>NC_056735.1:1324839218-1324941281 GCF_019279795.1 Protopterus annectens
AATATACGGTTGTATCTAGGAATGAACTTCACATAGCCTATAGGAAAATAGACCTGATTTTAGAAGGCAATTTCCTACAAGGACTTATAGATGGCAAACTGTATAATTTTTTAAAAGTTGAAAAACAATTTGTGCCTAGCATTTTTGGAATTCCCAAAGTTTACAAGGACTACCAGGATCTCCACTCAAACCTATAGTGTTATCGGAAGGATCTAAAACCCAACCTTTGGTCATTTATGTGGATACAAAATTAAAACCATTCTACAAATCATACCCCCACATCCTAATTGATTCTTCGGAATTTTTAAGTAAAATGGGTCAGCTTGAGTTCAACCCTGATTATTAATTTCTCACCACTGATGTGAAGGATTTGTTTTCAGTTATTCCTCACACTACAGGGCTTGAATGTTGACACTGCAGTTAGTTTCTCCAACATATCCTTAAGGTTGTTATTTCTTCTAAAACTGTATGTTAATTTTCTATTTAATATATCCAACTTATTGGGCTTTCTTTTGCACATTTTCCACACATTATTAATGGTCTTTTTTACCCAAATAGTGTCCAGGTTATAGGTAAGAACTAAATAGGATGTTTGACTGTTTTGAGAATCTGGTGGAATTTGTGTCCCTAAATCACCACTAAGATTTTGACTTGTGGTGGTATCATCCAAACCACCATAGGAAACAAGCTTTGTTAGAAGAGGGACATATTTAGTACCCCAACCCTTTATAACTTCCTCTTTAAGAGGATTAATAATATTGTCAGGGTAACCCCATTCTGAAAAAAAAGTTGATGCACGTGTTCCAATTCATTGAAAACATCTAGCTGTTGGGAAGTCATCCCAGACACCCTAACCATTTGCCCTTTTACTATGTTCTTCTTCTGTAAAGATGAGTGGTTGCTGTCAAAATGTAGGTATGAACTGGAGAAACATTTTTTCCTGTATACTTTAGACACATAACACTCAGAAAAAGGATCCTTTATAATGCACACATCTAAATAATGTACCTCATTGACAGTGAATTTGTGGGTGAACCTCAAAAATTCAGTTTGTTTTTCTTTTCGGCTTTTCCCGGTTAGGGGTTGCCACAGCGGAATTCCAGTCCGCTAATGGTTGGCAGCCGATTTTTATGGTGCTGAGTTGACAACCTGATGCCCAACCTTCAACAAAGGCACGCCTATTCATGCATCTCTTTCGGAGGCCACTCAACCACGGGGAGGACATGCAGACTCTACACAGAAGGCACTCCAGCTGAGAATCAAACAGGAGAACCTCTTGCTACAAGGTAACAACGCTACTGCTGTAAAACCGTGGATAACCTCAAAAATTCAGTACTGCTATTTAAGTATTCAAAAAAATTGGGTATAAGATCATGGGGTCCTTTCCTTACTATAAATTCATCATCCAAAAAATGAAAACATCTTGCTATATGGCAACTAAAAACTGAATCAAACATAAAATGTCATTCCCAATATAGCATAACTATGTTAGCAAAAATGGGAGTGCAAGAGGCTCCTATAGCAACTCTGTCTAACCGATGATAGTATTCCCCCTGAAAGAAAAGAAAATTGTTCTTGAGGACCAGTTCCATATTTTCCAATACTACTCTAAATGTGTTGTGATCCAGAAAACTAAATTCAATTAGCATGTGTTCAAACCATTCAAGCCCTGTAGTGTGAGGAATAACTGAAAACAAGTCCTTCACTTCAGTGGTGAGAAATGAATAATCAGGATTGAACTCAAGCTGACCCATTTTACTTAAAAAAATCCGAAGAATCAATTCGGATGTGGGGGTATGATTTATAGAATAGTTTTAATTTTTTATCCACATAAATGACTAAAGGTTGGGTTTTAGATCCTTCCAATGTCACTCTAAGTCTGGGGGGGGGGGCACATTTTTTGGTAGGGATGAAGGTAAAGCCCTTCTTAAATAAACAAAAATGACTATCCTTAATAATCATGTCGGTATAGTTGTAAATGAAAAAAATTACTGTTAGATTGCTGTGTCACATAATTGTCCATAATAACGTAATTATTTTGTGATAAATTCCCATAACTAATGGTCAATTCATTTCTAGAACCATCCTGTACCTCTGTATCCATCTGATCTAATGGCAGCAATTCCCCTGATACCTGGGGTAATAGTTCCTTGTTACCTCTGCATATGTTGAATGTATGGGTAGATTCCGAATTCTCTCAGATCTCCTGAGGCCATCCTGGCCTAAAGGGGTAACTACCCGTCTATCTCCATCATTATTGACTTGTTCATGATGGTGATTGTTGTAATGGTAATTGAAATTATTCCCATCCATATGTTGTAAAGTGCCACCCTGTTCTCAGGAAAATTCCCGTTGATAACCAAAGTTAAAAGACTTTCTCCTTTGAAAAGTTCTATCTGAATTTTTAATGGGTCACCCTACCATGTAGGCCTGATCATTTCTATATGCCTGGTCATCCATATCTTATTTGTGAACCTTCCTTTTATGATTCTTGGCCAAAACTTTATCTATATCATTTAATACAGTAAAATAATCCCTTTTATACTCTTGTACTGTAAAAAGTAAATCATTGTCTATTTCCTTGTTTAACCTATCTGTCTCACATTTCAATTGGTCAATTAATATGTTATTGTTATTAAATATTGCTCTCATAAGAGCTATACCACAGTTGTTTAAAATTTCAACAACTTCTTTGTAAAATTCTGAACCCATAACAATGTTGCTTGGAAACCTATTTAACCTAAGACCCTTAGGTACGTGTTTCCTTTTTATACATTCAATAAAAAAAAAAACAATTGCCCAAACTCAAATTCTTATATTTAAGCATTTTAGATTTCAGTAGCTTACATTTGTCCAAATAAGAGTTTTTAGTATTCCCGTTATCAGAGTTACAAGTCTCCTGATGACAAAAGCTCTTGGTTAGTCAACTTTCAAAGTCTAAATCTGCATATGGTTCCAAGTCCTTAGCACCATCATGCCTTCGATGTCCATTCTGGGGTGCCGGCAATTCTACTAACCATTCACTGTCCCTAGGACTGGGAACACGAAAATCCCCATTGAACCACTGGCTCTGTAACCCCTCCTGACACATAGGCATCACTTTCTGATTGACCCGGCTGGCCTGCCCACAAGGAATTGATAGTTCTATATCCGGTAATTCACCATCTGCTTGAGTGAAAGCTTGAATAAGTTTAGTGAGCTCATCAAAGTGTGCCCTATCACTCCAATTAGACTGTGAGGCCCCTCGAGTGCCCTGCACTTCCATCAAAAGTAGAACCAGTAACAAGAAAAGTTGGAAAACCGGAGAAAGAATAAACTAGTAATCCAAAACAATCTCCAGCCACAGCAGGTACCCAATAAAGACAGTCTCATGGTATAGTTTCACTTGGTTTATTAACAAAAAACAGGATTGAGCACTTTAATTTCCCTCCAGGAAACTTCATCAGAATCATAAAACCAATTGTAATTGTAGTTTAAATAACAATCAAGGTCCTCCCATTGGTCAACCTGAATAAAAAAACAATAAAGACAAGACTTAAATTATGGCAGTTACAGTTGGATGTAACTACATGTCCTGGATTAAATCACAATATATAATTCCAGCACTAAAACTCGGAGCAAACAAGTTAAAATAAATGATAAAGTATAGTGGACACATTAAAATTGGCCATGACAATGATTTTAGTCTGAAAATAATGTACGTATTTTTACATATGTTTATGCATGTTTCTAATTATGTACACACACATATATGCATTTTATACATTTATACATATATGTTTATATTTTTATTGTATGCACATGCATATATATATATATATATATATATATATATATATATATATATATATATGTATATATATATTTTTTTTTTTGTGCTTTTGATACTTAGAATTTTGTTTCAAGAGTTGAATGTTTTGAATGTTTAATTGACGTCTTGTCTCTATTGGTTGTTTTTATTCAGGTTGACCAATGGGAGGACCTTGATGGTTATTTAAACTACAATTACAATTGGTATTTTGATTATTATGATTCTGATGATGTTTCCTGGAGAGGAATGAAAGCGCTCAATCCTGTTTTTTGTTAATTAACCAAGTGAAACTATACCATGAGACTGCCTTTATTGGGTACCTGCTGTGGCTGGAGATAATTTTGGATTACTAGTTTATTCTTTCTCCGGTTTTCCATCTTTTTTTTGGTTACTGGTTCTACTTTTGATGGAAGTGTAGGGCACTTGAGGGGCCTCGCAGTCTAATCGGAGTGACAGGACACTCATTGGTGAGCTCACTAGACTTATTCAAGCTTTCACTCAAGAAGACGGAGAATTGCCAGATATAGAACTATCAATGCCTTGTGCGCAGGCCAGCCGGGTCAGTCAGGAAATTATCCCTACGTGTCAAGAGGGGTTACAGAGCCAGCAGTTCAATGGGGATTTTCGTGTTTTCAGTCCTAGGGACAGTGAACGGTTAGTAGAGTTGCGGGCACCCCAGAATGGACTTCGAAGGCATGATAGTGCCTGGGACTTGGAACCTTATGTGGATTTAGACTTTAAAAGTTGGCTAACCAAGAGCTTTTGTCATCAGGAGACCTGTAACTCTGATAACGGGAATACTAAAAACTCTTATTTGGACAAATGTAAGCTACTGAAATCTAAAATGCTTAAATATAAGAGTTTGAGTTTTGACATTTTTTTTTATTGAATGTATAAAAAGGAAACACGTACCTCAGAGTCTTAGGTTAAATAGGTTTCCAAACAACACTGTTATGGGTTCAGAATTTTGCAAAGAAGTTGTTGAAATTTTAAACAACTGTGGTATAGCTCTTATGAGAGCAATCGTTAATAACAATAACATATTAATTGACCAATTGAAATGTGAGATAGGTTAAACAAGGAAATACACAATAATTTACTTTTTACAATACAAGAGTATAAAAGGGATTATTTTATTGTTTTAAATGATATAGATAAAGTCATGGCCAAGAATCATAAAAGGAAGGTTCACAAATTAGATAGGGATGACCAGGCATATAGAAATTATCAGACCTACATGGTACGGCGGCCTATTAAAGATACAGATAGGACTTTTCAAGGGAGAAAGTCTTTTAACTTTGATTATCCACAGGACTTTTCCTGAGAGCAGGGTGGCACTTTACATCATATGGTTGGGAATAATTACAATTACCATTACAACAATCACCATCATGAACAAGTCAATAATGATGGAGATAGATGGGTAGTTACCCCTTTAGGCCAGGAGGGCCTCAGGAGATCTGAGAGAATTTGAAATCTACCCGTACAACCAACATATGCAGTGGCAACAAGGAACTATTACCCCAGGTATCAGGGGAATTTCTGCCATTAGATCATATGGATACAAAGGTACAGGATGCTTCTAGAAATTAATTGACTGTTAGTTATGGGAATTTATCACAAAATAATTACATTATTATGGACAATTATGTGACACAGCAATCTAACAGTAATTTTTTATTTACAACTATACTGACATGATTATTAAGGATAGTCATTTTTGTTTATTTAAGAAGGGCTTTACCTTCGTCCCTACCAAAAAGGTAGAATAGTTCTTGACATCAAACTATTTACTACGAAATTAAATTTGGATGTGATGCTTGCCAATGATTCTGGTTCAACTACTGTTTCTGATAGTTTAACTAGGAAGAGTATTTACAATCCTCCTTTGCACAATGATATTAACAATTTTGAGACAGTGGTCATTAAGGAAGTAAGGAACAAGTTTTATAATAACAAATACTTCCTTAGTAATTTAAATCAAGAAGAAAAAGAAGTTCTGGAGGAATTAACACATAACCACTTCAATGTGAGTGTGATGAAGCCAGACAAGGGGGGATGTGTTGTTCTTATGGAAAATTAGAATTATACAGCTAAAATGAAAGATATAATAAATACAGATGCACAATATATGATTGTATCTAGGAATGAACTTCACATAGCCTATAGGAAAATAGACCTGATTTTAGAAGACAATTTCCTACAAGGGCTTATAGATGGCAAACTGTATAATTTTTTAAAAGTTGAAAAACAATTTATGCCTAGCATTTTTGGAATTCCCAAAGTTTACAAGGACTACCAGGATCTCCCTTCAGACCTATAGTGTTATCAGAAGGATCTAAAACCCAACCTTTGGTCATTTATGTGGATACAAAATTAAAACCATTCTACAAATCATACCCCCACATCCTATTCTTCGGATTTTTTAAGTAAAATGGGTCAGCTTGAGTTCAACCCTGATTATTAATTTCTCACCACTGATGTGAGGGATTTGTTTTCAGTTATTTCTCACACTACAGGGCTTGAATGGTTTGAACACATGCTACTTGAATTTAGTTTTCTGGATCACAACACATTTAGAATAGTATTGGAAAATAAGGAACTGGTCCTTAAGAACAATTTTCTTTTCTTTCCGGGGGAATACTATCATCGGTTAGACGGAGTTGCTATGGGAGCATCTTGCGCTCCCATTTTTGCTAACATAGTTATGCTATATTGGGAATGACATTTTCTGTTTGATTCAGTTTTTAGTTGTTATATAGCAAGATATTTCCATTTTTGGATAATATATTTATATTATGGAAAAGACCCCATGATCTTATACCCAAGTTTTTGGAATACTTAAATAGCAGTACTGAATTTTTGAGGTTCACTCACAAATTCACTGTCAATGAGGTACATTATTTAGATATGTGCATTATAAAGGATCCTTTTTCTGAGTGTTATGTGTCTAAAGTATAAAGGAAAAATGTTTCTCCAATTCATATCTACTTTTTGACAGCAACCATCCCCCTTTACAGAAGAAGAACATAGTAAAAGGGCAAATGGTTAGGGTGGCTACGATGACTTCCCAACAGATAGATTTTTTCAATGAATTGGAACATGTGCATCAGCTTTTTTCAGAATGGGGTTACCCTGACAATATTATTAATCCTCTTAAAGAGGAAGTTATGAGGGGGTTGGGGTACTAAATATGCCCCTCTTTTAACAAAGTGTGTTTCCTATGGTGGTTTAAATGATACCACCACAAGTTAAAATCTTAGTGGTGATTTTGGGACACAAATTCCACCAGATTGTCAAAGCAGTCAAACAACCTATTTAGTCCTTACTTATAACCCGGACACTATTTGGATAAAAAAGACCATTAATAATGTGTGGGAAATGTTCAAACTAATGCCCAATAAGTTGGATATATTTAATAGAAAATTAACATGCAGTTTTAGAAGGACTAACAACTTTAAGGATATGTTGGAGAAATGTGTGCAAAAATCCGAGGTTAGGACGGATCATATTAAGGGAACGTTCAGGTGTGGGAGGTGTTCCCAATGTGCCTTTATTTCCAATAAGGGCAATTTGTTGCTCCCCACCATACCTTTTACACTAAGGGCTGCTGGTTACCACACTTGTTTTAACAAAGGAGTTGCATATCTTGCCTACTGTAGCACATGTTGGGCATATTATGTGGGTAAAACGGAACAACATTTGAGACAAAGGATATACGAACACACTTATGATATAAAACAAAAGAGAGAGACCAATGCATTATTTAGGCATACATTGCACTGTAGGAATGCTGAATTCAAATTTTGGGTGTTAGAGGCCATTCCAAAGGATGGTGGGGGGAGGGTGATTGGAAAGTAGACTGGAATTTAGAGAGCTTGTATGGCAGTTACGTTTGGATGTTACCACATGTCCTGGATTAAATGACCAAATATCGCTAATCCCAGCACTAAAACTTAGAGCAAACAAGTTAAAATAAATGATAAAGTATATTGGACACATTAAAACTGGCCATGACAATGGTTTTAGTAGGAAAATAATGTACGTATTTTTACGCATTTTTATGCATGTTTCTTATTATGTACATACACATATATGCATTTTATACATTTATACATATATGTTTATATTTTTATTGTGTGGACATTCATGCATACATACATATATATATATATATATATATATATATATATATGTTGTGTCTTTCGGCTTATCCCGGTTAGGGGTCGCCACAGCGGAACTCCGGTCCGCTAATGTTTGGTAGGGGATTTTTACGTGCCGAGTTGACAGCCCTGACGCACAACCTTCAATGAAGGCATGCCCATTCACGCATGACTCCACACAGAAGACGCTCTAGCTGAGAATCGAATGCGTCTAATATATATATATATATATATATATATATATATATATATATATATATATATATATATATATATGTATATGTATATATATATATATATATATATATATATATATATAGATATTTTTACTTTTGAATGTTTTGAATGTTTAATTGAAGTCTTGTCTCTATTAGTTGTTTTTATTCAGGTTGACCAATGGGAGGACCTTGGTTGTTATTTAAACTACAATTACAATTGGTATTATGATTCTGATGAAGTTTCCTGGAGGGAAATGATAAGTACTCAGTCCTGTTTTTTGTTAATAAATCAAGTGAAACTATGCCGTGAGACTGCCTTTACTGGGTACCTGCTATGGCTGTAGATCGTTTTGGATTACTAGTTTATTCTTTCTCTGGTTTTCCATCTTTTTTGGTTACAAGTTCTTGGCAAAGCTTACTGTGACTTGGAAAAGGAATCCAATTTGTAATGTTTTGGTAAAAGTATGTACAGAGAACCAAGTTACTTCTTCAATAATTCTTCTAGAGTCCACCACTTTCCAAAAAGCTACAAAAGGAGCCAAATCCCCAGTAGAGTAAGTCCTGCCTCTACCATGAAGTGACTTGTTATGATAAGAATAGCAGAAAGAAATAGATTGCAACAACCACCTACAAACTGTATTGTTTACACTGGTTATCCTTTCTTTTTACCTTCATAGGAAGCAAGCGATTGATCAGTCTTTCTGAAGATTTTTTTCTCTACCCAAGTAGTATCTGAGCTGCCTGTTGACGTCCGAGTATAAGATCGTGTCACTCTCATTTTTGTGTTCTGGAAAGAATATAGAAAGATTAATAAACTGGTTAAAGGAAAACTCTACCACCACTAAAACTAGTTAATCTACTGGCCATCATCTTGGATTCAGTGACTGTCAGTAACAGCCCACTGGCATCACATGGCAACCACCTTGCCAAGAGTAGTGGTCTTTTATTTTAAAATAATCATACTTAGTTACATTCCATATACATAATTTGCACTATATACACTATATACATTATTTACAATGTCCACACAAAAAATTAATAATAAAGTCTTACTGTCTGACTCCCAATCCTGCTTGAATAACCAAAACCTTATTTTTGTAGTATCATAGCTAAATCCCATGTTTTCATTAAACATAATTTCCTTAAACCTTTGCTTCCAAATCAACCATATTATAAAAACATTTTATCAATTCCTTTTACACAATTTCTGTCTTTGTTATAATAATATCCAAATTCAATCATGTCCGTGCTTAATTTATTTACTTCTGTGAAACACTTCAAATAATTCAAATTCAAAATCTTCTTCCATAAAGTTTTAACTCTTCTACATTCTAAAAGCATGCTTACTAGTTTCAAATTCATTACAATAAAGGCAATTTCTAGCCTTCTTAGTTTTGTAAGGTATATCCACCTTCACTGATAATTGTTGTATTGTCAACCTCCATAGGAAGTCTTGATAGTCCAACATATCTTTACATCTTCCTATTCTTTCTTTATTTGTACATTTCTTTATGGAACTCTTTCCATGGATATATATGAAAATACTTGTCCATAATATTATTATACCATAACTTCTTCTTGTTTTCAATCTTAACATTTATCTTACAAAGCATAATTTTATGCTGATAATTTTTTGTTTCATTATTATAACATGCTATCTTTCTTTTAAAATTTATCCATTCCTTCTTATATTTCAAACTTAGCATCTGTATTAAAAGAAAAATATTGTTGTCCTTTATACATTTCATTACTCTATATAAATGTAATGATGTTCTATAAACTATTGGGTTTATCAAACCTAGGCTTTCTTCTTCTTTGTTAACTTACAAAATCCCCTTTTTAACTGCATTCACTCTAGAACTCCAAATAAAGGAAAAAAATATATACCATACACTTATTTCTAATATTTTAAAGGACTACTGAAAACGCCTGCTAAATAAGCAGTTCTGGACATTAGAATCAAATTAATTAAATACATTTTAATTAAATGAAAGTCTAAAAGATTTCCAAAACAGGCAAGTAGTTTTCATTTCTTCTAATTTTTCTTTCCATATCATCTCTGTAATTTCTTGTTTCCTAAAACATATTCAAAGTACTTTTATCTTTGTGACCTAATTGTTGATTTTTTTTTGTTTATTTATAGAAAATCCTATTATGTCTATAACCTCTTTTAACTTTTTTATCACTATATTCATTCTTATCCTATCTTTTGCAACAGGAATAACATCATCTGCATATGTTAACAAAATTGGCATCTTTATCTCTTCATTAGAAATATAACTCATACTTCCCATTTCTTTCTTCATGTGTATTAAAATCACATTCATTACTAACACAAATAGTATACCACTCAATTGGCACCCTTGTCTTATATCTTTCTCAAGCAGTATATCTCCATTTAACCAACCATTTACTAATGCCTTAACTATATTGAACCTATATGCTGTAATGCAAATATTTTTTATCTTTTTACTTATATTATATGCTTCAAATATTTCCTATAATATAGTATGATGAATTTAATCAAAGGCTTTACTTAAATCCCCTACCATTATTTTTGCTTAAACATTGCTATACAGTATATAATCTACTAATTCCCTGATTATCAGTAACAATTCTTCAGCTCTTGTTTTCTTTTATACTATATACACATTCATTTATAGCTTTTCCTAATTTCTCTTCCACTCATTTTTGTAAAATTTTCATAAACATTTTATAGTCCATGATATTTAATAATATTGTACTCCAATTCTGTATTTCACATTTATCACATTTTCCATATACATTTAACTACACCACTACAACATTCTTTATATAGAAATGCTCTCTCTAGCCATTCATTTAATATCTTTAAAACCACTTTTTATTTAATGTCATATTCTTATACATGCCACATTCTATTCCATCTGGACATGCAGCCAGTTCTAGGGCCATTACTTTTAATACATTCTCTAATTTTTAATACATTCTCTAATTTTCTTCATAAGATCCTTATTGTTTTTATCAGAAAATGTACCTACTTTCCACTTCTTGTTGTTTTTTAGCCTCTGTCCTTTAAATGTTATCTTAAAATATTCTTTTACTATTTCTATAATTTTCTCTTGTGTGTTGTGTATTATACCTAATGACCCTTTCATTTCTCTCATAACACTACTATTCTCTTTAATTTGTTACTCAAATGTGGTGCAATGTCCTCTTTTTCACTTGTAAAATATCTTTGCTTGTACAATAAGTATTCTGTTATTTTCTTATTTAATTCATATAACTCCTGTTCTTTAAAATAAATAAAAAACTTTCATTGTTCCTTTCTAAACTGTCATTAGTATCATTACTAAACGTCTTATACTTTATTTTTTCTCCTTTTATTTTTATTTCCCCCATATTAAATTACTCCTTTTATATTTCTGTTTAAAATTTAACCGCCATTCAGACCAAACCTTGTAAAATTCTTTCGTCTCCACATGACCTTGCCATAACTTAAATATATCAGCTTTCCCTTATAATCCCATTTTACCTCATTTATTCTTTTTAAACCCATTCCTACTTGTATATACTCAAAATTTCCTTTTAGTATAATCCAAATTGCCTGATGGTCTGAAATTCTTGTGATCAGAACACCTTTTTCTACTATTAAAAATCCTTCTGAAATTAAAAAAATAAAATAATCTATTTCAGTTCTCTTTTCTCCTCTACTATATGTCCACATATTTTCTTCCAATTTTTTAATTGTCCATATTTTATAATATTCCACACTAATTAAACATCATAAGCTTTCTTTGTCTGCTGTCATAGATTACAATTAAAATATCCTACTACAAATTCCATATTTATTGCTATATATTGAATAATGTTTCTAAACATCTCTTCTCTCTATTTATCACATATGCTAAAATTGCAACAACTTTAAAAGTTTGATACTTCCTTCTTAAATCAATTGTTGTTCTACCCACTATAACAAATGTAATAACTAAAATTTTTATTGTATTTTTATACAGAATGAGTATCGTTGAACAAGTTTCTCTCCCTAAATTCCAAATCACATTTTTTCACATGATACTTCCGTTTGACATGTCTTCTTTTGTTAGAACTCTAATGTCTTCGAATATAATAACAGCATTTTCCTGATTTTTATACCACTCTAAATCCTTGCTCTTCTTATTAGACTGTTTAAACTATAAGACTTTACAGGTGATATTACCTTATTTCAGTCATATTCATCCTTTCCCATTCTTTTTGTCCTTCTTAAACCCTTCTGTAGTTTTTCTTTGTCTCCCCCACACCGTTTTACCAATAGATTTCTTTGTTTGTCTAAATTCCATTTAAACTCCTCACTATCAATAATCCTGAGCTTCTTCCTCACCTATATCTATATTAAATCTTTCATTCTTATTTTTTGTAATACTGGCTCTCTGTCTAACGTACCTGCTTGTTCCATTTGCAATTCCACCATTTCTAGCTGTTTTTCTACATGTTCACTCTTTTGGCCTTGATCTTTTAAAATCTCTATTTCTGATCCTATCTCATTTTCTTTATCTTCACCTTACCCCCAGTGTCCTTTTTTATTACATTTATAACATCTCAATTCAAAGTTCTTTATATCATGTCCTATCTTACCGCATAAAAAACATCTTCTTTTAACACAATTGTTAATCAAATGGTCAGTTTTTCCACATAAAACAACATGCTTTAGGCTGCTCCAATATTTCACCATGCCTTTGTCACTTCAACATTTATAATACTTGGTATATGTACAATGTTCTCATTTTCAATTTTCAAAATCTCATTGCAATCCAATGCCTCGATCCACAAACCATTATTATCATATACTTTTGACATATCCAATACATCTTTGCAAAACTTTAATAATGTCCTTTTAATGTCTCATTTTCTACTTCAGTTCTAAACTGTATATTAATCTTTTTCTTTGTCTCTCTGTAAGACATTTTAAATATATATAAATTCCATGACATACAGTTTTTCTTTTGGTCATATTCTTCTAGAAACATTTCCATTATCTGGCTAGACTAAAAATAATGTCGCAAAATATCTCTTTGTTTATATGGATAAAAGTCCTTACCTTGCTTGATTTAATTCCTAGTGTTTTAATTACCTCATCCCATACCTTATATCTGTCCATTTTTATCTTCCTTCTTTTTAATATGCACTGTAAAAAGTCTCTTTTTCTTACTATCTGTTAGTTTTTCATCTTTCCTACATATGTTTTTCCTTCTACCACCATCACTTCAGTTTGTTTCGTTTCCTCCTTCTGAATTTCCTCCATCAACTCTCCCCAGGACACATCTTTGCCACTCATGTTAACCATATCCATAAGTAAGTCCTGCAACCCTGCCAACTACTACTGCTACCTCTTCTCAAAACAGTTTTGTTGAAACAAATCCTCAGAATCCATCAACAATTACATTGCTTTTTTCTCCAGATCTGGACTCTGCCCTTGAAAAGACTCATCTGTCTTTTCTAACTCACTATCATGACCATCTAGCTCTAAACATGACTCGCTGCCATTCAACATCTCCTTCACAGTGATATCTTTGTTCGCCTCATAATGTATACTGGCAGCTTCATTTTTTTATTTTGCTACTCACCACTATCTCCATATTCTTTGTTTTCTTCCTCCTTCCCCTAGCTGCCTCTCCACTCAGACCAAAAGCAAGAAGTGCCACCACATATAGCATCCCCAAACACTAAACAAGTAAGGGAAGTTTCCTGGTGCCCTGAACAAATTCCCCTATTAGGATAAATACTACCTCTGCTCTCCCCTAAAAAGAATATAGGCTACTAGCTTTGTGGGACTACCCAGTTGGAAAAGTATCTCACTGTATTCCTCTCCATAGTTAAAGAAACAGGGGAATTTGTTGTTTTCTTTTCCCTGGAAGACTCCCTGGAAAGATACTGACTCATAGCAGGGGCACTATCTTAGGAATCAGGCACCATAGCACAAATATGTAGTAAGCCTTCAACTGTTCCTTCACTCAAGACCAACCAAAGTGGTTCTCCCATGCCCATATAGTACAACCCTACAGCTAGACAGGAAATGTCTAACTCAGTCCTTAATGACTTCCTGATGAGTTATACTGGAGGAACTGAGAGACATCTATGGCAATATTTAAAATACATAGTTAGATGCATTTTCTTTGTTTTATTTTGAAATGTGTGTTTCTTTTGTATAAGACCTGACTCAGTGAGCCCTGACACTTCAATCAACAAATGCAGATGAACAAATAAAGTAAAGTTGTGCATTCCTGTTTTATATGCCACAAACAAGCAAATAAAAATAAAAGTAAAAGTGCTACATCCCTGTTGTCTGTTCCTCCCTACATCTCTGCTATTTGTGTGTATATATATATATATATATATATATATATATATATATATATATATATATATATATATATATATATATATATATATATATATATATATATATATATATATATATATATATATATATATATATGGGTCTACTTTGTTTCGTTGAATCTCATTTCACTGAAATTCATTTTGCCCCGACCACATCGCTGAAAACACAAATTACTGAAAACTCATTTCACTGAATCTCATTTCACTGAACTGAACTTAGTATATATGACACTGTGTAGAGTACTGTAAGGCAAGTAAAAGGTATATGCCCTTTTCCCCACTGTAGTGCAATCCTGGAGTTAATATATATATAGTTGGGGGGTGTGGGAGGCACAGTCCCCCATACTGGAAGATGTGGGGGGCATAGCCCCCCCACCTTGTTTGTTTTATATTGTATTTTACCAAAAACTTCAAAACAATACATTTTAATAGACATGCATAGTTGTGGGGTGACCACAGTGGTGCAGTGGTTAGCAATGCTGCCTCACAGCAAGAGGTTCTCCGGTTCAATCCTTGGCTGGGGTGCCTTCTGTGCAGAGTCTGCATGTCCTCCTTGATGTCGCGTGGGTTTCCTCCAGGTGCTCCGGTTTCCTCCCACATCCCAAAGACATGCTGTAGGTGAATTGGACACTCTAAATTGGCCCTAGGTGTGAGTGTGTACATGTGTGTGCCTTCTGTGGAAGGTTGGGTGCTGGGCTGGCAACTCGACACTGTAAAACTCCACTGCCAATCATGAGTGGACAGGTGATCCACTGTGGCGACCCCTAACCGGGATAAGCCGAAAGAAGAAGAAGAGACATGCATAGTTGCAACACCAATGCTTAACTCTCTCCAGAAGACAATATGTACTCAAAGTAAGTGGGGGGCTATTCCCATCACACCCTCCCAATGTGGATGGGGCAATGCCCCCCCCCCAACTATATATACTAACTCCATGATCGCACTACAGTCTCTGGGTATTATGCAGAATTATTTATCAATATGTATATTACAACAATGATGAGGTCTACCAACTGACAATTTTAAAATATTCACTGGCATTTAAACTTACAGCAAATAGCTGCTATAAAATGCTGAAAGCAAATGCTTCAAAAACTATGCAATAACTTAATGATCTCAAAATTCCTATAGCTGTATAGCAACAAGTTTAGTTTAGTGATATGTTGAGGTAATTTATTGCCCAGTTTTTGAACTATTTGTGTTCTGCAGTTTTTTTTTTGGTTTTGTATGTGTGTATCTGTATGTTTATTTGTTTGCTCATTTTTGTGCAGTTGTTATTTGATGTTATTTATTTATTTTATGAGGAGGACTGAAGAGAAAAGTTTCCAGCAGATACATTTAATATACTCATGACAAAACACATTTTTGCAAAAATACATAACATAGATAGTTCTTAAAACATCTAGATACAAACAATTAATTGCTCTGTAGTGACACTATATAAAGATAAAAACAAGCATTATCCATTTAGTATGCAAGCAGTTCAAATGCAATATATGAGACAAGCAGATATTGGCTATGACTTATAACACATTGGTAATGAGGGTTACAGTATAGAGCTTAAGAATAAATAAAACTGAAGTAAGCAGTATAAAACTTTAGTTAGTAGGTGGATAACAGTTAAATCTAGAAGATGGTTAGAGAGGAACTATATAATTGACAAGTCATGGATAAGAACACTAGGGAACATATTGACATAGAACCTGTTTATATACGAGTGAAGAGTATTTGAAGGAGATTGAAAAAGTGGAAAGGTCAGACATAAATTGAAATCTAAAGTGGGGATTAAGAAAGGAAGGTAATTTTAGAGGTTTGGTATAAAGGTTTGTTGACTAGAATGGGATAGAGGTTATAAATGGATAGGGGATATAAGCAGACAATGATGGAAATGCATTTATTGAAGGAGTCTTAAGTTCCTCATAGTTGGAGGTAAGAACTCCCAGACTTTCAGTCCTGTGACTGAGAAGCTATGTTTATTGCAGTGTCTTTTAGTAAGGAGGTCTCTGGCAGAATATTTTTTTCTGAGTACTGTTGAAAATTATATGTTATTTCTCAAACTGCTGAGTGTTCTTGTTAGAAAAGATAATGAGCTACATTCTACAAGTTTGTAAAGTAAAAATGTTAGAGCTTGTGCTGAAAAGGTAACCATTCATTTGTTTGTTTATTTGTTTTTGAGAAGTGAGCAATGGTGTTCATTTTACAGGGTGATAGAGATCATGACTCTGGATCCCTTTCATCCAAGCCCTTCTGATCCAACTGTTGTGGAACAGCATCACTTTTTGGAACTGATTCAACCATTATCGTGTACTTCAAGTTTTTTCCAATGTTTCCCATCATCACCTTGTGGTTCTCTCCTTTCAGATTATTTGCTGACCTAGTGACAAAACATAATGAGAGTATGAATAAGCAATTTTAAATGTGTTGAAGCCTTTAGAAGATGGGAAAGTTTGGAATGGGAGAGGGGGGCGGGATGTTGTATCAGAAAGAATTGAATGAATAGAATCCAGCATAATGGTAAGATATAAATTCAATATGATGAGTGCAGTTTTGAGTATTTTATAAGGATGGGTCTTATTTGCATTATTTTTTTTACACAGGTGATGTATTCCTTTGGTTAAGTGTAAAATTCATTAGAATGTGGGAAGAATGTTAATGAATATATTGTTTGCTGTTCAACTTAAAATTTATTGTGAGTGCTGGCCCGGTCTGATATGGGTACATAAATTTGACTTGTGAGGTGGAAAGGAGGTTGGGATGAGTGAAATATAAGCGTAGTGAGGGATGGGATTGGTGGAAGAAGAGTGAAGCAGACCAATCAACTTGCACATGTGGAGCACAGTAGAAGCCTGGCAGCTTGTGTCGTATGATTAGGTTAGCCAGAGACAGTTTTGTTACAGAATGAGCCAAATGTTTTAGGTAACAAAAAAGTGGCACATAATAAATACTATGGCAGAGTGTACTCTAGTAAACCTGTAGATAAAAAAGAGTCTTCAGATATTACAGGACAATGCAACAGCCAGGACTTTCAGCTGAAGGAAACCATGCCATTGTTAAAATTTATTAGTGGTGACCATATTCCTAGAAGCGGTTGTCACAAAAAATATTCTGAGCATTCACAATGTACACATTCAGCACCTGTTACAGTCCAGTATAAAGATGAAGAAGAGATGAGGAGGAATCAAGTCAGCACAATGTGGAGACTTCAAAAAACGTTTCTGATGGAACTATCCCAGAGTACCTAGAATCCTAAAATACAAATAAAAAGGAGCAAGTTAAAAAAGTAATAATTCTACATAGGTGCTAGGAGAACATTGCATTAAAGAACCAAGACAGCAAACAAGAGCAGGTGTATACTGCACAAATAGTTAGTAACATAGCAGTGGCAGAAAATGTGGCACAAGTCTAAACTGCCCTAGAGCAAGATAAAATGCTGAGAGTCTAATCAGAGAACTAGTATATGCAAAGAGAGCAGCTATACAGTGCAAGTCTAAAAAGCATTACATGCAGGCAAAGCAGCCTTTGTAAAGCACTGCTAGTAAAATGTTACACTTATAACAAGGTAGCATTAATTATGTTGGCAATATAAATAATATCCTGCCAGTGCATGGAGGCTTTTGCCAGCTTGAGATGTAAATATTGATGAGTAGGAAAATGTAATGAAAGAGAAATGTTTGCACAATAAAGAATGAGAGAACCAACAAGATATGATGTGTGTCTCCCCGGTATGCAGTGCATACTCTACACTAAGATGCAAAGAAGGGTACATCCCACAGAGATAAATGAGTGATACTGAAAGGAGCCATACTTCCTATTTCAGTGGGAGTCAATTGACCTGCACATGTTCAGAGCAGTAGAAACCTGCAGCTTGGGGATGTATGGTAAGGTTAGGCTTGGTCATGGTCTGTATGCTTAATTTATGTAACAACTCACCAGCTTAACAGTGACTGCTATGACAGTTTACAGTTTATTAAATCCTTAGATGCAATAGAAAGTCTACAGTAAGGGACTGGAACAATCCAAAAACAGGAATGGGTTAAAATGAAGATCTGTCAAGTACTCTTTTTCTTAGTTTGCTAGCTACTTAAGATTATTTTATTATTGTTTTATACAAAATATTCTTTTTGGCTGCTTTTGTTTCTATGACTTTAAAATAATAAATTTACTCAATATTCTGTCTTGTTGGTTCCCATCAGTGCCCATGTTGTGTGGTTTGAAATAAAAATGAAATAAAATTCATGCCAATATTTTCTTTCATTGGTAGTTGACAATTATAAGATTATATTATCACAGCATTATAAGACACATTTTTGTAATAAATACCACTGAGTATACTGTCTGCACAAATGCCTGCTTACTACTTGTTCAAGGATGCACAGTTTAAGAAGATGCATTCATATATTTTTGCTGCAGAAGTGGAGTTCATACATTAGTCTTACAATATGTTCAGTGGATTTAATTTCAGTCAGACTTTCTTCACATAATTTGTATAAAAGGAAAACAATATGTAAGCAAAATAACTCATTTTAAAAATGATACCTTAACATGTTATAACAACTTTTGGCATCCTTCTAATTGTCACACTGCAGAATATAGTGAATTGTAAAAAGGAATTGGTGCTAAAATGCAAAAATATGAGCTTAAATTTATTGACTGGTGAAACAAACAGGTCTATATTAGAACAATGAAGTTTCAGCAATTCGAATGTTCTAATATCGAACCCAATTCAGGGAACGCTGACAACATTGAACATTCAGAACAGCGAATTTTTTCCTAGGGAAAAAATTTGCTGTTCCGAAACACATACACACAGCACAAGCATACCAAACATACCGATCCACACACATACACCTAAAATCTTACATCTAACCCTACACTAAACTGTACATACACCACTAATTATCCACTTACATTAAGCCAAACCCTAAGGTCCGTCACTATCACACACTCACCTCACCGGTGCCCTAACCCTAACTCACCTACCCCACCCTAACCCTCACGTCCATACAATCGCACACTTACTTGACCTGCTCCCTAACCCTAACTCACCTAACCGCCCAAACCCTCACATCTACACAATCGCACACTTACCTGAACCTGACCCATAACGTTCCACCACAGAGCTGAAAATAGGGAAGCGACAGAAATGGACAACCCAAATCTTTCCCTGGGAAAAATTTTGTTTTTTTGCAGCTTCGCTATTTTCAGCTGAATAGGGTTCGATATTAGAACATTCAAAGTTCTGAAACTTTGATGTTCTAATATAGACCCAAACAAACTAGAGTTTTATTTTCATTAAATTTACGTTTCTTTTTTTTTTTTAGAAAATACTTTTAGTGAATTATCATTTGTGACACAGGCAAACTTATATTTAAGTAAAAGAAAACAAACCATATTAACATGCTCACAGTTATAAACATTATACATCACATATATTCTTCTGTACAATATCATCAAGCAAACATTATATAAGTTGGTAAATTTTTGTCTTCCTTTAAACCTCATTCCTCCTCCAAAACATTTTTTGCACATATTGTTCCAAGATTTCCACTTTTTCAATGTAATCTGCTCCTATCCTTTTCTAAGGTTACCACTTCCAGGTATTTTATCTCTGTTACAATATTCACCACTTTAAGTAAGTTTGTTTTAGACTTTGATTTCCATTTTCTAGTAACTGCTTTTTTTGGTGGCCACCAGAATTAGACTTAACAAGGCCTTAATATGTCTAAGGGAATTCACATCCTTTGTCCCAGCTAAAAAAAGGAAAAATAATTTCCTTAGTTACACCAATTTGCTCATGCAGTATTTCTGATAGGTTACTCTGTAAGAAATTTTTGAAGTCTGCCAACTCATTATACTCACAAAACATATGTTCCCAGTTCCATTTTTTCCCTATCACACCTCCAATATTTGCCATTTACCTGAGGAAAAAAAATGGAGTATATATATATATATATATATATATATATATATATATATATACTCCTATTTTTTTGTAAATTGCTTATCCTGTCTCTCCTCCCAATCTTTTATTACCTCCTTTGATTGATTCCAATAAGTGTTCTGCAATATTTTATATACTCTTACCAGTTATCATTTTTCAACATCAGCTTCTGTTCTAGATTCAACTAAAAACTCTACCAGTGTTGGGCTTTCACTTGGGATCCCCCTATTCTTTGCTGTTTGCCTATACTCTGATATCAATCCTTGATAGGGAAGGCAGCCTCTAGCCTACAGTCCAAATGTCTTCTTGGCCTATTCCCATTCTATTACTGCTCACTCTCTAATTACTTGTTCCCAATACCTTGATTTGTTTGCCAATTTCCTCCAGTAAATTCCAGCCCCTTCTTACCTATTCTGTATTCCCCAGTTGCCATCATCCCTATTGGCAGAATCTCCTTTCTCCATTTCTGTGTTGGCTTAGATCTTTGAATAGTTTTTGCTACTTTAATACTACTCTGTATGACTGTTAAGATCCTTAACTATCCCTTCAAATCAGGTAATCCTAGATCACCTTGCTTGCCCTCTGCTCCTCCCAGATAAAATCCTTCAACTCTTTATTAATTACTATTCACAACTTCTCCTATGCTTGATAAAAATATTCCTGATCTGGACATAAAACTAAATGGACAAAAAAACATTTTTACTGTTTTTATCTTACTATCCCTATCCAAAGGTTCCAGTTTCTCCGTTTTTGTATTAACTTTTGTTTAGTCTCTTCCCACATATCCTTAGCTGCCATAATGGAATTCTTTTTTAACCCAAACTCCTATCAGCTAAGGTTTTACCAAGATTCTTATAATTATAGGACTGTCAAATGTTTTATTCACCCTTCATCACAGAACCTATATGAACTCACACACACACACACACACACACACACACACACACACACACACACACACACACACACACCAAAATAAATCTGCCTTGTTGACACCTTATCTTTCATGTCACTGCTGATACACATACAGATCAAATGTGATCCAGTAAAATCAATAACACTCAGCAAGGACAATTCTGTAACTTTGTTTATAGCAGTAACATACTGCACTGGGGACCTCTCTGATTGAAAAGAACATGTTTGTATAAACTAATCTATTCTTCATCTTCAAACTATGCACATAAATCAGAATGTAAATATAAAATAAATATATAAACTGCTGTACTGTGCAGAGACATGGGTGTAGATAAGAAACTAAAAAAATCAAGTATTATCCTGGAAATTATATCTAAAATCAAACCACAGTGGAAACAGGTAACAAACAAGACATTGGTGGTAACAAATAAAATTACTGGTCAAACATAACTAAGCTGAAATGTCAAATGTGTTGTGAAAATACTTTGAAGGACTTTACCAGTTGACATGATTACATCAAGTAAACCAATTAATGCACAAAATGAAAAGTTGCCTTGTAGCAAAAAAGAAACAACCACCTGTGTATCCAACAAATTTAATGAAAGTGATGTCTTGGCCAAAGCCTTCATGGAGTATAACACAAAGTAAAAAACTTGCCCAAATATACACACACAAATACATCAATTAAACAATCATACAATTAAAGAAATACTCTCTAATTACATTCTTCATTTACTCCCCTTGGGACAGGGTGTCAAACTGTAGATTTTTTAAAAGCAACTGTTTCTTGATAAAGAAACATCAAATCTAGATATTTGTATTTTTTTTCAAAACAGTGCCTTGTAACCCTTTACTTTCTCCATCATGAAACAGACAAAAATTTTCAGTTATAGAGCTCTCTGCTTTTTTTATTAACAGTATCCCTCACATGCTCTAAAATTCTAGTTTTAAAACACCTTTTTGTTTCTCCAATATAAAATTTGTTGCAAGAACATCTCAAGGCACATATAACGCCTTCAATATTGCAAGTAAAATGGCCACAAGTTCTAAAAGAAATGAAGATTGGAAACAAACTAAGTTGTCCCAGGACATCTTCATGGGTGGGGGGGGGGTTAGGTTAATATTAGGGGGAGTTAAGTTGCTTGGGGAGGTGAAAGGGTTAAGTGGAGGCAGGGATGGTTGGGAGGAAATGAGATAATGATGGTGAGGGGCTTAAGAGGTTTAGGCTTGTGTAGTTGGGTTAAGCAACCACACATTGGCATGAACTTGCTACTGCAGGTGATACGTCCATGATGACCTGGGGCTGGGCTGGTGAAGGTAGGCCTTGGAGGACTTGTGGGGCAGGATATATTATTTATTTATTATTATTTAATTATTTTGGCTGGCTTTGGGTGCCGATGGGTGGTTGGTGGTGTCATTAATTTCATATAAAGGGAGGCTTTTCCAGGTTTTAATTATATATTTAAAAAAAAGGAAGATATATGAATCACGTTTATCAGAATGACCCTTTGTTCTTCATTGATGGCATGTTTCACTGTTTGCTTCGGGTTAGTGGAGTTTGTGAGCCCATTGTTTTCTTTCTTGGGGCCATGTGGTGGCCTAGCCCTGAGAGTTTCATTGGTTTGCTTTTGGATCTGGTTTGTGAATTATGCTTTTCTGGGGGGGGGGGGCTTGCATTGGCTCTGTGCACTTGTGCTGTGGCCTCTGCCACGCTTTGTAGTTTACGGTCGGTGCGGAAAAGGTTATTTATTTATTTTTTTTAAGCCATGCATGATGATGTTGAATTGGGAGTTGATGCTTCATTGTTTGCTAGGGAAGGGCATATTCAGGATGGCAGGGAGGTTGTGGGTGCTGAGTAGTTGAGTTTGTGGTCCAATTGAAATGGTGGCATTGGTTCATGGTGGAGGTGGTCACATGGGCCTGGTGTACCCTCAGGCTTTGGGTTGTGTTCTGGCTTGGGCCATGGTTGTTGCTTGGCTTGGACTGCTGGATGGCGAATTTGCATCCCAGAGGACCTGTGGGCACAATGGAGGGAGTTTGGCTTTTCGTGCGCTGACAGCAATGCGGACCTTTCCTTTGTTCTGTGTGTTTCTGGTTATTGAGACTGCTGTGCACCACGTATTTCAGTGGTTTCATCGGGGTCTTTGGTGAAGATTGGAGTTGGTCAGTGTGAGGAAGTTGTGAATGGGTTGTAATCAGTGTTCCTCTTCATTTTGTCAGTAGTGGTGATTGAAATTCAGGATCAGAGAATTGGGGAGGTGAGTCTTGGGGGTTGGGATCTGATGGGAATGGACTGCCTCTTTGAGGCCAGTCAGTCATGCCACTTACAGGGTATTTTCTGCAGAAGGGGGCCGATGGTGGCTTTTTGTGGGCTGACCTAGTTTTAATACCACTGCGCATGATCAGTGCGGAGCTAAGTCTGTGCTGTGCACATTCTTTTCACTCAAACACACACTCAAGGGGTCTGACTTTAGGAGTTAACGAGGTGGAGCTCAAAGTTCAACAGTATACATGTTGACTTTCTCAGGTAATTGGAGACATACCTCTCAACTGTAAAGATTTTTGCAGATGATGCCTTATAGCTGTGGTCTGTTTTCAGGCAATTGTCACTTGCTGGTTCATTGCGGTGAATCATTGGGGATGGATGTTGAAGGATGGTGAGGTACATTTGAGTTACACTTCATAATACCCTTCGGAAGTGCTTGTGGCATCTCAAAAAAAAAAAATATATATATATATATATATATATATATATATATATATATATATATATATATATATATGGGTCTACCTGATAACACCGAAACTGCAAAACGCCGATGGCGACAACACCAACACCAGAAGATCGACAATGGAGATGATCAACAGTTGAAAATCCTGATGCTGAGAACACCGACATGTTAAGGTAAGTGTGGGGTTAGGGTTAGGGGTGAATTAAGTGAGTTAGGGTTAGGGTGCGAGTCAGGTGAGTGTGCGATAGTGACAGACTGTAGGGTTAGAGGCGGGTTAAGTGTGTTAGGGTTAGGGTGCAGTTTAGGTGAGTGTGCGATAGTGCCTGACCTTAGGGTTAGGGTTTCGGTTAAGGTTAGTGCATAGACAGTTGTTTATGTAAGGTTTAATGTAGTTTTGTAAGGTTTTTGGTGTGCTTGTGTTGTGTGTGTGCTTTTTGGATAGGGGATTTTTTTTTGTTGATTGTCGGGATTGTGGTTTGTTGCGCATGTTAAGTTTTATGTTTTTGAACTTTCGGTTTTGTGGTGTCGGTGATTTCGTTGTCTGTGTTTTTGCATGTCGGTTTTGTCAGGTAGACCCATATATATATATATATATATATATATATATATATATATATATATATATATATATATATACAGTATATAATTTGGAAGTTGCTTGTGGCATCGCAAAACAAAAAAAATGCAGTATATAATTCAATGGCATGAGGAGCAACTTGGTCCTTCTGATGAACTGGCCACAAACAGGACTAAGTCATGGGTGATAAATTGCTTTCAGCAAATATTCTGTAAGGCTGAGGTCACTGCAAAGTGAGAACCAATAAAGCACTACATGATGTCTATTTTACACAAATATTAACATCTGAATTATTTCCTTACTTTCGGTGTTAAGACATCTATTTTATGCATCAGTTAATCTTTCTGAAATAAAATGCACCTATTATATGATGTGCATTGCTTCATGTAGCAACTTTTCCTCTTTCTCAGGTATTATAAATTAGCTGTCATACTTTGCCTGACAGAAATAGTAATGCAATTCAGCATGATTCTATATTTCCTTCCCTGAAGCCCCAGCTGAATTGTTGCCATATCAGTCTTAATGTTGCAAGTTTATACTTGGCATGAATATTGTAGCTACTTGTTTCTTTAAAGCTAAGTTGTGTCTCTAAAGCTAAATGTGTTTGGTAACCAGACTTTAGTATGACAAGCTCTTTGCAGGGCTGTTCATTAGAGTGAAAATTGGGAGCCTTCTGTATATTTTTTGAGATGCAGGATATTCAACATTCAACATTCTTTAACTCTCATTCATAAGGCCCTGTTGCAGTAAAATGCTAATGTGTTATAATGATTTATGCTATATGTAAAGATATGTAAAGATTTTACTAACATAGTTTAGGGTTTCCTCGGGTAGTCTAATGTTGTTTAAGCTACACAGCTGCTTCTGACTGCCTCTGAAATCAAGCTCTCTCTCTAACCCTCTCAGGTCTTCCCCTGCACAGCGTGAGGCAGAAAAGAACTTCGCCCTTTTCGAGCGACTACTCTACTATTGCCCACAACCTGTAAAAACAAAACAGGTCATTATCTGGTCATTTTAGTATAGACTTTAAAGTAAAGTATTATTTAAGGGTCTTCAGCACTAGCACGAATCTCCCTAGGCTTACCCAAACAAAAAATCCAAGCTTGTTTGCATATACTCCACTTAAACTACAGAACACACTCTAAAACTAAGGCAAACAGCTATAAAATTTTAAAAACAAGCTCCCAAAGCATAGGAATTGAACTTGATGTTTGTTTAGATGAGATTACTCACCTGCAAGTTAATTATTCAGGAGTTACATCTTGAAACCCGGGCTCTAGTGGCTTAGTGTAAACCTTGCTCTCCTTGAGCACACGCCGCCTTTCGTGCTCGTTCCGCTCCCCACCCTGCCCCTATTCCCATAACCTCAAACCACTCCCCTACTGTCCACTAACTTCCTGTACCTCACTACCTCCCTCTAAGATCAATATGACACCACCCAGGAAGCTTATCATACTAACTCTTTCCCTCCTACTTGTCCCTTACCTAGCTACCCTATATGAAACGGCTTCCACCACCCAGGCTACCAAACCAACCCCTCCCCATAATTAACAACAGAGGCCATGACTCAACTCCCTACTCACCCACCTTGTTAGAACTTGGCTATGTAATTATCAAACCTACCAATATTAGGCCAAATGATAAACATTACTACAAACTTCTACTCAAAGCCCTCAAATTCATTACCACTCTGAATCACAGACTAGCCACAGATGGTGATATCCACCCCAACCCTGGCCCTTCCCCTCCATTCAATTCTAATTCCACCCTATCCTCCCCTCCACTTCTCAATCTAAAATCTAGACCCTTTAACTCTCTTCTGACCTGTCATCTAAACATCAGAAGTGTAAACAATAAGATTCACAACCTACATGCCCTTTTAGCTACTTGTTCCCCAGACCTACTATGTCTCACAGAAACCTGGCTTAAACCAAGTACGAAAGACACACAGATAATCCCACCAGGATATGATATACTAAGAGCAGACCGAATAACTCATAAAGGTGGCGGTGTAGCCATACTCTACAAAAATACATTACAAATCTCCCTTGCCTCTCCACAACCCCTCCTAAAAAACAATGTCGAAATTCTACTTGTAAAACTTCAACCAAACAAACATAAAAGCATAAATATAGCATGTATTTACATCCCCCCAGGCAACAATAATAACAAAACCTTAGAGGACTTTCTCCACTGGTTAACTCAAACTCACCCCCAGGAATCCATAGTGTTGGGTGACTTCAACATCGATTGGAATTCCTTCTCATCTAGCTCCCCATCTAGCAGCATAATTCTACATGGCTTTTCTCAACTCATATCCACTCCTACCAGACTAGGTAAACCCCAAAACAAAGACAGCATCCTGGACTGGATCCTTACTAATAAGATCATGACCAGTACTCAGCAGGTACTCACCCAGAGGACATGAGTGATCACTTACTCACCTATGTTATCAAATTCAAAAATTCTTACAACCATAAAAAAAATCAGGAACAATAATAAATTCAACGCCTCCATTTTTCAAACTGAACTTAAAGCCCACAACTGGACAATACTCAAGTCTCTTCCTCTTGAAGAGGCAGTTATCTACTTCAACACCACCTTCCTCAAGATTCTAGATTCCCATGCTCCAATACGGTCCATTAGAACTAAAACCAAAACCGCACCATGGCTCTCTAAAAATCAAAATCCAAAATCCTATCTAGAAACAAGATGTGGGTCACATGGTGTACCTCTAAAGACCCACACTCCCACCAAACCTTCCGGCAACTTAGAAATGAAACTAAAAGAATGATCTTAAATGATAAAAAAAACTTCTTCTTCCACCTCCAACACAAACACCTTAATAATCCACAAAAATTCTGGGCAGGCTTAAACAAGCTCCTGCACCCAGGCCAGGCAACCACCCCCACTCCAACAACTTGCAAACAACAGTGCCCTGTAAACATTGCTAACACATTCAATAGTTTCTTCACAGAAACTATACAATCCCTGACCACACAATTCAAACAAACAACCAGCCCACTCCACTACCCATGCCAGCAGAATACTACAACTACATCAGATCATCTATTTACCTTCTATCCAGTACCCATATCCTCTATAACATCTCTTCTTAAAAAATAAAACCCACGAAGCTAGCAGCTGACCTTCTCCCAGCTGAGTTTCTGCAAAAAGCAGCTGAGGCCATTTCCTGTCCGTCTCCATAATCATAAGCCTTCATCCCTCCATATGGAAAATGTCCCACATTATTCCTCTCCATAAAGGTGGTAGCTCACTAGAGCTAACCAACTACAGACCTATAGCTATACTCTCACCCTGGCAAAATTATGGAAAAGTGTGTCCACAAACAACTGATGGAATACCTCACCAAAAATAAAATTCTAGCCAACTCCCAACATGGCTTCAGGCCAAATCACAGTACCACATCAGCCCTACTATCCTTTTCTAATACCATCAATAACTTCAGAAACAATAATAAACTATCATCTGCTCTTTTCTTAGACCTCTCCAAGGCCTTTGATATGGTGAACCACATTCAACTCCTCCATACATTAAAACAACTATCACTCAGCAATTCCACACTGAAATGGTTCCAATCCTACCTGTCCAATAGGCAACAGGCTGTTCTATGGCAGGACAAATTATCCACATGCCTACCTGTTACACTTGGAGTTCCCCAAGGATCCATTCTTGGCCCTCTTCTCTTCACCATCTTTGTTAATGACCTGCCAACAATCACCCCCCATGCCACATGCATTCAATATGCAGATGATTCGACTATCATCAGCACTGCCTCCAACCTGGCAGACCTCACTGCTTCAACCCAAGACACCTTCAACCTAATAGAAAAATGGTTCTCAAGTCGTCAACTAGTTCTCAACCCCAACAAAACAAAACTACTTATGTTCTCATCCACTAACAAGACTCTTCCCCCCACCTTCTCTATTACATCCTCCAATGGAATCACTATATCACCAGAAGCTCACACAAAGCTATTATGTGTTGCCATTGATAACTCCCTTAAATTTGACACCCATTTCAATCTTACCATCAAAACCGTCAATAAAAAGCTTGGCTCTCTCTATAAAGTAAAACACTTTCTCACTCCTCACGCTAAAATTACAATTGCCAGCACACACCTACTATCAACTCTTTTCTATGCCTCCCCCTCTTTACAAACCTAAACAAGACAACCCTTAACAAACTTGCTTCTTGTTACAATCACATAGCTAGATTTGCCACAAATTCCACCTTTAGAACGCACCACTGCACTAACTTGAAGCAACTAGGGTGGTTAGAGTTTTCCAGCCAACTCCATTTCAACCAACTCAAAACGGCTCACCAGATACTGTATCACCCAGAGAAAACACCAGCTCTGAAAACATAATTCACCCTATATTAACCTGCAATCTTTCCTCCAATAAGATCTTAGCTCAAACTACCAAAGCCAATAATTCTGCTGGGGATTCTCTATTCTCAAACTTTGTAGGTAAAATGTGGAACTCCCTACTGACCATGCTCACCTCAGAACCTTCACTCCTACAATTCAAAAAAAGCTTAAACCCCATCTCAATACTCTCTGGCAATGTCCCTGTTCCAAACCTGATTAACCACTATCATTTACCCTTCTCTTACCTCACTATCCTTAACTTTTTAAAACTGCGCAAAGCCTTTGTAACTGACCTATGTTTTTTTTTATATGCTGCTGTTATTTTTTTCCCAAGATGTGATGTATCTTTATATTGTATTTAGAACTCAACTATCTTCCTTTTTCGCATTAACAATGTTCATATGTCTGTTATGTACCTGGAGCTTTTCTCCCTGGGCCTCCGCTGAAAATGGACATGTATCCAGTCGGACTCTCCCGGTTAACAAATGTAAAATAATAAAATAATAATAAAAATTATACAAAATGGTTTTGCCTTAAATAATGAAGGAATGTATTTTCAGGATTTTGGTGTCCATGATGATCTGATTATAACTGGTACCATATTATTCAGTTTTTTAACTGAACATGGAATAAAACAAGTAATACCTATCAATAAATTGTTTAAAAACAAATGTGTATGAACACAGGCATTTCTAAATATGAGTGTTCCAGTAAGCATGATCTGCCTTGCACCCTAGTTCATTTTTAGGAACAAAAAGTTTTCAGATTACAACAAATATGTCTGTCTTATCTGGGGTAAAAACAAATTGTTATTACTCTTATTCTGCTTCTAATAAATTAGAGCACTTTATTCCAGAGAGAGGTAAATCTCATGGTTATAGTATGGCCTGTACCAGTGTGCTGTCGGGTCTTCATATGCCTCTACAGCAAACCAAGTTTACAATTATTCAATTTTATCTTAGCCCTTTTCTCAGTTGACCCTCTCCCATTACTCCTATCAATCAGTCATCAGTCATCGAGATTCTCACTGACATAGAATGGACTTTCTGATACATGACCTTTGCTGTTTCCCTGCAGCCAAAAATCAATCACATTCATGATGCTTTCAAAATGTTCCTTTGTTTCTATGCAGAATTTATGTTGTACTTTCAAGTGATATAGGGTTATTCATTCTAAATATCCATGCTACCGCAACCTGTTCTATCAACCTTTTAAGTTTTGTAAGAGGAGTATTTTAAATAATATCTTATTGTATTTTGTAAGCTGCTACTTAGCTATTATGAGGATTGCTGCATTGTGTCCATTTGTTTCACATTATGTTGGTTAGTGTGCCTCGTTTGGAGATAGAAGGTTAAGGGTTAGGCAAATGGTTTTACAATATACGTTAGCTTGGTTTATACAGGGCACTAATGGAGGTGGTCTGGAATCACATGGTTACCCTGGTTGTGGATATTGATAGGTCCCTTCATGTGTGGGGTTTAGTTTTAACATACTCGACTGGTAGTTAGTTATCTTGGGTATTTGATAGGGTCATTGGAAGCATAGCTTCAGTTATGGCTGCTTTGTAATAGATGTGAGTGGCGGTGGTACATTCCTTCCAGGGTTGGCAGGATATGCTGTCCTTCAAGATGTCTTGGAATGTGTGTTATGTATTGGATGATTTACATGTCTTTTTTCTTTCTTGCAGATGGGGTCTTGGAACATTGTGGTGGTAATTTGAAATAGGTGGTTATAAGGTGGAGCTTTCTCCTTACATATTAGAGGGCTTACTTTTCTCCTTTTCTTTCTCGATGATGGTGTGACGAGTACCAGTTGTGGTGATACACAGTGAATCTGCAGATGATGGAAGCAGTGGCGAGCAAGGAGGTTACGCATGGGGGAGCAAAAGTTGGTAACAATCACTGACGGAAATTGTTGAAGTGTGGATTGTGTAAGCGTAGAAGGCTTGTGGAGTTTTAAAAGGGGATTTGAAAGGTAAGGCTTTTATAGGACAGATGTTGCCACTGGAATGGGGTGTAACGAAGGTCTGAGTAATCACCTTAGTAAGGCATGTTAGAGCTCTGTGTTTGATTAGTGGGAGCAGATTATTGCATTGGAAGCAAGGAAGAGGTAGATAGAGGGGCTGAAGGGAAAACTTGGGGATGGTTTATGGGGAGTGTGGGGATACCACGGGATGTGCAGAGTCACGATATTCATGAGCACGGAAACTTATTCGGCTACAGCCATATGGCTTTTCAAGTCAGTGAAGTTCAATCCTTGCTTTCTGGGAGCCTTGGGGTGGTTATATTTACTAAACCAGTTGTTTAAAGCATATGGGGGGCCAATGAGGTGTTGGACAGGATGCTGGAGTTTGTTCCTCATGGATGATATCTTTGGGGGGGACGAAATTGTTTCTTGAGCAGTTAGTGTTAAGGTTATATGCCAGATTAAGGTTTATAGAATAGCACAAGGGGCATTTCACTTGGGGTTGATGAATTTTGTAGATAGGGGTTTATAAAGCTTGATAGATAGATGGCTTTGTTGGGGTAGTTGTAGAAGATGGGTGTTGTTATGGGGGAGTTAGAAGGTTTAAAGGAAGCTTGGTTGCAGGATAAGGCAGTTGTAAAACATGTCTTAATTACTTTCTACTGGGATAGGTAATATGAAGAAAGAGAGCTTTCGAGGGGAGAGGTCAGGGAAAAACAGGGATTAAGATGTGTGAGACTTGATACTAGTTTAGTCTGGGTGTCAATTTAGGTTCAAGGGGTTACAGTTTGAGGTTTTGTTGTGGTTACAGGTTGTCAATCTGTTCAGGTTGTGTCATGATTTCAGCTTTGAAGGAAGTGGGATAAAAGGGTATGTATTCTCTTCATGGATGTTCTAGTGGGGTGGTTACAGGTAGTCAGTCTGTTCAGGTTGTGTCATGATTTCAGCTTTGAAGGAACTGGGATAAAAGGGTATGTATTCTCTTCAAGGATGTTCTAGTGGGGTTTGGGTGTCAATTTGGTTTCAAGGGATTACAGCTTGTGGTTTTGTTGTGGTTACAGGTAGTCAGTCTGTTCAGGTTGTGTCATGTTTTCAGCTTTGAAGGAAGTGAGATAAAAGGGTATGTATTCTTTTGATGGATGTTCTGGTGGTACAGTGTGGTCACAGTAGTTCTACTTTAGGTAGTTTCATTAGGGTCTGTTTCAGTGATGGTACAGTAAGGCAGGTTTATGACAGGATTCTAAGGTGCTTTACAGATGATGGATACACCAAATGATTTTTGGCTTAACCCTTCCCTTTATGGGAAGTAGTGGGTTGAACAACTTTGGGGTAGAATGAAGGGGGAACAGCCTAGTCAGGTTGGTTGGCAGAAAGGAGGGATAGGCTTGCTCTCTTCTGTTCCCCTCTGGTGTCTGGATGTTTATTTCAAGGATCTGGGGAAAGGAAATGAGGAGTAGCTGGAGGAAGCTTGCTGAATAGATACGCTGAGGTAAGGATGGTGCTTACTTGGTGGAAAGTAATTCAATGGATGGTGTATGAAATGAGATGGGACACTGCTTCATAAGTAAAGTAAGCGAGCAGAGATATGGACCCTGCTTGTTAGGCAAGGTGAGTAGGTACGCCGCCCTGATTAACATTACAAGGATGCTATGCTGTATTCAGAATCAATTATATCATGAACAGTTGTAATAAAGTTGGTGATCAAAGCTATGTTATGGAAATTTAATAAAGGTCGTCAAATGTCATTTGGTGTGATGTGTGTTATTGAAGGGGAGCGGGACAAACATTATTTATTCTAGGAAAAGGTTTTATTACCTACTTGCAAGCCTTGCACTTGCCACAAACAAATGTACCACACATTGTCAAACTGCATGGTATATTGGGAGATGGAATACTGAATTTACCTGGTTACTTTTCTGGTGTCCATTAACTCTATGTATGAATTTCTGCCAACTATCATGTATTGTCTTCACATCATAACCCCTATTTTAAACATGTCTATAGTTTTATCTAGTTCTTGATTGAGACACTTCTGTATTACATAGCTTATACAAGCAAAACAATTCACCAAAGGGAATAGCTTGTATTGTATGGGGTGGATGGCAGCTTTCACCATACAAAAATTGGGTGCTTTCACTAAATTTCCTGTGGACTGAAGTTTTTAAAACATTCTCATCTGAAATGTCTACTATAACATCTAAAAAAGGGACTCAAGTCCCAATTTTCAGACTGTCAAATTATAGTCAAAATATATTATTTTCTAAGTCAGCTATAAATTCATTAACTAATTATTCCCCTCCATCAACCAAAAAATAAGATTGTCAATAAATCTGTAATATTATTATATTTGAATATAATAGTAGCATACTGCACTGGGGACCTCCCTGATTGCAAAGAACATGTTTGTATAAACTAATCTATTCTTCATCTTCAAACTATGCACATAAATCAGAATGTAACTGTAAAAATACATATATAAACTGTTGTACTGTGCAGAGACATGGCTGTAGATAAGAAACTAAAAAAAAAAACAAGTATTATCCTGGAATTTATGTCTAAAATCAAACCACAGTGGAAGCAGGTAGCAAACAAGATGTTGGTAACAAATAAAACTACTGAGCAAATATAACTAAGCTGAAATGTCAAATGTGTTGTGAAAATACTTTGAAGGACTTAACCAGTTGACATGATTAAATCAAGTACTCTAACAGAAAACTTTTAGATATTCTATTTAATGGTCTGACTGTTTTTAATTTCTGCATTAGCCAGGCAGGTGAACTGGTCACCATGGATCCTTTTCATTCAAGATCTGAGCTACAAGACCAAAAATAAATACAGTATGTCTGGACATTTTAGAATAGTCATTCAATTAGTATGTTTGTAGGAAGTGGAAAGAAAAGTACAGTTTTGTACCTACCATAAATGTAGATGTTCGAAGATCCACATTGCTGCAGTCCTAACACTTGGGTAGTCCGCTGTCCCTCGGTCGGCCCGAATATCAGAGTATAAGGCTGACGTCGGTCAAGGCGCATTTGACTGATATCAGAACGTCAGGGTACAAATGCGCATGACCGACGTCATATCCTCAGTCTTTTCTTGCCCCAGATGTCAGAAGACCCTAAAAAGAAAGGTCAAAACCCATAGACAACAACCAAACAACCAACTAGCCTAACACCAAAAATATGTATAATATATACAATATATACAAAGATGCAATATACCTCAGATGGATAACCCAACCCCACAACCACCTCAAACTACAGAGGGAAGGAGGGAGGGTGGACTGCAGCAATGTGGATCTTCGAACATCTACATTTATGGTAGGTACAAAACTGTACTATGTTCTTCATCCCACATTGCTGCAGTCCTAACACTTGGGTAGAATCCCAAAGCAGAGGTAAGGGAGGATGGCTAAACTATAATGAAGCAGGAGCTGCCAGAATGCCCTGCAACACAGCAGTGGCAAAACCAGCCCTGGATTTAGAGTACAATGGAAGGTGGTAATGCCTAGAGAAGGTATGCACTGAACTCCAAGTGGCTGCCTCCAAAATATCCTTAGTAGCCACCCCCCTCAAAAAAGCTGTTGAAGTGGCAGTAGCCCTAGTGGAATGCGGCCTAATCCCAGCTGGCATCTCTTTGCCATGATGGGAATAACAGAAAGCAATGCAAAATCCAATCCACTTAGAAATAGTTTGTTTTGACACTGGCTTGCCCTGAGAGCACAAAGAAAAAGAAACTAATAACTGCTGAGATTGTCTGAACCCTTTAGTTCTGTCCAAATAATATCGCAACTGCCTGTGTACATCTAAAGTGTGCAAAATCTTTTCCCCTTTAGTTTGGGGATTTGCATAAAAAGTAGGCAAATGAATAGTTTGGTTTAAAGCCACACTAGAAACCACTTTAGGCATAAAGGAAGGATTAGTACGTAAAGATACCCTATCCTTGTGGAAAATTAAGAAAGGCTCAACTGCCATAAGGGCCTGCAATTCAGAAACCCTTCTTGCAGAGGTAATGGCCAACAAAAAAGCAGTCTTCCATGACAAATATTTCAACTCAGCAGTAGCTGCAGGCTCAAAAGGTTGTAGAGTGAGTTTCTCCAACACAAAATTGAGATCCCAAGCAGGAGTAGGAGCGCTTCGTGGGGGTCTTATATTCTTTGCCCTCTAAGAAATTGCTTGAATAAAGGATGAGAAAACAATGGTGGGTCACAATCGTAGTGAGCTGAAATTGCTGCAGCGTGAATCTTAATAGAAGAGAAGGACAAACCTTTGTCCAATAACTCAGTAAGATATTGAAGAGCCACACTTAAATCAGGCTCAGAAACATCCAAATCCTTAGCTGCACTCCAAAATAAAAATCTCTTCCATTTATCTGCGTACACTTTCCTTGTACTAGGCCTTCTAGCTTCCAAAATCACATTCAAAACTTGTTGTGGAAGTTGAGACCCTCTATGGTTTAAAACAGAATATGCCATGCTGTTAGGTGAAGAGAGTGAAGTTTGACATTGAGCAAATGACTGTCCTCCTGGGACAACAGATGTGGAATCAAAGGCAAAGGCCATGGAGGCTTCCGTACTAGACTTCTCAGTAGTGGGTACCAGTGCTGTTGAGGCCAATGTGGAGCTATCAAAATCATCCTTGGTTTGTCCTGTCTGACCTTCAGAAGTACCCTTGGGAGGAGAGGCAGAGGTGGAAAGGCATACACATGAAGATTTTTCCAACTGAAAGAAAGAGCATCCACTTTCCAAGCTGTGGGATGAAACCGCTTTGTGCAAAACTTTGGCAGCTGGTGGTTTAGTGGAGAAGCGAACAGATCTATGTCTGGAGTTCCACAGGACACTGTCAATTTCTGAAATACATGAAGATCCAGTTTCCACTCGTGGGGATCCATGATTTGTCTGCTTAACACATCTGCTAAGGAGTTCTGTGCTCCCGGCAGAAACCTTGCTTGAAGACTTAGTTGTAAACTGAGAGCAGTCTCCCACAAAATCATTGCTTGCCTGCATAGAGGATAAGAATGTGTTCCCCCTTGCTTGTTGATGTACCACATGACAGTTGTGTTGTCTGTTAGAATCAACACCTGCCCTGGAAGAAGTAAATCCTTGAAAGCTATTAATGCAAACTGGACTGCTAACATCTCCTTCATGTTGATATGTAGATGCTGTAGTCTGGCAGGCCACTTGTCTTGTATCCACTTTCCATTTAGATGAGCTCCCCAAGCTATGTCTGAGGCATCTGTCGTTAAAATCTGACTCGCCTCTGGCCGGGTCACAGAGAGTCCCTTGTTTAGGTGACATTCCTGAGCCCACCACAAAAATTCCTTTTGAATGCAAGGTATTATTTGAATGACAGTGTCCAGATCCTGGCAGTGCTGTGTCCATACATTTTGAGATACCATTGTAGCTTCCTCATATGCAGTTTGGCATTGGGAAGCACCAGAATACAAGATGCCATGAACCCTAAGGCTTGAAGGACTGTCCTTGCAGTCAGCCTGGACTGATGAGATAGCTGATGGAAGTAAAGGGATAGACTCTTTTGTTTGTCCGGGGTTAAAAGGCCATCTGGGATGCTGTATTCAGTCTCACACCCAGAAAGCACATGTCCTGTGAGGGTACTAGACTGGACTTTATTTCGTTCACAGAATACCCCAGGCATCTTAGCACTGCTATCACATATTCCAAATGATGAAGAAGCTCTTCCCTTCCTTGAGCCAGAATCAGGCAGTCGTCCAAATAAGGATAGATCTGTATTCCTTTTAGCCTGAAGAAAGCTATCACTGGAGCCAGAACTTTCGTGAACACTCTGGGTGCAGTAGATAAGCCAAAGGGCAATGCAGAGAACTGATAGTGAGAAGTCCCAGCTCGAAACGCAGATACTTCCTGCAACTTAGTCTGATAGGAACATGAAGGTAAGCCTCCTTGAGATCCAAAGTTACCATCCAATGATCTTTGCCCAGCAGAGGTAAAAGCTGCTGCAACGTCAACATTTTGAACTTGGGAATGTCCAGATAAGTGTTGAGGATAGATAAATCCAAAATTGGTCTCCACGTGTTCCCCTTCTTTGGTACTAGGAACAGGCGAGAATAAAATCCTAGGCCCCTTTCTGGCATAGGAACCGGCTGTATGGCCCCTATTTGGAGTAACAGTGAAATTTGCTTGTGAGCCTCTATTCTTTGTTGAGGAGGAATGTCTGGCATGCCGTTGAAAGGAGGCAAGGTATGGAAATAAAACCTGTAACCGTGATGTATGATATCCAGTACCCATTTGTCTTGGGTAATTAAACTCCAATTTTCTTTGAAAAGTGCCAACCTTCCTCCCAAAGGTGCTGCCAGGCGAGAAGGTTCTGGCAGCTGAAAAGGTAGGTCATTGGGGCTGTTTACGAAAGGACTGACCCCTGCCCTCACTCAAGACTGTGCAGGAGAACTCCCTGTTCTAGGCCTGAAAGAGCCCTGACCTCTGCCCCTGCCACGCCTAGATCTACCCCTAGACTGGGAATCATAAGAAGGATACGTCCACCCTTTAGTAGGCCAATTTCTACTAAACTTTGGAGGCTGAACCTGCAAAAAATCTTTAACAGTCTGCATAGACTTAGCCTTGTCTTCCATTTTCTTTAAAACTGCTTCAACAGGAGAACCAAACAAGACATCAGATTGCAAAGGTGCATCCAAAATCCTAGTTTTAACATGGTCAGATAAATTTTGATCCCTCAGCCAGGCATGCCTGCGAAGCACTGACCCAGTGGCAGCCACCCTAGACGAGGCCTGTACAGCATCAAAACCACATTGCAAAGAATGCTTACCCACCTGTTCAGAAACATGCACTAAATCTTGTAACTCTTTACAGTCAATACCTTCCGCCAGAGCATCAACCTTAGATTTCAACTGAGAAAGGAGATAATTTTGATATTTCAACATGTGAAACTGGCAATTCAAAGCTCTCATGGCTAGAGTGGAAGAAGTATAAACTTTCTTTCCCCATCTATCCAAGGCCCTGGCCTCTTTATCTGCAGGAACCGGATTCTTGACAACAGAAGCCTTAACACCCTTAGGCCCCTGGCTAACAGTTTCTGGGCCTGCCCTAGGACTCTTAAAAAGATACTTATGAGCTTCAGGCACCCTGTAATACCTATCTGGTTTAACAGGAGCAGGAGGCAAAGAATCCGGATTAAGAGAAGCCTCTGCAAACACATCTTCCACCACATTCAGAACAGGAGGTATAGCTAAAGGCCTATGCTGGGGTAAAAACAGAAATTCCCTAAGCCTTTTCCTGGAATCAGAGAAATCCTGGCCTTCCCATTTAAAATGCTCCCTCATGGAGTGAAGGGTCTCTGAAAAGAAAAATCCTCAGGAGGAGAAGCAGAAGGAGTAGAATCATCCACATCAGAATCAGAATAATGAGAATACTCCTGCAAGTCTTCAGCCAAGACTCAGACACATCCGAAGCCTGCTCATAATCCCCAACACAGGTTCCATCCTAGGCCTCTTATCAGTAGGGGCATAGAGCCTCTAATTAAAGTAATTAAATCCTCTGCCATTTTGAGCATGTGCTTCTTGGGCACAGCACCTGAAGAACTGGGAGTGACACCCACAGAAGCTAAACTAGACCTGCCTCTAGGAGAAGCCTTGGAAGCAGAAAGAGAGGGCCTAGACCCCTTAGGAAGGGAGGGAGTACAGTTACTTGAGAAGCCCCTACAGCCTGCCCTGCCTCCTGGGAGGCCACATCCTGTAAAATCAAAGTCTCCCTGGGACTCCAGAGAGGCCTCCGGAACCACCGGTTCCACTGACGCCTCTAAAGAACCTGCGTCCGGTTCGGACGACTCCTCTAACCTAGGTTTAACTGCCTTGTCCTTGCGCTTCTTTGAGGAAGCGGCCGGAGCATCCGACGGCATTTTGTAATTACACCGCTTCCCAAAGACCAACCTTGCACAATCCAACCTCCGCTTTATAGTGCGTTATTAAACCTAGCACAAAAGCGCATCCAACAACGTCGTGCTCAGGTCCTAAACAAGGTATACACAAATTATGGTAATCCCTATGCGGTATCTGTTTCCCACAAGAAATACAGTTATTCACTTTTTCTGACATCCGTAAACCACTGAGGCAAGAAAAACCAAAATATTCCCAACGGGTACTTAACCAACTCTGACTTTGGTCTGAAACTAATTCGAAAAATTTCAGAACGGCACTTGCAACACTGCTTCTGCATCGGACCATGCAGCAAAAAAGACTGAGGATATGACGTCGGTCATGCGCATTTGTACCCTGACGTTCTGATGTCAGTCAAATGCGCCTTGACCGACGTCAGCCTTATACTCTGATATTCGGGCCGACCGAGGGACAGCGGACTACCCAAGTGTTAGGACTGCAGCAATGTGGGATGAAGAACATCCAGAGAACCTAGAAAAATCTACACAATCAAGTGAAAAAGATGTAGACAAACATTGACTGGATATTGACTCTCGAGTGGGAAACAGATGTCTTAACCAATGAGCAGATTTTGTATTAAAGCATATACAATTAATTTTGATGGAAACAGTACTTTAACACTTTTCTTGCAAGTACAAATTCAGAATGAGGCTGTGAGTTGCATAACTGAACTTCCTGACAATAACTGCATAATGGACTTAGAGGACACAGAGCATGAGTCAAGTGCATGAATGGAACTAAACAGGGAGTAAGCACAGTATATTTGTCTAAAAAGAAATGGCAGGTCTGATTTTTTTTGTTGTTTTATATTATTTTATTTATTTATTTATTTTTGAGCATCCATGTCTAAAGTGACATGGGACATTACTGGGCATGGAGTAATTAGATTCAAGTATAGTGAAGTGGTTAATAGTACATTCCTGATGCAGCACTGGTTATGATGTAGAGCAAAGAATTACAAAGTCAGTGTTATTTTATCTGTGGCAGTATGTTCTAATATGCTGTCTGGAATAAATTCTATAACACAATTTCATAAATCAAAAGTAAAACATTAAACATTTGAGAACTAGATTTTACAAGTCAAAGATAATTTTTTTATCTTATTATGTTATGTTTTGTTTACTGGAGTAATGCAGTGACCACAACTGACCATTTGTATGCACTGTCCAGGTGAAATAATTCACAAAGTAGAAAAAAGCAAAACAGAGAGGTGGTAAAAATTTGTACAGTATCAATTAAAAGATGTAGCAACAGTTATGAAATAGATTCACATTTTACTGTTCTACATGATTACTTTTTTTCATCGATGTGGAAATGCTGTGGGGTAATGAGTGTCAGAGCAGGGGGTGGTGGGGACGTTAGCAGGTGTTGGCAGTTGACAGAGGGTAATCCTAGAGGTTGAGAGGCCCTTATGTGATGTGGGCTGCTGTGTGGCAAGTACAGCTTGATTTGGTGTGGTGGAATTTTTCAAGTTCAGCTCTGAAAGTAGAAAAGGGAGACTGCAGTTTCTTTAGGTGGGGGGATTCCCATATTTTAAGGGTAAAGATGGAGAAAGGATGGTTGGTGCAGTGTAGCCTGATCTGTGGGGGTTGGAGTGAGGATGCTGGTTGGAAGAAGCATTTCACGTTGTTTTATGTGTGTTTTGTATGAAGTTTGGCAATTAGTACTGGGAGTGAGTTAGGTGGGAGAAGCCTGAAGATGAGAGAACTTAATAGCAGGGCTACTCTATGCAGTACTGGGAACCATGTGGCTTTTGTGAGGATGAGACAGTGGTCCTCAAGTGATGAAGTGACACAAATTTTTGATAGTCTGTAGTGTGGGTCAGTTTTTCTTAGTGAATGTAGCTATTATTCAGATGTTTACATTGTTAATTGTCACTATACACATCACACTGATTAAGATGCATAGTGCTTTTATACTTAATTAGCATATACAGCACCCGTCACAATAAAAATGCAAACTAAATATGTACTGGTGTTTCAATCACTGTCTCTGAATGTAATCTGTTTATGCACTCCTGCATTATTGCCTTTATTATAATATACATGTCTTCTTTTATGGTAAATTGAAAAGTATATATTACTTGCTACTTTCATGTATAATAACTTAGATGTGATGAAGCTCTGACAGGAGTGAAAGAGCTCATCCTTTGATTTTACTTAATAAACCGTGGGTTAAACAAGCAATACCAGCTTGCATCCTGTTTTCTTTTTTTTAATAAGAATGTAAGGTGATCTTTACCACAGATCTTATATTAGTATTTATGACAACAGTTTATTTGAACACGTTATATGCTGCTATCATTCCTGTACAACTGGTTTTCCCTATAGTTGCTTTGTTCTTCCTTAAGCAAAGTGTTTACTACTCTTAAGGCTGGAAAACTACATTTTCTCAGTACCAGTTTTTTTTTTGTCTGATTGTAGCGATTATTTCATGCATGTCTACAGCACTCATGTTAACAATAAATAATCCCTTAACAAATCTTCATAAAGATACGTTAACTATCCAATGTGAAATTGTTACTGATATTATTTGTGCTTATTTAGTAATTGTTTTGAATCTGCACTGCCACAGAACCCACCATGTGCAACAAAAGATTAGAGTGTTACAGATTCAGGACCCAGAGGCAGGGTTTCATCTTTTAAAACAGAGATCCTAAATTACTGTTAATGTTTATGTTGAACTGCCGCTTTCTGTAGGTTAGCAACAGCATATCTTAAAACATAGAATACAAGTATCTATCATGTGGAGGCATCATGCTTTATTCTTACATTCCTCCAGTCCTTTCAGTTTCGCACATTATTGCATTTTGTGTTGCTTTTTCTTTCACAGAAGAAAAAATTTTATCTCTGGTAAGAAGATCTAGAGAAAATAAAATATCTATATGTTGTTATTTATGTTGGAAATCTTTTCTATGATTGCACATTTTGAGATGCTTGTATCTGTTTTCTTTGATAAGTCAGTTTAATTTATTACACAGCAAGGATGTAGTGGCCTGGGGTTGTATGAGCTCCATTTATGTCTATGTTATTAACTCATTGCAGCCAACTGATGCCTCCAGGTGCATCTGCAGTTACATCCTACTGACACCTCTAGGCGTGAAATATTTCTTGCTCATATTTGCATTAATAATTCCAAAATATGCCATGTACAAAGTATTACACTTACACAATGGCAAACACAACTGCATTGATATTTGACCTTTGGCTAGTGCAGGCAAAGAGATATTCTTTGTTGTTCATATAATAATTGATTTATATTGTCATAAATTTCATATTTTTCTAATTATCTTGACAACTAAGTAACACAGACTGAACTGCTTAGCCTTATATGAAACCTCTTGTCTGGATGAACACAATGCAGCTGACAGTATATGTGTAACTTGAGCATTTGATGAGATATTGTAAGTTGTTTGCAAAATATTACAAACTTAATAGTTACTGTGTTTCTTGTGACTTATAAAATCCATTTTAAGACCTAGTACCTAAAGAATGCTACCACTATAAAAATAGTTTGTGTTGAAGAGTTTGCACTTTACACTTCTTTAGCATCTCCTATTCTTCCAAACATATGAACTTTTCTTTGAAATGTGAAGACATAATTTCAGTCTATTAAAAAGCTTAGGCTCTGCCCATTGGAATTTGCAGTACAAATTTCCAGAGCTCCATTGGAGGGAACTAGTTAACACATATGAAATCTAAAATGGGTTAGTGTAGTACTATCTAAGAAGAAAGGTTCAAGTGTCCAACAACTGCTTTGCTTTCAGGGAGTTGCTGTAAAATTAGTCTTTGGAAAGATAACCCCTGAAAGACGTCAAAGGTATCAAACTGTTGACACTTGATATACTTAGAGAAGAATATGGACATTGCATGTCATTGCTTCAAAAGGATAGAACTAGTAATCAGTAAGCAAAACTATCCAGAAAGGATGTTGAGTTGCAAAACGTGATGTACTTGTGCCAACACTGATGACCTCTTTTAGGAAATCCATGTAATTATTCCAACTCTTAGATTTGTTGAAACATAAAAGAAGATGAGCCAAGATTTAGAAGTATTTGACCATATCTCTGATTCAGCTACAGTAAGTAATTGCCATGTGTCCTAAAAGTGCTAAAAGTTTTGCAAATATTGCATGAATAAAAATAATGAAATAGTTAATGACTAGTGAAATAACCCTCATAAAATTCAATAACATTTTCTTTTAGACAGACAACCTTACATTAGTGTGTAAATGCATTCCTGTAATCATGAAGACAGTGCACAGATGCATATATGCATCTTGTATACCCACTTTGGTACACCACCGGGGTTTACCAAGATTCACATAAATGAATTGCACTTATCTTAGGGGTGCACAGTTACATTTGTGGTACATAGCAGCGCCTGGTATGCATTCCTGGTATAGCAATGCAATAACAGATTTGCCTTTGTTCCTGAATGACAGGCAGCACTGTGTAGCCATACAATGCTACACACAGCTGCCTTAATTACTTGGTAAGGCATGCTGTACAGTGAATAGCTTCACTAGTAACACTGTACACTGCTTGGAAAATGATTATCATAAATGAATGCTAAGATCAGTACCATATTAGGTAATGAGGACATCAGGGGCTAAGCATGCTTTCATTGGTGGAAGCTTGCCAGCATCTCACATGGTGGTGGCAGGACACAGTAGCAAGTGGTGTTCAGTTTGCCAGCACCACAAGGAGATCCATTGTTAGGAGGAACCTTTCTTTCATGCAGTGTGCTTTTTTTTTCCTTTCACTGGTATGTTATATGGTAGTGTAAGTTTAATAAAATACTGGTAGGAGAGGGGGACTGTTATACTGAGAAATGCAGCACTGTGATGTTGTCTCCATTCTTGTGCAATAGCATAACAACACTGGGACAAGCTAGGACTGTAGTGCTGCGATGCTGAATGGCATATGTGGAGGGAAGCTTATTATCTTACAGGTAGTGGTTAGGATGCAGTGGAACACAATCACACAAGACCCTTTGCATTATCATAGCACACTTCTTACAATTGCTTTATGAATCAGAAATAACTTTGTACAACATTCTAACTTGTGTGGCGGCATAGAATGCTCATGGAACGGCCAAAACTGCAATAATATGATTCACTCAAATATCCACAGGATTAAAATACACAAGCTTAGATCTAAATCACCATTCTGCTTGAAGGTTGCAATTATTGTTTGGTGTTATTCTTTCGGTTTCATCTGTCTTTTATTTCCTTTTAATATAACACTCCAGTCAGTCAGACTCATTGTTTAATATGAATAGGAGTTTCTGATATTGCTACATTGCAATTAAGAAGGGGAAACCCCTTCTACAGATGGATATGTATTTGATGGACTTCCCCTGCTGACAGACATAACCTGAACACTGATAATCATCTAAGTGAACATGGTTTATTGACACTTTAAATATACACTTCTTCTAGGCCCAGAGGCTGCAAATATAACAGCACTTTCTAGCTAATCATAATAACTGATACAGGCAACAGTTTTAGTAATGCATTATGATGAAAATGCAAAGTATTTCATATTTAGCACGTACAAAATTGTTATGAAATAAATATGGTTGTGTGCATCACTGCAGTAAATAGAAATAAAACATCCATTGACAGCAATTTGGTTTGACGCTGAAATAAAATTTTTCCTACATTAATGTGAAATTAAAAAGAAGGTATAATTATGCAGATCAAATTAGCATATTAAATAAATAGGTTGTCTTATAACACTTTGCATATTATTCTACAACTCGTAATAAAGTGAGTTAACAGCCAATGACTACACCTTCACCCACACACAGTATATACAAGTTTTATGGGAAGGCTTTTCTACCAAGAGACCAGGGAAATTTCACATCTTAAAAGTGGATGGAGAGAGAGCAAGGAATCTGTAGCAAGAAACTTTGGCAGTTGGGAATGGGATATTTTTTTCATCTATTTTGTAGCAGGAATCATTTACAGATCTAAAAGGTGATTTATTTATCTATTTCACCTTCACTGCATTTTGTTTCTCTCACAGTTTTCTGTTATTAAATGGCAGACTGAAATGGAGCTGCTGAAGGAAATCCCAGCGTGGTCTACTTTTTCAGAATCATTAAGTATTTTGCAGTCTGTTCTGACTAGTCTGTTGTGGGCACTCTTCCTAATGAGGTTATACTATGTGATTTTATGGTGGATAAAAAAATGACACTCTATTGTATTTGCTAAACATTGTAACGTAGTTATGGATAAGGCAGTAGAGCAATTTTCTCAGCAAAATGCTGCATTTTTTTCCTTAAAATTTAGGACAGAAACAATTGGATTGTTGTAAAATCAGATGGTGCATCTGTATTTCTGTTGCTGTCAGCAACTTGGCTACTTATGTTCTGATTTTGCCAAATCTATGACTGCCTGATTACTACTGCTCAAGTTCAGTGGGTAGCACCTTTGGGACTGCAGAACCAGGAACGTAATGTGGTTAGGCTGCATTTTTTTAAACATCATAAATTTTATTTTAACAACATCATCAGCGAGAGGGATTCATTATACAGAGCCAAGCATTGTATGTGTTACCACACAACATTTGGGTCTGCTCCTCTGAATAAAGGGAAAACAAATACTGAACACAGTACTCTTTACTGTGTAGTGAATAGTTAGGTCAACCACCAAGCAGATCATTTCTCAGTAACTTTGAGTCATCTCATATTGTAATCATTGTTAGAAAAATCTGTCAGTGGTCTTTCTGGGTTGGCTGCTGTTCTTAACCTTTCCCTGGATTAGTGCATGAGAACTGATCAATCAAATTCCCATACACCCACGTATACCTTCATATATGTCCATTACATAGATATTGGCTGCCATGGCAATGAAAGACATACTAGAGTCCCCATGATCTTCTCTAGTAATGTGAACACTTATTGTGACATTATTCAGAGAATTTGGAATAGGTTCATAGATTCATAGGTAGGTACTAGGCTATTGGCCCTAGGGCTGATATAAGCCTAGCCAAAAAAGTACCCTGGCTTTTGCCACCCAAGAAATTTATTTTCCTATGCCCCTGTCGAGCAGAGCCAAAGAAGGGATCCCTGGGGTGAATTTCCTATTTCCCATCCAATCAAGATTTTTCTTGAAGAGCACTAATGAGGAGCTTTGTTTGATATAGATAGGTGGTTTGTTCCAGAGTATGGGAAGTCTCTGGGACAGGAATCTATCCCTCCAACATGTTCTATTTATTGTGGTGACAAGGTTTTGGTCCCTAGAGCATGTAGCTTGGAAGTTTTGTGATTTCTTTAAGTAGATAATGTCCAACAGCTCTGGGTTTGACATAGCTTTGTGTGTTAGGCAGACATCGCCTCTGATTAGCCGATATGCAACAAAGTAAAGCTGGAGTATTTTGAGACGGTCTGCGTAGGGCTTCTGTTTGAGGCAGGTAATCATCTTTGTGAGGTATTTCTGTGGCCTTTCCAGTTATTGTAGATTTCTTGTGAGGTACATACCAAAAGGGGCATTGTTCTCTATAATGGGTCTAATGAGTGATGAATAGAGGGGAACAATGACCTCTTTTTTCCTGGATGAGAAACCTTTTGTGATGAGGTGTGCCACGCAGAAGGATCTCCTGATTACTGTGGCGATGTGATTATCAAAGGAGAAACTACTGTCCACCTGTGTCCCAAGGTTTCTTATCATACTTTTGGTGTTAAGTAGACTACCACCTATGTGGTAGTACATGGGTACAGAGTTTTTACCAAAGGGGATGACAATGTACTTTTTGGCATTGAGCTTGAGGCCATGGCTTTGACACCAGGCATCTGTCTCAGTGAGGCCAATTTGTAGGATGTCCACATCATTAGGAGTTTCAATTATGGCTCCTAGTTTGCAGTCATCTGCAAACTTCATTAGCCAAAGACCTTCTGTTTTAGCCTGTACTTCAGAAAGTAGATACAAAACAGGAGAGGACCCAGGACTGAACCCTGTTGTACTCCACTTGTCACTGGTCTGAAGTCAGATTTGGAGTCTGCTACTTTTACAGTGTGGGCTCTGTCTGTGAGTGAGTTGGCAACCCATCTTGTGACATAAGGACTTATACCTAGTTTAGTGAGTTTATCTATAATTCCAGAATGGGGGATGGTGTGGAAAGCCATAGCGAGATCTAGATAGGCAGTGTGAACCACCTTATCCTCGTCTACAGCTTGAGTGACTGCTTCAAAGAAGTCTATCAGGTTTAGGAGACATGATCTGCCTTTTACAAACCTAAACTGGGTGTGGTCCAGAGTTTGGAGATTACTAGTGTCTTTGTTTACAAGGTCCATGATGATATGTTCCATGGTCTTGCAGACTAGGTTCATCAGGCTAATGGGGCAGTAGTTCCAGGGGTCCATGGTGGCTCACCCTTTGTGGAGTGGGATAACCGTCGCTGTGCACCATTCAGTAGGCACAAAACCTGAAGTGAGGCTATGATTGAACATGGCACTTAGGTGGGGTGCCAGTTTGTTCGGTAGTTCGTGTAGAACACAGACTGGCATGTTTGTCAGGTCCCATGGATTCTTGGCTTTGGAGAGTGTGTTTTTTATCTGTGCAGCCATGATTACAGGAACTTTGCATTCTTCCGGTATAGAGATGGGCCCTTTAGGGGGTGAGAGGGGATTAAAAATAACACTGGACCTATCTGCCAGGATGTTGGCAATATCAGTTGGTTCTGTATATTTAGTGCCATTGTGCTGTAACTCAGAGCAGATCTGAGTGTTACCATTGAGATTCTTGACATAGCTATAGAATGCTTTGTGGTTGTCTTTAGAATCAGTGGTAATTTTGTTTTCGTAACTAGCTTTGGATGATTTTATGAGGGATCTCAGCTTCTTACTGAGGCTGACCAGGGAGTTCCTCCAATCATGGGATTTTACTCTTTTTTGCAACAGTTTCTTTCTTCTGTTGTAAAGTTTGTTTATGGCAGGGAACCACCAGATTGGCTTCTTTTTTTGGAGGATAGCATCTTGGTTCTGTTAGGGATAGCACGATCCATGCACTCATGTAAGTGCTTATAAAGTGCATTTGTGTAGCATTCAACAGTCATATCTCTATTGTCCATCTGCATGGGTGTCATGAAGTTTGCCACTTCTGTCTTAAGAAGCATGAAGTTGGCTTTAGAGAAATTTTTACGCTGGTTTCCCTAATGGGGGGTGGGAGCGGGATGTGGATGTCTAGGGAGATTAGCTTGTGGTCGGATCTGACCAACAAGGAATTGACCTCTGGTGGGGAACACCGGTCACCCATACTTGTAATGACCAGGTCTAGGATATTGCTGCCCCTGGTGGAGTTGTGGATAAGTTAATCCAAGACAGTGGAATTTATGAATTCCAGAAAACATTGATCAAAAGAGTTGGTACATGAGTAGTTTTCCCATTTAATCATGGGGTAGTTGAAATCGCCATTTATTAGGGTGCTGGGTTGTACCCTAATATTTTCCAATGTATTATGAAATGAGGAGTGGGAATCCTGGGGCAAGGTGGGGGAGCTGTAGCAAGCTACAATTTGGATTGCGGTCTTGCCCAGAGCTAGTTGCACTTCGATAATCTCAAATGCATTATGCTGAGCAACAAGCCTGTAGTTGTGGATATCCTTAATGAATATGGTCACGCCTCCACCTTTAGTGTTTTGGTCCAGGTTAGCTGTCCTAAAGGTATGATATGAATTATAGCCTGGTAATGCAGGGCTGCTCTCTGGAGCCTTGCACCAGATCTCTGTCACTACACAGATGTCAATGTTCTCCATTTTAAGGAGTGCCTCGAGTGAGTGCATTTTGAGGTTTAGACTTCTAGCACTGAGTAGCATTACCTTATGATTTTGCTTGCTTGTACCTATTATGGTGGTGAATTCATCATTTGAAGCTTGCCTAAAAAAGGCACTGTAGGGGTGGCTAGAGCCTTAGACAGTATCCAGAATTCCAAGAGCGACAGGTGCAGGCCATCTCTGGCAAAGCATTGTGGTCTGTCGATCATGTCATCCTAGGCAGACAGATATTGGATCCCCTTAGAATGACACCAGAAGCTTAGTCAATTGTTGAAGTCAATCATTTTGTCCTTGTACTGTGGTATCATTCTGGGTGATGCCAGGATGCTACTCAGGGCTAGGGTCATACCTGCCTGGGGTATAAGATTGGAGAGCTCTTCCATGTCTCCTTTCATGTGGTCCAGGGAGGTACATCTCAGGTCATTCACACCAACATGGACAATGACAGAGTCATAGTTGTACTTGTTGTGGAGTGAACTGAGTGCATGCATTATGTGTTGGATCCTGGCACCCAACAGACAGCTGACAGTAACTTTCTCCCAGGGTGAGTGGAACATCAGTGTGCCTGACTATAGAGTCACCTATGACTACAGTGTTGGGTACATTGCTATGCCTTACAGGCTATGGTTGATTGGCACACTAAGGTTGTGGACTATGTGTCATTTGGGTTGTGTTGGGGGGGGGTGGAGGTTGCTTGCGCTTCTGCTGTGGAGGTCTCTGTTGCTTGAGCAGATTTTTATTGAGAGCCTCTATGAATGTAGGTGTGTGTTTTGTGTTTCTATGTGTGTGCTTTGGTGGTGTAGGTTTTGAGGGACTATATGATGAGTGTGGTGTGGTGCAAGTGTTTACCTTCTCCTCCTGACTGTCTAGTCCAATCTTGGGTGAAGAGAGCTTTGCTTCCAGTTTGGCTATATAAGTGCATCTCTCACAGGTTGTAGTTTTGGGTGGTAGGAGGAGAGGGTTGTTTGAGTACATGAGGCAATTGCTGCATTACTCCAAGATACCCAGATTCATCAGGTAGACAGGAGAAAAAAACGGGAGCTGACCCTTAGTCATGCCTGGATAGGTCATTATTTATTAATTACTAAAAACTGTTTTCCTCTAGACAAGTGAGGAAAGTTGAGTGTTGTAGTAATTTGTAAATTATTTAGTGCTTACAATGAGTTCTGAACAAGTGCTGAGCTCACAGAAACAGATTTCAGTGCTAAAACTAAAAAACTGGCTAGTTCTAAGGGAAAATTTGAAGAACAGACTCTATGGCACCGGGAATAGTTTAACCCTAGCTAAGTGGCAATGCATAAAGTGTATTGTTTTTAATATAACAGTAGCAAATGAGCAAACTGATTTAAACAAATTAACCAATTAACCAATAAAAAACTGTTCCAGCAGTCTTTGATCAGACAGTTCTAACTGCACACGCCTGCCACTAGGGTGCAGGGGGACCTTCTCCTAAAAAAGGTGGCCTGGATTAGTGCTCAAGTTATGCAAACAAAGCCAGATTCAGTGGGTCTGAATCTAGTCTATGCTACAGGAAACAAGGCGTACCAATTTCAGAAATAAACAGTTCAAATAAGCAGGCACAATAAGCCTTTAACCAGATACTCCCAGCTCAAAAGAGCAGAATCTACTCTCTCCTCCCACAAGAGTGCAGACCACACCTTTTTAATGTAAAATAACTATCCCAAAGCCCATGTGCTTAAACCAGAACTAATACACTTTTAGAATAACAGACAGTAAGCCTTCAATCAGCAACTCCCAAATTAGAACGATGTCAGCTACCTGTCCTGCCACAACAGTGCAGACCACAAACCTTCTTAATGTAAAACAACTGGTCTGAAGCCCAAGTGCTTAAACCAAAGGCTTAGAATAACAGTTACAATTTAATCAGGCTACTAACAAGCAGTAATAAATGCATCAGAATAAATGCAATTAAGTTATTTTAAGAATAGGCAGCAAAAGCAAAATAAAGTAATAAAGTAGTAAGAAGCACAGATACAGTAAAAGCAGATGAATAAAGTGCAATTTTTATATATATAACAACAGAAAATGAGCAAAATGATTTAAACAAATTATCTAATTAACCAGTAAAAAAGCTCAAAACTGAGCCCTGTTCCAGCAGTCTTCAATCAGACAAGTTCTAACTGCACACTCTTGCCACTAGGGTGCAGGAGAACCTTCTCCAAAAAAGATGGCCTGGATTAGTGCTCAAGTTATGCAAACAAAGCTATATTCAGCAGGCCTGAATCTAATCTATGCTACAGCATATTTTTAAGGCTTCAAAAGAATTAAGTGGAATAGTTAGTGACACTCCGCTATTCTCATTCAAGACTAATAAGTTCCTAAAGAAACAGCTTTGTTATAGGGTAGAAGTAAGTAAACCACTGATTACTTCACAGAGACAAGGAACTTACCCATGCAGGAACTGTAGTGCCTGCAGTTATATATTTACAGGTGCATCATTATTGCTTACACATAAAGGGATGGCTCTAGAGTTTAATTTCTATGCAGACTGTTCCACAAGGAATGCTGTTTATTACAGTTTCTGTGTGGCGTGCAGAGTTTTCTATATAGGTAAGGAGAATCGGTCTTTATATGAGCATATAATGGAACACCTGAGGGATATCAGAAATAATAAACAGTATAATGCACTAGCAAAGCATATTAATGAGTGGGGTACACAGCATGAATTTAAGTTTCCAGTTCTTGAAATCGTTAGAGAGAGTTACAGAAAAGGGGATATTAAGAATAAGACTGAGGTAGCTGAACTTAGATGGATAGTGTATTTTAATGCATATAAGAGACCAGGTATTAATGATGCTGTCTCTGTTAGACCTCTACTACATGTATGAATACTCCCCCACTGATTAGATGCATTACAATAGTGTCTTAATAGAATGAGGATCAGGAGCAGAAAATATTTATGTGTTTACAAATGTATATAATTTGTGTACATATGTCTTTAAATTTGATCAATGAGTTAATTAGACGTTTTTGATTTTTTTAATGGATAAATGTTTAGGCATTGTTTTTATTGTACTTGAGTCTGAATAAGTGGCCGTGAGGTCATGAAAACACTTATTTTATTAAAGTTATATTGTATCTAACTGTGGTTGGTCCTCTTTAGTTTTGTTTGCATGATAAGAGATAAGGCCAGTGGCTAACTATATTTAGTCACTCACCATGTATCAAAAACGTCTGATGTATATTCTCCAGAAGTCACTCACCATGTATCAGATACGTCTGATGTACATTCCCCAGGAGGACTACTTTACTTAAATGTGTAATTTTTTAATTGATTTAAATGATAAAGTCAGAACAGGTAGCATGTATATCATCATCATCATCATCATCATCTTTCGGCTTTTCCCGTTAGGGGTCGCCACAGTGGGTCATCTCTTTCCATCTCTTCCTATCCTCTGCATCTTGCTCTGTCACACCAACTGCCTGCATGTCCTCTCTCACCACATCCATAAACCTTATCTTAGGCTTTCCTCTTTTCCTCTTACCTGGCAGCTCCATCCTTAGCATCTTTTTCCCAATATACCCATCATCCCTCCTCAGCACATGTCCAAACCAACACAATCTTGTCTCTCTTGCTTTGTCTCCAAACTGTCCAACATGAGCTGACCCTCTAATATACTGATTCCTAATCCTATCCATCCTAGTCACACTGAGTGCAAATCTTAACATCTTGAACTCTGCCACATCCAGCTCTGACTCCTGCCTTTTTGTCAATGCCACTGTCTCCAACCCATATAACATAGTTGGTCTCACTACTGTCTTGTAGACCTTCCCTTTCACTCTTACTGGTACCCGTCTGTCACAAATCACTCCTGACACTCTTCTCCACCCATTCCTCCCTGCCTGTACTCTCTTCTTCACCTCTCTTCCACATTCACCATTACTCTGAACTGCTGATCCCAAGTACTTAAACTCGTTCACCTTTACCAACTCTACTCCCTGCATTCTCACCATTCCTCTACCCTCCCTCTCATTTACACACATATATTCTGTCTTAGCCCTGCTGACCTTCATTCCTCTGCTCTCTAGAGCATACCTCCACCTCTCCAGAGTCTCCTCAACCTGATTCCTACTCTCACTACAGATCACAATGTCATCTGCAAACATCATAGTCCACTGGGCCTCCTGTCTGATCTCATCTGTCAACCTGTCCATCACCACTGCAAATAAGAAAGGACTCAGAGCTGATCCTTGATGTAATCCCACCTCCACCTTAAATGGATCTGTCACTCCCACTGCAGTCCTCACCACTGTCACACTACCCTTGTACATATCCTGTACCACTCTTACATACTTCTCTGCCACTCCCGACTTCCTCATACAATACCACAACTCTTCTCTAGGCACCCTTTTGTATGCCATCTCCAAGTCTACAAAGACACAATGCAACTCCTTCTGACTTTCTCTGTATTTCTCCAATAACATTCTCAGAGCAAACATCGCATTTGTAGTGCTCTTTCCTGGCATGAAACCACAATGCTGATCACTAATCATCACCTCCCTTCTTAACCTAGCTTCTACTACTCTCTCCCATAACTTCAAGCTGTGACTGATCAATTTTATCCCTCTGTAGTTACTGCAGCTCTGCACAAAACCCTTATTCTTAAAGATAGGTACCAAAACACTTTTTCTCCACTCCTCAGGCATCCTCTGACTTTCCAAATTGTCATTAAACAATCTAGTTAAAAATTCCACTGCAATTTCTCCTAAGCACCTCCATGCTTCCATTGGGATGTCATCTGGGCCAACAGCCTTTCCATTCGTCATCCTCTTCATAGCTGTCCTTACTTCCTCCTTGCTAATCTGTTTCACTTCCTGATTCACTATCCCCACATCCTCCAACCTTCTCTCTCTCTCATTCTCTTCATTCATCAGCATCTCAAAATACTCTTTCCATCTACTCAACACACTCTCCTCTCTTGTGAGTACCTTTACCTCAGTATCCTTTATCACCCTTACTTGCTGCACATCTTTCCCAGCTTTGTCCCTCTGTCTAGCCAATCGGTACAGGTCCAGTTCACCCTCTTTAGTGTCCAATCTCTCATGCAACTCTCCATACGCCTTATCCTTAGCTTTCGCCACCTCTCTCTTTGCCATGCGCCTCATCTCCTTATACTGATGTCTACTTTCTTCATCTCTTTGACAATCCCACTTCTTCACCAGCCTCTTCCTCTGTATACTCTACTGTACTTCCTCATTCCACCACCAGGTCTCCTTCTCCTCCTTCCTCTGTCCAGATGTCACACCAAGCACCTCTCTAGCAGTCTCCCTTACTAGTTTTGCTGTAGTTACCCAGCTATTCGGTAACTCTCCACTGCCTCCCAGTGCCTGTCTTAACTCTTCCATAAACTCCACTTCACAATCACTCTTTTTTAAACTTCCACCATTTAAACTTTGGCACTGCTTTTACACTCCTCCTCCTCTTCTTGATCACCAACGTCATCCTACAGACCACCATTCTATGCTACTTAACTACACTTTCCCCTGCCACCACTTTAGAGTCTCCAATCTCCTTCAGACTGGCCCTCCTACATAGGATATAATCCACCTGTGTGCATCTTCCTCCACTCTTGTACGTCACCCTATGCTCCTCCCTCTTCTTAAAATATGCATTCACCACAGCCATGTCCATCCTTTTCGCAAAATCCACAATCATCTGACCTTCTGCATTCCTCTCCTTAACACCATACATGCCCATCACTTCCTCATCCCCTCTGTTCAATTCAACAACATGCCCATTAAAGTCTGCTCCAATCACTAGTCTCTCACCCTTGGGTACACTCACCACAACTTCATCCAACTCACTCCAAAATTTCTCTTTCTCATCCATCGCACACCCAGCTTGTGGAGCATATGCACTAACAACATTCATCATTACATCATCAATTTTGAGCTTCATAAACATCACTCTGCCAGACACTCTTCACGTATAAAACACTCTGGGCATATTGTTCCTTTAGTATAACCCCTACCCAATTTCTCCTGCCATCCACACCATGATAGAACAATTTGAACCGTTTCCTAAACACCTGGCCTTACTTCCCTTCCATCTGGTCTCTTGCATGCACAATATATCAACCTTCCTTCTCTCCATCATATCAGCTAGCTCTCTTCCTATACCAGTCATACTGCCAACATTCAAAGTTCCTACCCTCACTGCTACACTCCAAAGCTTCTTCCTCTCTTCCTGCCTTCGGGCATGCCTTCACCCTCCTCTTCTCCTTCGGCCAACAGTAGCCGAATTTTGCCAGCACCCTGTTGGCTAACAGTACTGGTGGTCGTCATTGTTAACCCGGGCCTCGACTGATCCGGTATGGAAATATGAAGTTTTTGCACCATAAGTTATGTGGCAGAATTTTTATGCCGGATGCCCTTCCTGATGCAACCCTCCCCATTTATCCGGGTTTGGGACCGGCACAAAGAAATGCACTGGCTTGTGCATCCCCAGTGGCTGGGTTAACAGGTAGCATGTATATGTGCATGTGTATTTTCTTGCAAAAGTTTATTGTAAAATATTCCCACCTGATTGAGAACACATTTGTATCATGGTAGTGGGATAAATGTTATGTGAACAAAATCAGTTTAGGGTTACTTTGCCCAAATAATATTTCACTAGCTGTCATCTACACTGATCAGATAATACTCACTATTTAATCCTCAAATCTTTATTTACTTTGTTCTGTCTCAGATGGTGGCAATCATCATCACCTGGTGATGGAGCTAAATCTGATTAATATATACACATTCATGTCTTATTACATTTTTAAATGGACTAAACTTTGGATTTTTTTTAAATATTGCAAGAACGATGAATATTTCCTTAAAATATATTTTTGGTTTTGATGTTTTATAGTAAAACAGTTTCTACCTGACCAAGGAAGATATAGTTCTGTTTAAAAGGATTCCTTCATGGTACAAAATTGACAGATATCTGTTAACTTGGGAAAGTGTCAGATTCTACTTTAAAATATCAATGTAGCTTTAAAAAATGTGAATACTTCTATATAAGTCAGAAATCCAGTTTTAGAAATATAGTTTTAAGCAGCTTGATGTGGCTTTATCAGTGTAATAATTTCACATTTTTTCTCTTTGATTGTAAGGAGTGTCATATTTTATTTGCAGTTTTATTGTGTTCCGTTTGTTTACTACATTTTAGAGAAATGGAATGTTTAGGTTTACCAGCTATCCCCTCTTTATGCAGGACAGTTCCTATTTGGACAACTGTATCTTGTGGGGAAAAAACATGAAAAATGACAAATGTCCTGAGAGTTTGGGACAAAAATTGGTTAATATGTAAGCATGTGGAAAAATGACACCATCAAGATGTTCAACAATATCACCTAATACTGATGGGTGACTAAGTGTCCCTCATTAAGCAGACTATCTCCACACATCCCTGGTGAAAATTTGTGATCACCCATCTAGTCATCCAGACTGGTTTTAAAGGTTTTTATGTACTCTACTTGATAGCCAAGGACAGCCTATTCTAGAAATGGAGGATATTTTAAGTTACGTATCTATTACTTTATCTGGTATTGTTGATGTGACTGCCTAGGGTTTGGTCTCAAGAATGCATGTTTGCTTTACCATTTGTTCTGTTTAGATGCAGGACTTCAGCGAGTGCTGGTTCATTTATAGCATGGAGAGCTCAGCAGATGTCTTCCAATAGGAGTCTGTATGACAGAGAGTTTTAGTCTATCAGAGTAATATTTTTATTAAATAACAACTGGAAAATGACATAGCTAGACATACATTAACAGAAAAGAAAACAGACCATACCGATATATTTCATTATTTTCATGCAGTATACATTTTAACAAAGTTCCTTCAATCAAATTTCACTCTTCCTCCTCCTGAACATTCTTCTGCATGTACTGTTCCTATAAATTTTATTTATTTCGATGTATTTGCTCCTCCCCACTTCTACAGATCCCACCTCCAGTTCTTTTATCTCCTTTACAAATATTCAGTAATTCAGTTACTGCTGATTAAAATTTTTATTTCCATTTTCTAGTAATTGTTTTTTTTTTTTAATCCCAACTCAGAAGAATCATTTCCTTAGTTACAACCATTTGCACTCCCAACATTTCTGACAATGTATTCTGTGGGGGAGTTTTTAAAATCTGCCAACTCGTATCATTTTTCAAAAAACATGTTCCCAATTTCCTCTATGTCCTTCCCATCACACATCTAGCATATGCTATCAGCATAAAAGAAATTCTCAAATGTCTGCTTAGGGCATGAAATACCTATACAAACACTTCCAAGCAAAAATCCTAAACATTCTGGACTTTGTTGGATACATGGGAACTATCTGTATGTCCTACTGTTGTTCCTTTGTGTACTGCATTTCCATTCTCTCTTTCCAATCTTTTTTAATCTCCTCTGATTAATTCTTATAGATGTCAACAAAATATTTTATACAGCCTACTAATTATTCTTTTTTAACAGTAATTTTTGTTCTACCCTTAGCTAAAAAATCTTTGCTCACACTCTGTCATTTCTATTAGGAAAGAGTCTCTAACCTGCAGTCCAAACATTTGCTTGGTCTCATCCTATTCTGTTACCCTTCCCTCTAAAGTCATTTGCTCCTAAAATCATAGTTTTCTTGCTAAATTTCCCCAGTAATCTCCAGCACCTTCTTGCCTACTTTCTATACCCCAAAATGCAGTCACTCCTATTAGGAAAATTCCTTTCTCCAATCCTGTATTGGTGTAGTTCTTAGAATAGTTTATGCTACTTTATGTATATAATATTCTGTATAGTTGTTGCTATTTTCTTAAGGATTTGCATCCAAAAGCCTACTTTTTCCTCACTTCTCAAACTCCCACATTTCACCATCTTCCATTTCCACTCTGACTTAAGACTCTCTGTGTTATGTACATGAGCCCTCATTGTGTAACGTATGTGTGATAAGACATCCCTTCAAACCAGGTAAACCCAAAACATGGTGTTTCAAGGGGAGAATCAACATATCCAACGCAACTCCTGCCCTACCCCCCCCAAGAAATTCCTTCACCATTTTATTAACTGTGGTCCAAAATGTCTCATCTGGTTGATAAAAATATACCTGATATGTACTTAAAACTAGCTGGACTCAAATTCTTCCCTGCTTGTATGTTGCTATCTACATCCACAATCAAGAATCTCCATTTCCTCAAATTTTATATTATCTTTTATTTAGTCTCTTCCACATTTATCCTTTGCTGTCATATTAGAACCCTTTTAATCCATGTACCTAAATACTTCATCTTATCATGTCCCCATAACTATGGATATTGCTTAGCCAGTTCATGTGTGGATACATAGTTTATTACTATCTGAAAACAGCTCATCAGTACTCCTACCCCCTACTAGTGAGTAAGAAACTACCCCCTACCACAAAAAGGGAAAAGGAGGAAACAGGAACAGGAACTAAAATATAGCCCAGGGATCAAAAATCAAATCACTGGAACAAACTAAAGAAAAAAAATGGAAAAAAATTTTTTTTTTTTTTTTTTTTTTTTTTTTTTTCAGATAGGCAGAAAAAAAAAAATGCTGTTTTTTTGACTAAATGCTATCAAAAAACTAGTACACTGAGAGTGAGTTAGGCTTGTGTTTTTTTTTTAAGCAAAACTTAAACAAGCAAGTGCTAAAACAATTCAAGCTATTAAAAACAAAAAAAATAGGTAAAGAGCAGAATAAACAGGCAGAAATAGCAATCAAAAAGGCTAAAAAGTCTAAAATGCAGAAAAAGCCTTTGTTTTATCTTCATTTATTTTATATTCTGAAAAGACTTGAAACTGTCTCAAAATATCCCTAAACAATGAAATATTATTTTCTGGATTTATCAAGTACAAAATAATATCATCTGCAAGTAAGGCTAACTTTTCTTGATTACCATACAAGTTACTGTATATCCTTGAATTTGTGAGTCTCTTATTTTCTTTAATAACGTATCTAAATATAAAGCAAATAACAAAGAGGAAAGATAACATTTTTACCTTATTCCTCTGTTCAAGCACAGGTTGGCAGAGAGGAACCCTCCCTCCTTAAGTTTTGCCCATGAGCCTTCATAGGTCCTCCTAAATTAACCCTGTCATTGCCTTACTCATATAATCCCAACTGACTCTACTGAATACCTTCCTTGCATCAAGACCCAACAAGAACAGTAGTATTTTCTCATACTCTGTTTCCCCTCTAGATCATCATTGTTCTATTAAAGTTCACAAATGTTTTCCTTCCCCTCAAAAAAACACACTGATCAGTATCTGTCAGTCTTGGCAATACATATGCCATCCTGTTATCTAGTATAGACTTAAATGCTTCAAAAATCATGGTTTGAAATTAAAATAAAGATGTATGAAGCTGGGTGTGAAGGGCCCTTATCTTATTTGGGTAAAATAGTGTTAAATATATCCTTCCAGATATTTTTAATTTTCTTCCCTACCAACTTTTAAATATCCATATTAATTAAAAACATCCCTGTTGATTGGTTATTCATCACATTTTATCTCATGTCTTCCATTCTTAGCCATTATTTGTTGAACTCCATCTTCCTCTAACCATGTCATAATTGTTTTCCATAAATATTTCTGTCTATGCCTTTTCTTGGTTTCCAAATTGCTCTTTTTTATATAGATTATCATAACACTTACAAAATATCTTTCATACCTCTAAGTTTCTTTTTCTTGTTATAGGCTCACTAAGTTTGGCAAAAACCCTTTCTACTTTCTGTTGTCTGAGTTGTTGTGCTAGAAGTTTTTGTGGTCTAGAGTTGATATCAAAAACGATTGCTTAACTTTAACTTTTCTGAACTCATGTATATTATCCAAATGCTCCTTTATTTTCTGTTTTGCACATTGCAGTTGTTCCTCTTCTTTTCCTGTGAGATTTCTCTTAGTCTGCAATACTTTAACCTTTACCATCCATTCTAAATAATTCCTATTACTTTTCCCACATCCCTTCTGAGAAATTTCTTTCTTTCCTAATAACCGTTGAATTATTTCTAGTACTCTTTTCTTAAGTTTCTCTGAATTTAACAGGTAAGTAGAAAAGAACCAGTGTCTCATTTTTACTTCATTATACTGCAAATTTATTTTAGTTTTTATTGGTGCATGATCTGAAATAATTATTGGATTGTGTCAAAGCTTTTCATTGGATACACATACTCCTGTGTGATAATTTATATCCAGTCTAGTCCAGTTCTTTTACCTTCATGAATAGTATGAAGAGTCTGTCTGAATTCCTGCCACGGAATTCAAATCATTCATACCAAACATCCTCATATATCTCTCTTCAGAAATTTATGTTATTTTTATTATATTTTCCCTTCTTGGTCCCCTAATACACCCTTGCTATTGCAAATCAGGTTCCAGTTCCCACTCTGAAATAATATTTCATGCTGAAAGTTGATTATTTCTCCTTAAAATTCTCTAAAGGTTTCATTATAACAATTTTAGGAAGAATATAAATACATGGTAGCATAATATTCCTCCCTTGCTAATAATCCCTTCTTTCCACAAATCTTCCATTATTATATAACATTTTACTCTTCTATCACTACTAAAGCTCTTCTAACAATCAATATTTTCTCCCCTTTCTATTTTCCCTGATATTTTGTCTGACTGTCCACCCTAAAATATTTTCTTTGTCAATTTCACATGCTTATTTCTACCAGTTGTGTCTCCTGCAAAGTTTTTATTTGTACTATACAGCTCTTATTCAGTACTCTTTGTTTTATGGATACATCTGTAATACAATTTACATTCCATGATAATATGGGGAGAGTAAAAAGTATGATAGAAAACTGCCTATTATACATGACAGTGCTTTTGAATGTATATTTAGAACTTTTAGCTAATAAGCAGATATGAATGTTTGACCAGCTGATTTTTATGTGGTTGCTTCTTCTTATCTGTATTTGAACTTATGTAACATCTTTCAAAATGTTTTGCTTGAATTGCAATGCTCAAACAAAAAAACTAAATAGATTTTCAGAATCCTCCATTTAATTTTAACTTAGAAGAAGCACACAAACCTATGTATATTTTCAGAAAGTATTTAAACTCCAGATAGCAGCAATTACCATATATTGACAGCTACACCCACAGTAATTACCTAATCAGAAATTAAAGTTACAATGCTAAAGCACACATTATAGCCTGTGATCCCACTTTAACTAATTGCTATCTTCTCTTTACTTGTCACTATCCTATCCTCAGATGTGAAAAACAACTTGCATGCATTTAAATAAATATATACCCAGGGATTCATAACAAGCATGTACACTTTGTGCTAAGTCATCATTTTTCGTCCATGTTAGTGAGATAAGCAACAATGCTTATTTAGTATGCAAGCTGCTAAGCAAGCCTACATGTTGAGTGTCATCTGTTCATGGCCAGAACAGTTCTAAGTGGTCGTGTTGATGTGCAAATTGGCACAAGCATAAAGTATATACAACTTGTTATAAATAAACTTAAGCTCAGTAAGTGAGCATGCACAGATAGAAGATTACTATGCAAGGGCAAATTCAAAAATGTAAATAAGAGGCAGGGAGAGCTTAAGGAGGAAATTGTATTGTAACAAGAGACCACTGTACAAGCATCATTACTCATAATTATGAATCATAATACTATTAACCATGTATTGACAGACACATGCATGGAATGAAAAAAGAAATGCTGGCAAATGCAGATGACAGGGATATACCTACAGTGTGCCACAATGAATGAATTTCATACTGTTGTGCAAGTTAACTTGCACAAGTGAGATAATAGATGCCAAGAAAACCACATGCAGTAGGGTTCATGGACTGTTAGGCAGCTACTGCACAGATTGAGGATGAGACTGTGAAATTCAGCCAATGAGAATTTAAATAATTAAATGTTTACTACACTGACCTTTGAAAACAGGGAGAGGTAAAAGCATGTTAACCCTTTACATGCCTTACATGTATGAATGAAACAATACTATAAAGTGGCAATGACAATCTCCATTTATGTAAAATTTAAGAAATGCATAGAAGAATCATGCACAGCTGTAAAATCATGGCAATAATAATGAATAATCCCCAAAAAAAGTAATTTGTGTCAGCAACTGTCACATTTTAAATGTTAGAAAATGTAACTGCTCATAAAGCTCAGATGGTGTAGTGGTCCATTCCTCTGACTATAGTGTTCAGGGTCATGGGTTTGACACTTAGGACTGCTGTTTTCCCAGGGGCTCCACCTGTGTCCCCCAATGGCAGGGGCAATAGATGCTGACTGAGGTTTCTTTTTTGGGTTTAAATTCTTGGCTAGGCTTTTAAGGGCTCCAGGGCTATTAGCCTAGTAATCTCCTATGATCCTATAATACGTGGCATGGCTATGCATACTGCAATCTATGAGAACCTGCATTTTCAGAATTGTCACTTTGGACATATAATCTACAGAAGAGAATGCTGCTAGCCATAGTTACATATGGGGTCTATATTATTTCACCGAAAACACTTTTCAGCGAACATGCATTCATCGACCGTCATTAAGTGAAAATCATTTCCACAATTCGCTGAATACTCCCAGGTTGAAGACGTAGTTGACCAAATACACAACTTTGCCCTTTTCTCCACTGTAGTCCAATCTCAGAGTTGGTATATTTATATATATATATATATATATATATATATATATATATATATATATATATATATATATATAGATATATATATATATATATATATATATATATACACACACATATATATATATATATATATATATATATATATATGTATGTATATATATATCTATATATATATATATATATATATATATATATATAGATATAGATATATATATAAATTATGGGGGCTGTGGGGGTGTTAAAGTCCACCACTTGGGTGGGTTCGATTTAGCTAGATGTGGGTCCATTGTGTTGCAGGGCAAGTACTTCTTTGTTTTATTTTTTCTTTTCAGCAAATTGCAGAAGTCATTTTCGCTGAATGACGGTCGATGAATGCGTGTTCACTGGAAAGTGTTTTTAGTGAACTAATATAGCCCCACATATGTGTAAATATAGCAGATGTGAGATGTAATTACTAAAAAATGAGGATCATAATATTAACATACACTTAAGTCAAGTCAAAGTCATGTGTAGACACTCCTGAGCTGACAATCGTCGCTATGTCGGAGGATCAATTTACATCTATACATATGATGTACATCTGTATGATAGGAAGAACCAGGGATTTATAGATGGTACTTATCAGACTTAGAAATGCAACTGACATGCCTGCATTATTGTATAATGCCATCAGCTACAGGGGAAATGTATCAAATGCCATGTAAACATTAATTGCCTATAATACATTTTTTTGGAATGCAGGATCAATAATATGATTGTCCTTCCTGCTGCAAATGCACCTCAGTAGATGTTGACATACAAAATATTGGCATACTGCACCACTGAATACAGTATAGCATTATGTTTCACATCACATATTTCCTTGAAGTGTGTATTGTGGCATACATTTATATAACTCATATGAGAGGGCATAACCATAACTCAAATAGGTGTAGCAGTAATGATAATTATTAATTGAACTGCGTAAAATTTGCATTTTCCATGCAAAAGCTGTACACTGGCCTGTAATAAATGATGACATTCTCCACATCTATATCAATACCTTCATTGTTCAGATGCTGGTAGAGTCAAGCTGACAGAGACCAAGAAAGTAAAGTTTTGACATTTGAAAACAAATGGATATAACTCATATATCATAACATTGATTATTTTATTTGCTTTGTGCTAAATGACATGCACCTAATATATCATTATACTGGGCATGATCATAAGGAAGCATAGCAATGAATGCAGGAACATCAACTACCCACCATAAAACTACAAGAAGGTATCAAAACACAGTTCCACTCACAATTTGTGAGCACTTTTGCAGCATGGTAAACATTAAAACATTGTGAATAATCCTTTTTTTTTTGTTTAAACCCATATATTGTGAACAAATATAGAATGATAATAAAAGAAATGCATAAATGTTTCCATTAATTTATAGAATAAAGAGCACTATTCTTGTGGAAGTAAATCATGCCTGTATGCATTTACTGATATACTCAATAGTTACACCTTACAAGTTTCAAACCCCTGCCTACCAGCCTCCACAACCTACAGAGTTGTATATTAATTGATTCTGTCACAAGTCAGTTTATTCTACATGGGTCAGAAATGACACACTTCAAGGTCTGAACTAAGTAATGGCAGTCATGTTTCTACTAAAAGCCCTTAGAAATACCATTTTTCATATAACTGTTAGTGATATAACCATGTGTTGTTTCAATCACTCTTCCCCATCAATTTGTATTTGCACATACATCTTAAAAGATTTAAATAGCTGTATATGCAACTGAACATGCTACAGAAATCAGACTTAGCTATATATACTAATGTGAAATGTTACTTCATGGCACAAAGAACATATATGTGATGACAGGATTGTGTCAACTAATAGGGGATGTTGGTTAAAGAATTGTTGCATGTTAATACAATCACAATATGTTGACTGTTGCTGAATTTGATCAGCTGCCTATGTAATTCAACAAACTAAGAAGTTGTGTGTCAATCTGTCACCACAGTAGATGTCTTGCTGCAATGGTGAGATAAGCACATTTCAAAGGGTGCCATCACCACTGCGGTCTAAAAGTGTTGGGAGAGCCCTCTCCTGGTGTAACTATACAGATCAGACACACACACACACGCGCACACATGCACACGCGCACACACACACAGACACACACACACACACACACACACACACACACACACACACACACACACACACACACACACACACACACACACACACACACACACACACACAGTCACCATCTACCTATCAAGTTATACAACCTAGAGAACATTGTATAAACAACAAATGCCACAGGAAAAGTCTGACTGCAACAGTGAGACAGTGCACATTTGAAAGGATACCATCACCAGTGTGTTGCAAAGGAGATGTGTGTGGTAAAAGGGACTGCAACTGGTGAGATCATTCTTTCCCAGTGTACGTCTACACATCAGCAATGTGTGCTAAGTCATTTCAACCTACATTTTCATACATGTGAGCAATTGCTGGATTTTAACCACCAAACTAATTACACAGGCTAGAGAACATTGTGTCAACAGCAAATGCAAACAAAGTCTGACTACAAGGGTGACACAGAGCACATTTGAAAGGATGACATCTCAGTGGGTTGCAGATCATTTGTTTGTGTTAAAAGGGAAATAAATTGATAGGGAATCTATCTCCCAGTGTAAATGTCTGTCCTGAGTGGAAGTGTGCCCATCAGATCTGATGTTAAAGCCAGATTACCTAGGATTACAGACGTACACACTCATTGTACTTACACAGTTTTGTATTTGAGACTCCTATCTCTCCTTGTTATGGAATCTAGGATAGAGGGCATCAACTGCAAGTGCCCACACAGACATTTGATTATAAGTGTGAGTAAGTGCACATTTGAAAGGATAGCACCAGCAGTGCATTGCAGAGCAAATGCTAAGGTTAAAAAGGGAAGAAACTGATGTGGGAGCTGTCGCTCATTTAGTCAGGATGAAGTAGACGAACATTGTTGGTTCTGTTCAAGCAGCTTTATTATATAAAAACACAAACATATATACAAACTAGCTGTCTCATATATAGATGTTCACACTTTGGCTGTACTCACAAAATGGCACTGAAGCTAGCAAGTGCCTACTATTTATATGCATGTTCAGGTCTTAGAAATGTTTCTTAAAGGTGCAACACACATGTTATTCTACATTCTCCGTCTTTGAGAAATGACATTGACAACATTGACTGGCATGCTATAGGTACAAAGTAATTTTCCATCATGCAATTATACAAAACTACATTTTATATATATATATATATATATATATATATATATATATATATATATATATATATATATATATATATATATATATATGGATCCCTATCATATGATAGAAACCACATTTGACTGAAATGCATTTGACTTAACTTATCTTTTAAGTCACCAAACTTACATGTTTTAGCTTTATATCAGCTCAGTAATATAAGCTGCAAAAGTTTCTCCTTGCTTTTGCTCTATTGTGTAAAACAAATGCCTCTGTAGTGTAACATTGGTCTGAGGGTTGCACATTTCTCTTAATTTGCACTTCAAACACTCAGGGTCTTCATTTCATTCAGCCTGTACAATAATGTGACAATTTGTCCCTTCACCTTCATATACTGCTGGTGCATATACAAATGAAGACTCCATTTCCATGGCCTTTGATTATGCCAGGTTTAGTAAAATGAATGCCCTTGCCCTGGTGCATGCATCTTTATTGGAATAAACTGCTTGCATGAATATATTGTGCTCTTGCTCAAATATTCTCCAATTATCTGCAATATTCTGATCAAATACAAGTTGTAGTGGTGTTCAAAAGTTGTCTGCCATATTAATACATCTCAGTTAAGACTTTTGCAAGTATGCACAAACACACACACATGTACATATGCCTGAAATGTATGCTAGTACTTATAACTATGCCCAATATTCACTACAAGCCTCTGTATAATTGAATTTTGCAAAATACATTTCCCGGGCACTGTAATACTCTTGAAATCACTGTAGTGTAAAAGTCACTTATCGTCATTTTAAGAAACATTTCAAATAACTGCACTGGGAGAATAAACTGGGCAGAAGAGGCTCAGAGTAAGAAACATTTTGAAGTAACTGCACTTTGTGAATAAACAGTACATAGCACACTGAAATTTCCCCAAAATGGCTATACTTTGCTGACATCTCTGTATAGTGCAAGAGACACCCTGTAATGCCGGCACTCTGTGAATAGACACACCCAGCACAAGGAACTTTTTGAAATGGCTATATCTGACTGCACTTTATGAAATAGTTGCACTTTACACACAGCAAACTCTTTGGAATAAATGCACAGTAAGAAATACACTGTAAGCACTTTTACACACTTTGAGATACTTCAAATAACTCTAGTTATACTGTTCTGACCTTCTCATTAAAAATATCTATAACCTAGATTTGAATCCTTCATTGTCACTGCTATCACTCCTAACATACTGCATTAACACCTTGAGACACAGAGAAAGGTAACTGAGATGTAATTTTTTTCACTCTGTACTATCTAGAGTGATGATAGAAGTGCAAAGGCACCAGTATAGTTTGTGCTACTGACAGCATTTTAATTACATTTTTGAGTTTTTGCCTTGAGAAGTGATTCACTGCTAGTGACCACTTGCAGTACTTGGGGAGCAATGCGAAGCGGTGTGCAAATGATGAAATAAAAAAAAAGACATGAAACTGTCTGATTGTGATGCTTTCTCAACTTTGTTGTCTTGAAAATATGAAAATATAGTGATTAAAGATCACTACTTTCACACATACAGCACACTCTCTAGATTTGAACCTTGAAACCTTGGCATTAATGTGACACATTTGAGATAAATTCCAATGTTTGTCACATACCCATACATATTATGATGAAGAGAAAGTTAAGTACATGTGCTAACGCTGTGCCACTGTATCACTTTAAAGGTCCAAGGTAAACTTTTTCTCATACTTGTCCTTAGTAATTTCAAAGTTGCTATCAAGATGAAGAGGAAATTTACAGTTAATATCTCCTACCACAATAGTAAGCAGTGTCAGCAGAGGTGCTCAGAGGATGCATAATTATCACCATCCCCCTAATACTGCTCTGTTATTAGATGCTACATAATGAATGTGTAAGACCATCATGAAGGCAAAGACATGTTCCACCAGGGCCTTGGAAGAGATAGATTAGTAAGTGTTGCGCATTCTGATTTGAGAGACTGCCTGAACTGTGTGGGATACTCCTTGGACCAGATGAAAAACACATTGGATCATGTAGTGTCTGTAATGAAACATCTACTGGGGTAGGATCATCATCCACGTGGCCAGAGAGCTGCTACATCCTTAGGTGTTTGCTGATGTGGCTATTCCAGATCCTGATTCTGTAGTGGCACTACTACCACTACTCTGTCATTGATTGAGGTGTCCATGAAAAGACATGCTAGACCACATGGTTGTGGTCCTGAATGTAGTTGTGATATGAGATCATCCAGCAGGTATAGTTCGCACTCAGGTAGCACTCCAGCTTCTAGCCTTGATAGCCAGGGCCATGGAACTAACAATTCAACCCCTGGCAGAGGTAGTTCTCATGGTTAGGGGCAGCGATAGTGAACTGAATCCCCTACCATGAACAGCTCACACCTGTCCGGGATACTAGGCTGTAGTGCTTTGAAAGGGTTTCAGCAGAACCACCCACTATGAAACTCATCTTGGCCATAATAACACACACACACACACACACACACACACACACACACACACACACACACACACACACACACACACACACACATCTATAAACATTACTATTCAGTGACTTACATCTGATGCTACAGGGCCTGACAATGGATATTTGCTGTTAACCTAATTTCTCACTTCACATGATAACAGACTTCTCTGGAGTAAGGCAGTTTGGTTCAGTTTATTAGACAAATTTTTTTAAGTAAAAGATGAGCACAGTAGCACTCCATGCAGGCAGGTTACAAGCAGTTTGCTACAAAAATGGGACCTGAATGACTAGACAGGAGGGAGGGTGGGGGTAGGTTGTGCCTGTAGACAGCTATGTCAGTAGAAAGCCACAATGCACTACTCAGTTTAATACTGTAAAGTGCTTTTTTTTTCTCCTGAAGATCTGAGTGGGTAGGGCACTGCTTGAGCCAGTTCATAGGTTCATAGGTTCATACTAGGCTATCTGCCCTAGGGCATTTATAAGCCTAGCCAGAATGTGTTTGGCTTTTGTCACCAATTTTAAATTTATTTTGCTATGCCCTTTTTCGAGGTTAGTATACTGTGCCTCTGTCTAACAGTGACACAAAAGTGATACCCGGGGTAAACCTATGATCTCCCATCCACTCATCAAGATTCCTCTTGAAGAGAGTCAATGAGGGACTCTGCCTAACCTGGACTGGGATTTTATTCCAGAGTGAAGGGAGCCTCTGGGTTATGAATCTGTCCCTCCAGCATGTCCTATTTATTTCAGTGCTGAGGTTCAAGTCTCTCGAGCGTGGCTCGATGGGATTTGGATTTTCTGAGGTGCAGCATGTCCATTAATTCCGGTTGGACATGGCTTTATACGTCAGGCACAGATCACCTCTGAACAGGCAGTATGCCACTGAGTAGAGCTGGAGTTTCTTTAACCGGGCAGCATATGGCATCTGTTTGAGCCCTTTGATCCTCTTGGTGAGGTACTTTTGGGGTCTTTCCAGTTGCTGCAGGTGTCTGGTAAGGTACATCCCAAAAGGGGCATTGTACTCAATTATGGGCCTGATGAGGGATGAGTAAAGAGGCACGATGACCTCCCCTGATCTAGATGTGAATCCCTTCATGATTAGGTGGGCTATATAAAATGTTTTTCTGACCACTTTGGCCACGTGGTTGTCAAATGAGAGAATGCTATCAACTTGGGTCCCCAGGTCCCTAATTACTTCTTCTGTACTTAATGGATTACCACCTATGTGGTAATTTGTGGGCACTTTGTTTTGCCAAAGGGGATGACTATACACTTTTTGTCATTTAGCTTGAGGCCATGGCTCTGGCACCAGTTGTCTGTTTCTATGAGGCCCTTTTGGAGGATGCTTGTGTCGGCTGGAGAGTTGATTATGGTGCCCAGTTTGCAGTCATCTGCGAACTTGGTCAGCCACAGTCCTTCTGTATTGGCCTGTACCTCCGAGAAATATATACCGAACAAGAGAGGTCCCAGGACTGAGCCTTGTGGGACACCACTTGTAACTGGTTTGGAGTCTGACATGGCTCCAGCAATTCTAACCATGTGGGTTCTGTCCTTGAGCCAGTTTGCAATCCATCTAGTGACATAGGGGTTTATATTTAAGCTGGTGAGTTTATCTATAATGCCCGAGTGGGGTATTGTATCGAAGGCTTTTGCGAGGTCCAGGTAGGCTGTGTGGACCACCTTCCCCTCGTCAATGGCCTTGGTGACTGTTTCAAAGAAATCAACCAGGTTTAAGAGGCAGGATCTGCCCTTAACAAAGCCCAACTGGGTAGGATCCAGTGTTTGTAGGTCTCCAATATCTTTATTTATGAGGTCCATGATGATCCTTTCCATAGCTTTGCAGACCAAGCTTGTCAGGCTTATGGGGCGATAGTTTCCAGGATCCGTTGAGGCACCACCTTTATGGAGAGGGACCACTGTTGCTGTACGCCACTCTTTGGGCACATATCCTGTAGTAAGGCTGAGATTGAACAGTAGTTTTATGTTTGGGTTTAGCTCTTCTTGGAGTTCATGTAGGACGCAGCCCAGGACACCATCTGGTCCCATTGATGCTGTGTTTTTGCTTTGGAGAGCGGCTCTTACCTGAGCATCTGAGATGTCAGGGGCAGCACTCTGCTGGGATAGATATTTGCCCTTTTGCTGGGGAGGGGAGAAGTTTGCGCTGAACCTGTCAGCTAGGATGTTGGCAATGTCTGTGGGTTCGGTGGTATTTTTGTCATTTTGGACTAATTCTGAGCATATCTGGGAATTACCACCCAGGTTCCTAACATAACTAAAGAAAGCCTTGTGATTATCCTTAGTGTCCTGTGCAATTTTTCTCTCGAAGCTGGCCTTAGACAATTTTATGTGTACCCGTAGTTTTTTGCTAATACTGATCAGTGATGCCTTCCCTTTTTGGGATTTTGCTCTATCATTTAGTAGCTTCCTCCTTCTATTGTATAGTTTGTTTATGGCTGGGGTCCACCAGACAGGACGTCTGCCTTTGGAGGATTGGGTCTTGGTTTTATTTGGGATTGCATGATCCATGCATTCCTGAAGGTGTTCATAGAATGTGTTTATAAAGGATTCTGCGGTCTGGGCCGTATTTTCCACAGGCCCGGGGGCTTTGAAGGATTCCACTTCAGTTTTGAGGAGTGTGAAATTTGCTTTAGAGAAGTTTTTCACTGTGGTTTTCTGGGCAGGGGGTGGGGTCGGGATGTGAATATCCAGTGAGATTAGTTTATGGTCTGATCTTACCAGTGAGGGATACACTTCTGGTCTGGAGCATAGAGTCCCCATGTTGGTGATGATCAGGTGCAGTATGTTTTCCCCTCTTGTGGGAGTGGTAACAAGTTGTTCCATAGCATTTGAGTTTATAAATTCTAGGAACCTTTGGGCTAGGGTGTTGGAGCTAGAGTAATGCTCCCAGTCTATGTTTGGGTAGTTGAAGTCACCCAATATAATGGTGTTTGGAGAGACCTTCATATTTTCCAGTGTTCTCAGGAAGGCTGAGTGGGGTTCCTGGGTTTGGGAGGGTGGTCTGTAGCAGGCTATAAACTGGAAGGCAGTTTTACCCACTGTTAGTTGCACATGGATAGTCCCTGATGCTTCGTGCTTTGCCACCAACCTGGAGGTGTGGGTATCTTTGATGAATATCGATACTCCCTCTCCTTTTGTGGTTCGGTCCAAGTTTTGGGGCCGAAAAGCATGGTATGAGGTATAAGCTGGTAGTGCTGGGGTGCTCTCGGGAGCCTTGAACAAGGTTTCTGTTACTGCACAGATATCAATGTTCTCCATGCTAAGGAGAGTTTAGAGTGCATGCATCTTGAGGTTTAGACTTCTGGCGTTGAGTAGCATTACTCTTAGTTTCTTATCCCTTGTGATACCTATGGAGGTGGGTTTGTCTTTTGAGCCTTGCCTAAAAAAGGCACTATGGGGGTAGCAAGAGCCTTTGCCAATATCTGAAAGCCCAGGGGTGACAGGTGCAAGCTGTCCCTAGCGAAGCATCGTGGCTTGTCGAGCATATCATCCCAAGCTGACAGGCATTGGATCCTCTTTGAATGACACCAGTACTTAAGCCAGTTGTTGAAATTGATCATCTTGTCTTCATATTGTGGCATCATTCTTGGTGAGGGTAAGATGCTACTCAAGGTCAGGGTCATACCTGCCTGGGCTACATGCTCAGAGAGCTCCTTTATGTCTCTTTTCATGTAGTCCAGGGAGGTACATCTCAGGTCATTCACACCAGCATGGACAATGACTGAGTCATATTTGTACTTGCCTTGGAGTGACCTGAGTGCTTGTGTTATGTGGCGGATCCTAGCGCCCGACAGGCTGCTCACCGTGACCCTCTCCTTGTTCAGCCTGGTGAGCGGGACGTCAGTGTGCCTGATGATAGAGTCACCTATTACAAATGTATCAGGTGTGTTGTTTAGTCTTAAGGGCTGTGACTGTTCAGCACACTGGCTTTGTGAGATATGTGTTGCACGTGTTTTGTTTTGGGGTAGCGGCTGCTTGGGTGTCTGCTTTGGAGGTCTCTGCTGCTTCGGCAGATCTTTATTTAGAGCCTCCGAGTATGTTTTTGTGTGATTATGTGTTTGGTTTGCTATCGTGGTAGGTCTGTGTGAGACTGGAATTGTAGTGAGTGTGGTTTCCTTCTCCTCTTGACTGGTTATGCCAGTACTGAGATGAGAGAGCTTAGCCTCCAGTTTGGCTATATGGTTGCATCTCTCACATGTGTTGGAATTTGTTGGGAGGAGGAGAGGGTTGTCTGTGTACATGAGGCAGTTGTAACATTGCCTCAAGATTCCCAGATTCACCAGCTGGACCGGAGAGGAGATTGACAACTGACCTTTGGACATGCTAGAATAATATTGGGAATTCCTTAATAATTGAAAACCAGGGCCAGTGGGGAGTGAGGGTGTAGTGCTTTTAATTTTAGTGCTGACTTATATAATTGCTTTAGTGAGCAAGTGCCAGGTAACTTAAGTGCAATGTGTTACAGGTAACTTAAATGCAAAAATGACAAACAGTAACTTTCTTTCAAGTGAAACAAGGAAATAAGTACAGTAAGCAATGCAGATATCACTAGTGATCCACAGAAGCACTGAGAAGCCGCGTAGTAGGTGGAATTAGCATTCCAGGGAAATAACAAGCAAACAAACAACAAGCATATAAACAAAGCTAGATTCAGCAGGCCTGGATCTAGTCTATGCTACAGCAAACAAGGTGTACCAATTTCAGTAAGATACAGTTCAAATATTCAGGCACTATAGGCACTATAAACCTTTAACCAGAAATTCCCAGCTCAGAAGGGCAGAGTCCTTGTAAGAGACATGTGAATTGTACTTCTGTTCCTGTGTACTAACTCTGGCTGAAACCTGCAAGACATCACTTTTTTCTTTCCATTATATTAACTTTTTTTCTTACATATTTTTCTTGCAAATAGCTTCTTTTCAATCTTTAATACCTTTTTTTTTCAGTAATTTTTATTTTCATTTTTTTTTTCATTTATATAAATCACAATCATTTCCATTCTTACAGCATGACCATCGGTGAATGTTATACATTGTATTCAGTATAGTAACATGTAGGTCGTAAAACATATCTATTTACACCATATACAAACATGCTTCTCATTCAAGTCCGTTGTTATAAAAACAGCATATACAATAAGGATTTCAAGTCCATAGTTTGACTGTGTGATCGTGTGTATATTTCTAGGTTCCTTTCAGTCTTTAATACCTAACTTCTGCAGTTTATCAATCCCAGACATTTCTGCCAGGACTCTTCTACCTGCTCATATTCAAGCACTTCTCCTCTTACATTAATTCATACTCTGGATATTTTATAAAATAGCTCCACCTGTTTGATTGAAGACAATATATGTACTATTTTCATCTTCTATGCCTGATATACACTTCCTTCAACTATATATTTTAAACCTTCAATTTATAGGCTGTATTATACTATTAAAAAAATTGATAATTGTATCTACAATGTATCCTGTCCTTGCTGTGTTCTGTACTCTTCTGCTTATTTTGTAAATGTGATGTGTTAACTGTTAGATTTTATGAATATAAATCTGAAATTAATTATGTTGTAAATATGCTGAAAGAAAAGGCTTGCTTAAATGCAGAAACAAAGTTTAAGTAAAATGTGATCAGCAGTCATACTAAATGACCATGGCTTGGAAAAGGAATCTGCTGAATGGACATTCTTCCCTTACAGACTCAAAACAAGATGTAACAATGACATGTTATTCTGCATGGAAAAACAGGATAACAGATGTTTTTATACAAAGATCCAAATAAAATACAGGATGTTCACACTGTCAGAAAAGTTGATCTCTGACAATGTGTTTTCTCAAAAATATGTTTTTCTTCATAAAATACAGGATATGCTTATCAGCATTGACATAAGAACACATGTTTCTATACACAGATTCAAATAGAATACAGGACAATGTGTTTCCTCAAAAATATGTTTTTCTACATGGACATCAGGACACTGTTACAGGATATTCACACTGTCAGAAAAGCTGGTCTCTTACAAGACATTGTTAAACAAGGAAGTTTAGTATTGTTTCTACAGGATAAGCAATTCTCCAAAATATGTTTAAAAAGAGTATATAAAGAGCTGTATAAATCCAGTTGTTTGGGATATGGTAGGAACACATTTGGTGTTCTGAGGTAAATGTTATATCTCTCACATCATCTGTACTATATGAGAAGTAAAGTTGGAACAGTACTTTTAAGCTGCAACGTTTGTCCAGTTTTATTTATTATAAAAGTTATTGGTTACTGCTCTTAAAGACAAGTGCTGCAAAGTATATTCTCTCATCATTGTATATTCTGCAAGATTCTGTATGCAACAGACTGTGAATGCAAATATAATCAGACTTTGAATTTTAGCAAGAATCCAGCCAGCAAGACTGTGTGTCTTAAGAACACTGCAGATCCATCACACCAAGCAAGTAAGCAAGTAAGAACCATATATAATATTTTTTCAATGGCGAGGCAGCTGAGTGACTAGCACCATATAATTTTTTCAATGGCAAGCTAGTCTGCATTTGAACCTACAATCTGCATTCAACCACAGGAGGAGTGATGGTAAGCCCTGCAGAGGGTCACTTCAGTTAAATTGCAGTAACTAACATTTGTACGTATGTGTCAATTCTGAACAAAAGTATTCCAGTTTATGCAGCTTTCAGTAGTAAAGTTTTTTAGACGTCTACAATCCGGAGTGAGACTAGTTCAAGAAATTCGCAGTGCCATAAATTCTTCAAGAAAAGGGGGATATCCACTAGCCCATCAGTCCACTGCCTGTTGTGCTTTCCCAGCTTCTCAAGTGACTTTGAAAAATTTCCAGCCATCTGCAATAGCAGCCTGATCACCTGTTTTCTTGCTAACTGGTAAGACTTTTTTCTGTGTCACATATTTAGTGTGGATGATGTTAAAACAGTTTGTATATTCTTAAGATAGTTTTTATATTCTTAAGACAGGTTGTATATTCATATATAGTTTCTGTATTCCTAGACAGGTTGTATATTACTAGATAGTATGGATATTATTTATAATTCATGCAGGAGTAAACCAAACTTTAGTAAATTGCTATGTTGGTATACACAGCACATTAGTAAATGTAAAACCTTATTAGGGCAGGTTGATAGTAAGGCATTATGCAAATGTATTACAATATTTGACTGGTATCTCAAAGAAAACCATGTGAAAAATGACAAATGTTTATTGTGTGATTCAACAAAAACTGCATTTTGTGTATTATGTCATAAAATAATATTGCATCATATTGCTAAAGAAATAGACTGTAAAGACAGATCTGAAGAATTAACTAAGGGTAAAGTGTTTCCATTACATTCTGATGTTGAACAGTTATGTCCTGTCACCACATGTGAGTCAAATCAGTTACTGATAGAACCCCTAGTACATTTTGTTACAAAGGAATGTAGTAAACTTCTAAACGACAGACACAATGAGTTCAGGAAGCTTAGACAAGTTATACATACATCTTTTCAAAAGTGCATAGGAGTTTCAAATTCAGCAGAACAGCTTACTAAAGAATGTCAGAAAGACCATACAACATTCCAGGAAATTCTTCAAAAGCAGTTGCAGGATAAAGGAAATAAATTAGCTGAACTGACAGAGACTGGAAATTTCCTGCATACACAGCTAATCTGTGCAAAAGAAATATATTTTATAATATGTTTATGTTTTGAAAATGGTTAAACATACATGGTAGGATGGTAGGATCTGATGTCTGGACAAATCATTCTTAAATGTTTTACTTTCATTCAGTTAAAGCAAGACATCTATCAGTACTACAGTAAAGTAAAGCATATGAATGCCATTCATTAGCATAGTCAAAAGGTAAACAAAACTGTTCTAAAAATTTAAAGTCACAAGACATGACATGCTTGTATAAAGATATACAGATACAAGACAGACATGCATGTGTGTTCTTTTCATCTAGAGTACATCTGTTGCAATAAGGCAGACAACAGCAAATATAAATAATATAAATATAAATGTGTTGGTTAAACTAATATCTATTTTGTTTTTTACAATTTGTTTATAATTATATAGTAACACCAAACAGTTAAAGTTCTGAATTTTAAAAATAAATAAAATCACAGATGGTATTATTCAAACAGTTTTTGTAAAATTAATGGCAGGACAGTTAAATAGTTAAATAAAAAAAATAAAAAATACTGAAATCCATGTAAGGTAATTGTAAAATGATGTCTATTTATGTTGTATAAATGCATAGTTATGCAAATCACAATCACATTAAAGGAAAAATGCTAAAAGAATTAACTATAGTTTACAGAGTATGACATGTGAGCTCAGACCTTCCTAGACTGAATGAATAGTTACAGGAAATGCTGGAAAGATAAGATAAATAACAAGACTGATTGCCAGGCAAGTAGCTTGAGTTTTTCTAAAGCATCATTGTTATTAAAACATAATTGTTAAAATGTTTACAGGCAACACTATTTAGTAATTGTAATAAAATGCCACAATTGTGCATAGATGTCACTGATAATCTGTTTGCAAGTAAATGTTAAAAGGACAAAAAAAAAAAAAAAAAAACCCTCAGTTGTATCAAGTACAGCCAGCAAATGGGCTATAGTATATATACAGTTCAAATCAATTGTGCAGGAGAATGTAAATGCCTACTAGTGGTAGTAAACAGCAAAAGCTTTATAAAAAGTTATCAAGTCAGACAAAAGTTCATAATTTAATAAAATAAATGTATAACCATAGTGTTAGGCTAACATACATTCTATTTTCACAGCATAGGGCAGGTAAACAGTGCTGAAGTACTACAGGGGGAGGGGTACTTTCTCAGTTTTACACTGACTGTATAAGAGGGAGGGGCACTTTCTCAGTTTTACACTGACTGTATAAACAGACTGTGACAAGGGTCTGAAATAAAGCTACATAAAAAATAAATAATAAGGATCTAAAATAAAGCTAGAGGAAAAAATATTTCATTCATTCTTGACAATACTCTTTTAGGTAGAGGGAAAAACAGGTATTAGTGTATTAGAAATACTGGTAAACTGGATTAAACCTGACAGGATAAGATATTTTACAAGTTGTTAATAGCTATCATAATGGTTATTATTTTATTGTTTAGAAAAAACAAGAGATGATTTAAAATTGCTTTATTAAAGCTATACAAGAAAGAATAAAGATATGCAAAAATGCATAAATGTTTCTAATAGCAAGAATGGTCACTATTTTTAATATGTTTTTGGCAAAACAATGTTGGTATAAAAAAGCATGAATATTTTTAATTGTTGAGTATGTAGTTTAAAATAACAGGACATATGGATTTGGTGTCAATTCCACTAGATATTTCTAAAGAGACAAACATTTTCCAAGATTTTGCTTAATATTAATGTTATTAAATTTGTAAGATTAGACTAAATGTACTTTATAGTCATTGTATGTACAAATGCAGAAGAATTCAGTACAAATGAGATTAATGTCTAGTAATAAATATGTGTGAAAACCATATTTAATAAAAAATGGGTCCAGGGTACCTACTAGATTGAAATGCATGAATAGCAAACAGTCTGTGTAAATACATACTGTACAGGATACATCGTAATAAGTTCAAAAGTAATTTGTCAAGTTGTAATATCATTGGTTTTACCCCAGTAAATTGCTTTCAAATATTTATTATCTAAGCCCAGTTCAGTGTTTTACCAAGATGTTATTGAGCAGTTCAAAGACATGACCACAATGTTATGGTTAAAATGACATTGAAATTGTGTGTTTTCAGTAGTGTATAAATGCTTGCAGTAGCACATGGTTACTGTCTCTTATAGTTAATTCAACAGCTGCAAAGAGTTAATGAAACAGTTCTAAGTCATAAATTAAATTCTGTGATTGCAAAAGAATAAATTAATCAAGTAAAATTAAAGCAGACACAGCTCATAATTGATAAAATATTTTCACAGAATGGTCTGCAAAAGAAAAAGTTGTTAAATACATTCAGTTTGGTAGTAATACTTATATCATTGTATTAACTATGTAAAATTGCATTTTGATTTGTTGTATCAAACTAAAGGTTTGTTTATTGTGTTTTCTATATAAAATGTTTTGAGTATGTCTATAGACAGAGGGAATTGTTAGATTTTATGAATATAAATCTGAAATTAATTATGTTGTAAATATGCTGAAAGAAAAGGCTTGCTTAAATGCAGAAACAAAGTTTAAGTAAAATGTGATCAGCAGTCATACTAAATGACCATGGCTTGGAAAAGGAATCTGCTGAATGGACATTCTTCCCTTACAGACTCAAAACAAGATGTAACAATGACATGTTATTCTGCATGGAAAAACAGGATAACAGATGTTTTATACAAAGATCCAAATAAAATACAGGATGTTCACACTGTCAGAAAAGCTGATCTCTGACAATGTGTTTTCTCAAAAATATGTTTTTCTTCATAAAAACAGGATATGCTTATCAGCATTGACATAAGAACACATGTTTCTATACACAGATTCAAATAGAATACAGGACAATGTGTTTCCTCAAAAATATGTTTTTCTACATGGACATCAGGACACTGTTACAGGATATTCACACTGTCAGAAAAGCTGGTCTCTTACAAGACATTGTTAAACAAGGAAGTTTAGTATTGTTTCTACAGGATAAGCAATTCTCCAAAATATGTTTAAAAGAGTATATAAAGAGCTGTATAAATCCAGTTGTTTGGGATATGGTAGGAACACATTTGGTGTTCTGAGGTAAATGTTATATCTCTCACATCATCTGTACTATATGAGAAGTAAAGTTGGAACAGTACTTTTAAGCTGCAACGTTTGTCCAGTTTTATTTATTATAAAAGTTATTGGTTACTGCTCTTAAAGACAAGTGCTGCAAAGTATATTCTCTCATCAGTGTATATTCTGCAAGATTCTGTATGCAACAGACTGTGAATGCAAATATAATCAGACTTTGAATTTTAGCAAGAATCCAGCCAGCAAGACTGTGTGTCTTAAGAACACTGCAGATCCATCACACCAAGCAAGTAAGCAAGTAAGAACCATATATAATATTTTTTCAGTGCTAAAAGAATTAACTATAGTTTACATTAACGAATTTATATGCACTGGAAGTTTTCTCCCTGGGCTTCCATGGAGAATGGGCACATCTGACTTTCCTAGTAAACAAATGCCAATAAATAAATATAAATAAATAACTTTCCTTGTGACTTAGGGTTGCCTATGTCCAATGCACAAAGTAGATAGTTAATGCTTGCTTACTAACTCAGATGCTTACTTTAATTAAAAGTATTGTACTGATTTATTTATATTTTCCTGCTCAATGTCAAATGATAATGCTATATTTTGTGATTATCATTATATTTGTAGTAGTATTCTAAGAAAAGAATGATTATAAATGATAATCTAAAATTTAATCTTCATATACAGAATAATATAAAAAAAAACATTAAAAACGTGGGATTCTCTACAGATCATGTAGTCCTAATAGTTAGAATTAGTGTTTGATCAGCACCTTGTGCTAATGATGCTAATATATCTAAATACAATTGCAGATTGTTTTTTTATAAGACCCATTGCTCCTTCTACTATTGGAAATGTCTGGGTATCTTTCTTCCACTTTGCTCTGGGTTCTGCCTGCAAATCCTGATATTTTATTTTCATGCAAGACACTGTAGTCACTGAGTGTGGTGAATTCAATGATCATTGTTGCTTTGTCTTCTTTTCATGAACCCCTATATCTGGTTTTCTAGCATCTATCTTTTGAACTGTTGGTAATGGGTGATCCACTGTGATGTAAACTTCATCATTTTCTATGATGTTTTGTGGCTCATGTTTCCAGTGTTTTGTCAGCCACTTCAGTAGCATAATGTTTGCACAATCTCCAGTGCAACAGTATTGTCACATTATTATGCCCTCGATATCAGTCCTTCTGCCATTAGTATGTTACAACCAGCAATGAGGTGTACAACTGTTTCCAATTCTATTTTACAAAACCTACATTAGCTTGGGATATAACTTCACAGCACAATTTCACACTACTGGCATCCTACATTCTGTCAGAGCAAAACTGTGTAGCAGACAAGCTGAGCAGGACAAAGGCTGGTACTCATGAATGGAAATTAAATGAGGGGGGTTTCCAAGATTTGATTCATCTGTGGGGAGTTCCTCAAGTAGACCTGTTTGCCTTAATTCTGAATAATCAGCTGGCAAGATTCTGCTCCAGGACTCCATGCAAGATGGCCTGGAAGACAGATGCCTTTTCTTTCCCTTGGACAGGAATGTTCCTCTATGCTCTTCCATCCTTTCCAATGGTATCCAGAGTACTTCTGAAGATTCAGAAGGAATCCTCCATGATCATTATGGTGACTCCCTTGCTTAGGCAGCCATGGTTCTTCCTCCATTTTGGAAATGGCCAGGGACAATTACCACAAGTCACCCAATATAATGGTGTTTGGAGAGACCTTCCTATTCTCCAGTGTCTTCAGAAAAGCCGAGTGTGGTTCCTGAGTTTAGGAGGGTGGTCTGTAGCAGGCTACAAACTGGAAGGCAGTTTTGCCCACTGTTAGTTGCACATGGATGATCTCAGATGCTTCGTGCAGTGCCACTAGCCTGGAGGTATGGGTATCTTTGATGAATATGGATACTCCCCCTCCTCTTGTGGTTCGGTCCAAGTTTTGGGGCCGAAAGGCATGGTATGAGGTATAGCCTGGTAGTGCTGGGGTGCTCTCGGGAGCCTTGAAACAGGTTTCTGTTACTGCGCAGATATCGATATTCTCCATACTGAGGAGAGCCTCGAGTGCTTACATCTTGAGGTTTAGACTTCTGGCATTGAGCAGCATTACCCTTAGTTTCTTTTTCCTTGTGTAGTCTAAGGAGGTGAGCTTGTCTTTTGAGCCTTGCCTAAAAAAGGCACTATGGGGGTGGCAACAGCCTTGGCCAGTATTCGAAAACCCAGGGGTGACAGGTGCAAGCCATCCCTAGCGAAGCAACATGGTTTGTCAAGCATGTCCTCCCAGGCTGACAGACACTGGATCCCCTTTGAGTGACACCAATACTTTAGCCAATTGTTGAAATTGATCATTTTGTCTTTATACTGTGGTATCATTCTTGGTGAGGGTAAGATGCTACTCAAGGTCAGGGTCATACCGGCCAGGGCCACATGATCAGAGAGCTCCTCTTTGTCTCTTTTCATGTAATCCAGGGAGGTACATCTCAGGTCATTCACACCAGCATGGACAATGACGGAGTCATATTTGTACTTGCTTTGGAGTGACCTGAGTGCTTGTGTTATGTGGCGGATCCTGGCACTTGACAGGCAGCTAACAGTGACCTTCTCCTTGTTCAGACTGGTGAGAGGGACGTCAGTGTGTCTGACAATAGAGTCACCTATTACAAGTGTATTAGGTGTGTTGTTTAGCCTTAAGGGCTGTGACTGTGTGGCACACTGACTTTGTGAACTATGTGATACATGGGTATTGTTGTGGGGGTAGCAGTTGCTTGGATGTCTGCTTTGGAGGTCTCTGTTGCTTGGGCAGATTTTTATTTAGACCCTCCAAGTATGTTTTTGTGTATTTATGTGTTTGGTTTGCTGTTGCGATAGGTCTATGTGAGACTAGATTTGTGGTGTGTGCGATTACCTTCTCCTCCAGGCTGACCGTGCCAGTACTATGTTGAGAGAGCTTAGCCTCCAGTTTGGCTATATAGTTGCATCTCTCACATATATTTGAGCTTGTTGGGAAGAGGAGAGGGTGGTCTGTGTACATAAGGCAGCTGTAACATTGCCTCAAGATTCCCATATTCACCAGTAGGATTGGAGGGTAAACCTGAAACTGACTTTTGGACATGTCAGAAAAGTATAAGGAATTACTTTTTGACTTGATCAAAAAGGACCAATAGGGAGCCAAGTACTTAAATGGAGTATAAGAGGGTGTAGTGCTTTAGTTTATTAGTGCTTACTTATAAGACACTTATCCTAGCTACTGCTGGGTTTTAGAAGAAAAATAGAGTGCTTACTTTGAGATTTGGAACAGTTCTAAGGGAAAAAGTGAAGAGCAGACTTTGTGGAGCCGGGAATAGTTTAAACCTGATTAAGCAGCACTGCCCGATGCTGTGCTATGCGCAAAAATGCGCAAAACAGGGTTTTAAGAGAGGGGGATCAAGGAGTTTGGAAATGACCGAAAATGGCCAATAAAACTGCGGTTTCTAGGCAGTAACCACTCCCACAGAAGCAGGCAAGCTGTTCAGTGTTTACCACTGCCACTGATGAACACAGAGACTTCCCTTTAGCCCGAGCAAGCAATGGCCTACAAGAAACTTACAAACTGTTCAGAACAGCAAATCTGAAACTTAACTTTTTTTAAATTTCAGAAAGTGGGAAAAAAGCAAGGTTTTTTTTTTTTTTTGTTTAAGATAGTAGAGATACAAAAGTAGCAACAAGTTTGAACAGTGCAATAAATGACCCCGCACTTGAATGCTATGCCAGAGACAGGTAAAATGCAAGTTTTAAGAGAAAAACAATTTTAAAATAAGTGCAACACAGGAAAAGCAGTAAAGAGGCTCTAGATGTATTCTAACTACAGTTCCTAACACAGATATTAAGTTTAGAAAGTTGGAAAATGCCAAAAAGTAGGCGGCAATGCAGAAATCTTAACAAATAATCTGAAGGAAAATTCCTAAAATCTCAAAAGTGGCTCATTTCTTCTCTCAGCGTTTTCTCCTCTTGGTGGGTGCTTCACCAAAAACCAACAAGTCTGAAAAGATGCCAAAACCATGATGCAATTGGGTTTTAAGAGAGGGGGATCAAGTAGTTTGGAACTGACCCAAAATGGAAAATAAAACTACAGTTTCTAGGCAGTAACCACTCCCACAGGGGCAAGCAGGCTTTTCAGTGTTTACCACTGCCACTGATGAACACAGAGACTTCCCTTTAGCCCAAGAAAGCAGTGGCCTCCAAGAAACTTACAAACAGTTCAGAACAGCAAATCTGCAACTGAACTTTTTTTACATTTCAGAAAGTGGGGTAAAAAGCAAGATTTTTTTTGTTTTGTTTTGTTTAAAGATAGCAGAGACACACAAATAGCAACAAGTTTGAACAGTGCAATAAATGACCCCGCACTTGAGTGTTAGGCCAGAGACAGGTAAAATGCAAGTCTTACAAGAAAAATGATTTTAAAATAAGTGCAACACAGGAAATGCAGTAAACAGGCTCTAGATGTGTTCTAAATACAGTTCATAATACAGATATCAAGTTTAGCAAGCTGTAAATGCCACAAAGTAGGCGGCAATGCAGAAATCTTAACAAATAATCTGAAGGAAAATTCCTAAAATCTCAAAAGTGGCTCCTTTCTTCTCTCAGTGTTTTCTCCTCTTGGTGGGTGCTTTACCAACAGCCAACAAGTCTGAAAAGATGCCAAAACCATGAGGCAATCAGGTTTTAAGAGAGGGGGATCAAGGAGTTTGGATTTGACCCAAAATGGCCAATAAAACTACAGTTTCTAGGCAGTAACCACTCTCATAAGGGCAGGTAGGTTGTTCAGTGTTTACCACTGCCTCTGATGAACACAGAGACTTCCATTTAGCCCAAGCAAGCAATGGCCTCCAAGAATCTTAAAAAAAGTTCAGAACAGCAAATCTGTAACTGAACTTTTTTTAAAATTTCAGAAAGTGGGAAAAAAGAAAGATTTTTTTTTGTTTTGTTTAAAAATAGCAGAGATACACAAGTAGCAACAAGTTAGAACAGTGCAATAAATGACCCCACACTTGAGTGCTAGGCCAGCGACAGATAAAATGCATGTTTTAAGAAAAAAAAGATTTTAAAATAAGTGCAACACAGGAAATGCAGTAAACAGGATCTAGATGTGTTCTAAATACGGTTCCTAATACAGATATCAAGCGTAGCAATCTGGAAAATGCCAAAGAGTAGGCGGCAATGCAGAAATTTTAAAAAATAATCTGAAGAAAATACTTAAAATCTCAAAAGTGGCTCCTTTCTTCTCTCAGCGTTTTCTCCTCTTGGTGGGTGCTTCACCAACAGCCAACAAGTCTGAAAAGATGCCAAAACCATGAGGCAATTGGGTTTTAAGAGAGGGGGATCAAGGAGTTTGGATTTGACCCAAAATGGCCAATAAAACTACAGTTTCTAGGCAGTGACCATTCCCATAAAGGCAGGCAGGCTGTTCAGTGTTTACCACTGCTTCTGACGAACACAGAGACTTCCCTTTATCCCAAGCAAGCGATGGCCTCCAAGAATCTTACAAACAGTTCAGAACAGCAAATCTGTAACTGAACTTTTTTTAAATTTCAGAAAGTGGGAAAAAAGTAAGATTTTTTTTGTTTTGTTTTGTTTAAAAATAGCAGAGATACACAAGTAGTAACAAGTTAGAACAGTGCAATAAATAACCCCACACTTGAGTACTAGACCAGCGACAGATAAAATGCACGTTTTAAGAAAAAAATGATTTTAAAATAAGTGCAACACAGGAAATGCAGTAAACATGCTCCAGATGTGTTCTAAATATGGTTTCTAATACAGATATCAAGCGTAGCAAGCTGGAAAATGCCAAAAAGTAGGCGGCAATGCAGAAATCTTAAAAAATAATCTGAAGAAAATACTTAAAATCTCAAAAGTGGCTCCTTTCTTCTCTCAGCGTTTTCTCCACTTGGTGGGTGCTACACCAAGAGCCAAAAAGTCTGAAAAGATGCCAAAACCATGAGGCAATTGGGTTTTAAGAGAGGGGGATCAAGGAGTTTGGAATTGACCCAAAATGGCCAATACAACTACAGTTTCTAGGCAGTAACCACTCCCACAGGGGTAGGCAGGCTGTTCAGTGTTTACCACTGCTACTGATGAACACAGAGACTTCCCTTTAGCCCAAGCAAGCAATGGCCTCCAAGAAACTTACAAACAGTTCAGAACAGCAAATATGAAACTGAACTTTTTTTAAATTTCAGAAAGTGGGAAAAAGCAAGATTTCTTTTTTTTGATTTTTGTTTCGTTTAAAGATAGCAGAGATACAAAAATAGAAACACGTTTGAACAGTGCAATAAATGACCCCACACTTGAATGCTAGGCCAGAGACAGGTAAAATGCAAGTTTTAAGAAAAAAACGATTTTAAAATAAGTGCAACACAGGAAATGCAGTAAACAGGCTCTAGATGTGTTCTAAATACAGTTCCTAATACAGATATCAAGTTTAGCAAGCTGGAAAATGCCAAAATGTAGGCGGTAATGCAGAAATCTTAACAAATAATCTGAAGAAAAATACTTAAAATCTCAAAAGTGGCTCCTTTCTTCTCAGCATTTTCTCCTCTTGGTGGGTGCTTCACTAACAGCCAACAAGTCTGAAAAGATGCCAAAACCACGAGGCAATTGGGTTTTAAGAGAGGGGGATCAAGTAGCTTGGAATTGACCCAAAATGGCCAATAAAACTACAGTTTCTAGGCAGTAACCACTCCCACAGGGGCAGGCAGGCTGTTCAGTGTTTACCACTGCCACTGATGAACACAGAGACTTCCCTTTAGCCCAAGCAAGCAATGACCTCCAAGAAATTTACAAACAGTTCAGAACAGCAACTCTGTAACTGAACTTTTTTTAAATTTCAGAAAGTGGGAAAAAAGCAAGATTTTTTTTTTTTTGTTTTGTTTAAAGATAGTAGAGATCCACAAGTAGCAACAAGTTTGAACAGTGCAATAAATGACCCCACACTAGAGTGCTAGGCCAGAGACAGGTAAAATGCAAGTTTTAAGAGAAAAACAATTTTAAAGTAAGTGCAACACAGGAAAAGCAGTAAATAGGCTCTAGATGTGTTCTAACTACAGTTCCTAACACAGATATTAAGTTTAGAAAGATGGAAAATGCCACAAAGTAGGCGGCAATGCAGAAATCTTAACAAATAATCTGAAGGAAAATTCCTAAAGTCTCAAAAGTGGCTCATTTCTTCTCTCAGCGTTTTCTCCTCTTGGTGGGTGCTTCACCAACAGCCAACAAGTCTGAAAAGATGCCAAAACCATGAGGCAATTGGGTTTTAAGAGAGGGGGATCAAGGAGTTTGGAACTGACCCAAAATGGAAAATAAAACTACAGTTTCTAGGCAGTAACCACTCCCACAGGGGCAGGCAGGCTGTTCAGTGTTTACCACTGCCACTGATGAACACAGAGACTTCCCTTTAGCCCAAGCAAGCGATGGCCTCCAAGAAACTTACAAACAGTTCAGAACAGCAAATCTGCAAATGAACTTTTTTTACATTTCAGAAAGTGGGAAAAAAGCAAGATTTTTTTTTGTTTTGTTTAAAGATAGCAGAGATGCACAAGTAGCAACAAGTTAGAACAGTGCAATACATGACCCCACACTTGAGTGCTAGGCCAGAGACAGGTAAAATGCAAGTTAAGAAAAAAACGATTTTAAAATAAGTGCAACACAGGAAATGCAGTAAACAGGCCCAAGATGTGTTCTAATTACAGTTCTTAATACAGATATCAAGTTTAGCAAGCTGGAAAATGCCAAGAGGTAGGCAGCAATGCAGAAATCTTAACAAATAATTGTAAGAAAAATACTTAAAATTTCAAAAGTGGCTCCTTTCTTCTCTCAGCGTTTTCTCCTCTTAGTGGGTGCTTCACCAATAGCCAACAATTTTGTTTCTGTCTCACAGTTTTCTCTTATTAAATGGCAGACTAAAACGGAGCTGCTGAAGGAAATTCCAGCGTGGTCTAATTTTTCAGAATCATTAAGTATTTTGCAGTCTGTTCTGACTAGTCTGTTGTGGGCACTCTTCCTAATGAGGTTATACTATGTGATTTTATGGTGGATAAAAAAATGACACTGTTGTTTTTGCTAAACATTGTAACGTAGTTATGGATAAGGCAGTAGAGCAATTTTCTCAGCAAAATGCTACATTTTTTTCCTTAAAATTCAGGACAGAAACAATTGGATTGTTGTAAAATCAGATGATGCATCTGTATTTCTGTTGATGTCAGCAACTTGGCTACTTATGTTCTGATTTTGCCAAATCCATGACTGCCTGATTACTACTGCTCAAGTTCAGTGGGTAGCACCTTTGGGACTGCAGAACCAGGAACTTAATGTGGTTAGGCTGCATTTTTTTTTAAACATCATAAATTTTATTTTAACATCATCAGCAAGAGGGATTCATTATACAGAGCCAAGCATTGTATGTGCTACCACACAACATTTGGGTTTGCTCCTCTGAATAAAGGGAAAACAAATACTGAACACAGTACTCTTTACTGTGTAGTGAATAGTTAGGTCAACCACCAAGCAGATCATTTCTCAGTAACTTTGAGTCATTTCATATTGTAATCATTGTTAGTAAAATCTGTCAGTGGTCTTTCTGGGTTGGCTGCTGTTCTTAACCTTTCCCTGGATTAGTGCATGAGAACTGATCAATCACATTCCCATACACCCACGTATACCTTCATATATGTCCATTACATAGATATTGGCTGCCATGGCAATGAAAGACATACTAGAGTCCCTGTGATCTTCTCTAATAATGTGAACACTTATTGTGACATTATTAAGAGAATTTGGGATAGGTTCATAGATTCATAGGTAAGTACTAGGCTATTGGCCCTAGGGCTGATATAAGCCTAGCCAAAAAGGTACCATGGCTTTTGCCACCCAAGAAATTTATTTTCCTATGCCCATGTCGAGCAGAGCCACAGAAGTGATCCCTGGGGTGAATTTTCTATTTCCCATCTAATCATCAAGATTTTTCTTAAAGAGTGCTAATGAGGAGCTTTGTTTGATGTAGCTAGGTAATTTGTTCCAGAGTATGGAAAGTCTCTGGGACTGGAATCTATCCCTCCAACATGTTCTATTTATTGTGGTGACAAGGTTTTGGTCCCTAGAGCATGTAGCTTGGAAGGATTGGGATTTCTTTAATTGGATAATGTCCAACAGCTCTGAGTTTGACATACCTTGGTGCGTGAGGCAGAGATCGCCTCTGATTAGCCGATATGCAACAAAGTAAAGCTGGAGTATTTTGAGACGGTCTGTGTAGGGCTTCTGTTTGAGGCAGGTAATCATCTTTGTGAGGTATTTCTGTGGCCTTTCCAGTTGTTGTAGATTTCTTATGAGGTGCATACCAAAAGGGACATTGTACTCCATAATGGGTCTAATGAGTGATGAGTAGAGGGGAACAATGACCTCTTTTTTCCTGGATGAGAAACCTTTTGTGATGAAGTGTGCCATGCAGAAGGATCTCCTGATTACTGCGGTGATGTGATTATCAAAGTAGAGACTACTGTCCACCTGTGTCCCAAGGTTTCTTATCATACTTTTGGTGTTAAGTAGACTACCGCCTATGTGGTAGTACATGGGTACAGAGTTTTTACCAAAGAGGATGACAATGCACTTTTTGGCATTGAGCTTGAGGCCATGGCTTTGACACCAGGCATCTGTCTCAGTGAGGCCCTTTTGTAGGATGTCCACATCATTAGGAGTTTCAATTATGGCTCCTAGTTTGCAGTCATCTGCAAACTTCATTAGCCAAAGACCTTCTGTGTTAGTCTGTACTTCAGAAAGTAGATAAAAAACAGGAGAGGACCCAGGACCCCTGTTGTACTCCACTTGTCACTGGTCTCAAGTCGGATTTGGATGTCTGCTACTTTTACAGTGTGGGCTCTGTCAGTGTGCGAGTTGGCAACCCATCTTGTGACTTAAGGACTTATACCTAGTTTAGTGAGTTTATCTATAATTCCAGAATGGGGGATGGTGTCGAAAGCCTTAGCGAGATCTAGATAGGCAGTGTAAACCACCTTATCCTCGTCTACAGCTTGAGTGACTGCTTCAAAGAAGTCTATCAGGTTTAGGAGACATGATCTGCATTTTACAAACCTGAACTGGGTGGGGTCCAGAGTTTGGAGATTACTAGTGTCTTTGTTTACAAGTTCCATGATGATATGTTCCATGGTCTTGTAGACCAGGTTCATCAGGCTAATGGGGTGGTAGTTCCTAGGGTCCATGGTGGTTCCCCCTTTGTGGAGTGGGATAACCGTCACTGTGCGCCATTCAGTGGGCACAAAGCCTGAAGTGAGGCTATGATTGAACATGGTGCTTAGGTGGGGTGCCACTTTGTTCTGTAGTTCGTGTAGAACACAGCCTGACATATTTGTCAGGTCCTATTGATGCTGTATTCTTGGCTTTGGAGAGTGTGTTTATATCTGTGCAGCCATGATTACAGGAACTTTGCATTCTTCTGGTATAGAGATGGGCCCTTTAGGGGGTGAGAGGGGATTAAAAATAGCACTGGACCTATCTGCCAGGATGTTGGCAATATCAGTTAGGTCTGTATATTTAGTGCCATTGTGCTGTAACTCAGAGCAGATATGAGTGTAACCATTGGGACTCTTGACATAGCTATAGAATGCTTTCTGGTTGTCTTTAGAATCAGTGGTAATTTTGTTTTCGTAACTAGCTTTGGAGGATTTTATGAGGGATCTCAGCTTCTTACTGAGGCTGACCAGGGAGTTCCTCCAATCATGGGATTTTACTCTTTTTTGCAACAGTTTCTTTCTTCTGTTGTAGAGTTTGTTTATGGCAAGGAACCACCAGATTGGCTTCTTTTTTTGAAGGATAGCATCTTGGTTCTGTTAGGCATAGCACGATCCATGCACTCATGTAAGTCCTTATAAAGTGCATTTGTGTAGCATTCAACAGTCATATCTCTATTGTCCATCTGCTTGGGTGTCGTGAAGTTTGCCACTTCTGTCTTAAGAAGCGTGAAGTTGGCTTTTGAGAAATATTTATGCTGGTTTCCCTAATGGGGGTGGGGGTGGGATGTGGATGTCTAGGGTGATTAGCTTCTGGTCGGATTTGACCAACATGGAATTGACCTCTGGTGGGTAGCACCGGTCACCCATGCTTGTAATGACCAGGTCTAGGATATTGCTGCCCCTGGTGGGGGTGTGGATAAGTTAGTCCAAGGCAGTGGAATTTATGAATTCTAGAAAACATTGATCAAAAGAGTTGGTACATGAGTAGTTTTCCCATTTAATCATGGGGTAGTTGAAATTGCCACTTATTAGGGTGCTGGGTTGTACCCTAATATCCTGGGGCATGGTGGGGGAGCTGTAGCAAGCTACAATTTAGATTGCCGTCTTGCCCAGAGCTAGTTGCACTTGGATAATCTCAGATGCATTATGCTGAGCAACTAGCTTGTAGGTGTGGATATCCTTAATGAATATGGTCACGCCTCCGCCTTTAGTGTTTTGGTCCAGGTTAGCTGGCCTAAAGGTACGGTATGAATTATAGCCTGGTAATGCAGGGCTGCTCTCTAAAGCCTTGAACCAGGTCTCTGACACTGCACAGATGTCAATGTTCCCCATTTTAAGGAGTGCCTCGAGTGAGTGCATTTTGAGGTTTAGACTTCTAGCACTGAGTAGCATTACCTTCAGATTTTGCTTGCTTGTACCTATTATGGTGGTGAATTTGTCATTTGAAGCTTGCCTAAAAAAGGCACTGCAGGGGTGGCTAAAGCCTTAGACAGTATCTGGAATCCCAAGGGTGACAGGTGCAGGCCATCTCTGGCAAAGCATTGTGGTCTGTCGATCATGTCATCCCAGGCAGACAGATATTGGATCCCCTTAGAATGACACCAGAAGCTTAGCCAATTTTTGAAATCAATCATTTTGTCCTTGTACTGTGGTATCATTCTGGGTGATGGCAGGATGCTACTCAGGGCTAGGGTCATACCTGCCTGGGCTATAAGATTGGAGAGCTCCTCCATGTCTCTTTTCATGTAGTCCAGGGAGGTACATCTCAGGTCATTCACACCAACATGGACAATGAGAGTCATAGTTGTACTCGTTGTGGAGTGATCTGAGTGCATGCATTATGTGTTGGATCCTGGCACCCAACAGACAGCTGACTGTAACTTTCTCCCATAGTGAGTGGAACATCAGTGTGCCTGACTAGAGAGTTACCTATGACTAGAGTGTTGGGTACATTGTTATGCCTTATAAGCTATGGTTGATTGTTTGTGGGCTATGTGTCATTTGGGTTGTGGGGGGGTGGAGGTTGCTTGTGCTTCTGCTGTGGAGGTCTCGGTTGCTTGAGCAAATTTTTATTGAGAGCCTCTGTGAATGTAGGTGTGTGTTTTGTGTTTCTATGTGTGTGCTTTGGTGGTGTAGGTTTTGAGGGACTATATGATGAGTGTGGTGTGGTGCAAGTGTTTACCTTCTCCTCCTGACTGTCTAGTCCAATCTTGGGTGAAGAGAGCTTTGCTTCCAGTTTGGCTATATAAGTGCATCTCTCACAGATTGTAGTGTTGGGTGGTAGGAGGAGAGGGTTGTTTGTGTACATGAGGCAATTGCTGCATTACTCCAAGATTCCCAGATTCATCAGGTAGACAGGAGAAAACACCGGGAGCTGACCCTTAGACATGCCTGGATAGGTCATTATTTATTAAGAACTAAAAACTGTTTTCCTCTAGACGAGTGAGAAAGTTGAGTGTTGTAGTAATTTGTAGATTTAGTGCTTACAATGAGTTCTGAAAAAGTGCTGAGCTCACAGAAACAGATTTCAGTGCTAAAACTAAAAAAAACTGGCTAGTTCTAAGGGAAAATTTGAAGAACAGACTCTATGGCACTGGGAATAGTTTAACCCTAGCTAAGTGGCAATGCATAAAGTGTATTTTTTTACTATAACAGTAGCAAATGAGCAAACTGATTTAAACAAATTAACCAATTAACCAATAAAAAGCTGTTCTAGCAGTCTTCGATCAGACAGTTCTAACTGCACACGCCTGCCACTAGGGTGCAGGTGGACCTTCTCCAAAAAAAGATGGCCTGGATTAGTGCTCACATTATGCAAACAAAGCTAGATTCAGCAGGTCTGAATCTAGTCTATGCTACAGGAAACAAAGCGTACCAATTTCAGAAAGAAACAGTTCAAATAAGCAGGCACAATAAGCCTTTAACCAGAAACTCCCAGCTCAGAAGAGCAGAATCTACTCTCTCCTCCCACAAGAGTGCAGACCACACCTTTTTAATGTAAAATAACTATCCCAAAGCCCAAGTGCTTAAACCAGAACTAATACACTTTTAGAATAACAGACAGTAAGCCTTCAATCAGCAACTCCCAAATTAGAACGATGTAAGCTACCTGTCCTGCCACAACAGTGCAGACCACAAACATTTTTAATGTAAAACAACTGGTCTGAAGCCCAAGTGCTTAAACCAAAGGCTTAGAATAACAGTTACAATTTAATAAGGCTACTAACAAGCAGTAATAAATGCATCAGAATAAATGCAATTAAGTACTTTTAAGAATACGCAGCAAAAGCAAAATAAAGTAATAAAGTAGTAAGAAGCACAGATACAGTAAAAACAGATAAAGTGCAATTTTATATATATAACAATAGAAAATGAGCAAACTGATTTAAACAAATTATCCAAATAACCCGTAAAAAAGCTCAGAACTGAGCCCTGTTCCAGCCGTCTTCAGACAAGTTCTAACTGCACAGTCGTGCCACTAGGGTGCAGGGGAACCTTCTCCAAAAAAGATGGCCTGGATTAGTGCTCAAGTTATACAAACAAAGCTATATTCAGCAGGTCTGAATCTAATCTATGCTACAGCATATTTTTAAGGCTTCAAAAGAATTAAGTGGAATAGTTAGTGACACTCCACTATTCTCATTCAAGAATAATAAGTTCCTAAAGAAACAGCTTTGTTATAGGGTAGAAGTAAGTAAACCACTGATTACTTCACAGAGACAAGGAACTTACCCATGCAGGAACTGTAGTGCCTGCAGTTATATATTTACAGGTGCATCATTTTTGCATACACATAAAGGGATGGCTCTAGAGTTTAATTTCCACGCAGACTGTTCCACAAGGAATGCTGTTTATTACAGTTTCTGTGTGGCGTGCAAAGTTTTCTAGATAGGTAAGGAGAATCGGTCTTTAAATGAGCATATAATGGAACACCTGAGGGATATCAGAAATAATAAACAGTATAATGCACTAGCAAAGCATATTAATGAGTGGGGTACACAGCATGAATTTAAGTTTCCAGTTCTTGAAATCGTTAGAGAGAGTTACAGAAAAGGGGATATTAAGAATAAGACTGAGGTAGCTGAACTTAGATGGATAGTGTATTTTAATGCATTTAAGAGAACAGGTATTAATGATACTGTCTCTATTAGACCTCTACTACATGCATGCATACTCCCCCACTGATTAGATGCATTACAATAGTGTCTTACTAGAATGAGGCTCAGGAGCAGAAAATATTTATGTGTTTACAAATGTATATAATTTGTGTACATATGTCTTTAAATTTGATCAATGAGTTAATTAGACGTTTTTGATTTTTTTTTTTTTTACTAAATATTTTTTTTATTATTTCAAATAAGATGTCTTAAACATTACATGAAATAAAGATAAATAACATATTTACATTTCTAAAACATTACTAACTTCAAACCATTATATAACTATTTACATTGGTGTCTATGCAAATAACATTGAAATTCTATATTATATAAAATTAGAAACATAAGATGATATATCTTCTTCGATATTTTCAAGTATTTCCAGTACTTTCATCCAAGAGTAATAGTAAGAAGTAGATCTTTTAGTTCTGTTCTTCACTGTTAATATTTCCATGTGAGCAACTGTTGTTGTTAAAGTCTCAAATTCCTTGAGCGTAAGTGAAGCCTCATTTTCCAGTGTATAGTTATGATTTTACGTGAAATAGCCAATAGTGACCATAGAATTTTAGTGTCTTTTTGGTACACAGTTTGGAATAGGAGAATTGAATAAAATTAAAGACTTTGTTAATTGAAAATTATCATTATAAACAGTCTGAAAAAATAATTAATGGATTTCCAGTACATATTGAGACATATACATTCATAAAAACATGCTGCCAATCTGCTTTTATCTTGGTATGGCATCTCCAACATTGATCTTCAATAGAATACATTTTGGCTAACCTATGTGGTGTATAGAAACTTCTATGTAGATATCTCCAAGTGAATAATTGCCAGTATTTTGATAATGTAGAAAATTTGGAAGATTTTAGAATATTACTTTTTCTTCTTCAACTGGAGGATGGTTGTTTATTAAAGTATAATAATCCCAGTATGATTTTTCATGATAGTTTTTGTTTTTAACAATTTTATAGATATTAGACAAATAACCTGTACCCTGATAAGGCTGTTTTGTAATAAGAATAAGGTATTCAATGAGTTTTGGAGCTTCATGTCTAACTGAAGGTTGCATTTGTTCTATTTTATTTATAAGAAAATGCCTTAGATTTTGTAAAACAGCCAATTGTCTTTATTTATATTATAATTATAAATTATCTGTTCCTTTGTTAGAATTTTCCCTTTCTCTATAAGTTGATGCCAAAAGAGTAATGTTTCTTCTTTAAGTATATTTATTTTAGATATTTGGAATGTATCTAGAATATTTGGTGTAAAAGCTATAGGGAAAATGAGAAAAATCCAAGAATTAATATTTGGTATTTTGTTTATATATGTTCTGAACACTGAAAGTGTAGAGCTTACATAGTTTGATGGCAATTTATTAATATTATTTCTTTTCCCTAAAAAATAATCTTTTAACATCCATATAAGGGGTGATGGTATTACTGTTAAGTTGTCTTGTATGTGATTATAATTGATTTCTATATAAATCTGCTCATGGGCTTGTTTCCATATAGGTGTGTATAAATTATTTAACCATAATGTTATGTTTTAATAACAGATGAGGTAATATATAAATCAATATCCGGTAAATTAATTCCACCATCTTCCCAATCTGGCAAATGTTTATTTAAGGCTATCTGGGTTTATTTGGAAACCATAGAAAATTTAAAATTAGTTTATTGTATCTTTGAATAATATATTTGGGAGGTGGCAATGAAAAATTTTGTATTAAGTATAATATTTTGGGAAATATGTTTATTTTAATAAGATATAATCTGTCTGCTGTTGAAAAGATATATTTATTCCAGTAACCAATTGTTTGTTCTATTTTGTCTAGTATTTTATTATAGTTAAATATTAGAGAATCTGTTAATTCATTGAGTAGATTTATTCCCAGATATAATAATTTACTTTCTGTTACTATATATTTGGAAAATCTTTTGTTTATATTATTTTTTTTACAATTACAGGGCATAATTTTAGTTTTGTTTTCATTAAATTTTAAGCCTGAAATATTTTGAAATTTATTCATGGAGTTAAATAGAGCATTCAAAGACTCATTTGCATCTGAGAGAGTTAATAGTATGTCATCAGCAAAGAGTTGGATTTTAAGGTTTAACATTTTATTAATACAAATGCCCTTTATGTTATTGTTTGATCTGATTTGATTTGCAAAGGGTTCTATGAGTAATGCAAATAACAATGGTGATAAAGGGCAACCTTGTTTAGTTCCCTTTTTATTGTTATAGGGCCTGATCTATATGATCCCAGTTTAACATATGCAGTAGATTTTTCATATAGTATTTGGATAAGATTATTAAAATTAGAAGGAAAGTTATATTCTTTTAAAACTAGTGAAAGAAAGTTCCAGTTAACCGAATCAAAAGCTTTATTAATATCTAATGAGATTACATTTAAATTTAGGACTTTATGTTTGCTATAATCTATTAATGTTAGTATTCTTTTAATATTATCTGAAGTATTTCTTCCTTTAATAAAACCTGTTTGATCTTTGTGAATTAAGAAAGGAAGAAAGTGTTTGATCCTATCTGCGTATATAGCCATAAACATCTTGTAGTCTATATTGAGTAATGATATTGACCTATATGAGGAACACTGTTTTTCATCTTTATCTGGTTTGATAATTGGGGATATCAATGAATATTTCCAAGAGGGTGGTATATTCAAATCTTTATTGGCTATATCATATACTTTTAATAATAAAGATATGGCTTGATTGGGTATTAATTTATACATTTCTGGTAGCATATTGTCTGGGCCAGGTGCTTTATTTGTCTTGAGCTTTTAATTTGTGATTTTAATTCTGTCATATTGATTGGTTTGTTTATAATGTCTATTTGTTCTTGTGTTAATTTAATATGAATATTGTTTTCTAAGTATTTTTATATCCTTAGTAGGTGTATCTTGAGTATTTATGGAATTATCAATGTTAAATTGGAGTCTGAATGCTTCTAAAATATCATTTAGTTCCGTAACTCTTTTGTTAGTATTGGGAATAAATATTTCTTTTATTTGCTTAGATTTAATTATTTTTTGTTCTATTAGTTAAGTATCTCAGATGTGCTGAATTAGTAGAGTATGAGTTTATTTTATCTTTTCTAAGTTAATCATAATCTTATGGTGTAGCAATTCTGTATACTTCTTATTGATTTGTGTAAGTTCTTGAACTTGAGTAGCATTACCCTTTTGTATTTCCAGTTTCAATTTATCTGCTTTGTTTTGTAAGTCTAGCATATCTTTATTCCATAACTTCCTTTTATTTATGTACCAGGATAATATGTTAACATATGTAACTGCTTTTAATGAATCCCAGACATATATTTCTGAAATATCTTCTGTGTAATTTATTTCTAGAAAGTTTTTGATTGTTTCTTCATAAAATTCTTTGAAATCTCTCAATTTTGTGATATAGGAAGGTATCCTAGTAATGGGATTTGAATAAAATGGTGTAAGCTCTATCTCAAAGACTATGGCATTATGATCAGATAAAAGGACAATTTATGATTTTGACTTTGTCAATTTTTGTTATTAGGTCATTGGCAACATATATTCTATCAATTCTAGAGTTAGTTTTATATCTATGAGAATAAAATGTGAAGATTAGTGAGTCTGGTTCTGCAAATTCATTTATATTTTTTAAATACAATGTATCTATAAATTTTGATAGTGCTTTAGAGATGGGTTGTTTTCTTCTTTTGGATTTAGAATCTGTATCTTTTTCATTCATTATACAGTTGAAGTCTCCTGCCAATATCAGGCTACCCTTAGTTAAATGAATTATCTCTTCAAAATGCTGTTTAACTGTTTTTAATCCTAGTCCTGGGATCCAATATAGATTTACTAACGTATAGATTCTCTTATTTAACTCTATTGAAATTAGACAAAACATACCTGATGTATCTTGATGAGTAGTAATTATTTTAGGTGTTATAGTTGAGTTGCGAAGTAGTATAGCTACTCCTCTTTTTTGTTTTGTATTGAGAGTTTATTAGTGCTGTGCAATTATTAATATTTAAGGCGTTTATATCTCTATCTATTAAGTGTGTCTCTTGTAAAAGACTATTTGTGGTTTATGTAAGTTTATGTACTTGAATAGGCTTCTCCTTTTATTACTATTATTTAGACCATTAACATTTATGGATACACATTTCATTTCCTAGTTTTGAGTTTGTTTTATGTGTGAGTTTATGTAAATATTGTTTATTCTTAGTTCCATCTTGGATACAGTATTCAAAAGTTTTTCTTGTATGATTTTTGCATGTTTCTGAGTGACACAAAGTGATAGAAAAAAAAAACAAAGAACTTCCAAACTTATAATTCTTAACCTTAAAAACATTCCCTATTGCTATGAGGTAATATACCTCTTCGTTTGGTTAGTGAATCTAACCAAACAAACTTTCTACCCTCACAAATAATATTTGGATCAGTTTCTCTTATCCTCTTAGTTTTAAATAAAGATAATTGAATAATATATTAAGATAATTTAATCAGCTAAAATATATACATATATTCTTTACTCATCTTATTGTAATTCAATAATACTTACTTCTAAGCAGGTTTCAAAAAGGTACAAATATTTAGATTAAGGTAGTATCATTTCAAAATAATTTAGGGTATTAATAAACATCATGTTAAAATCTATAACTGTATATTTCATACATCTGTTGAAAATTATTTACTGACATTACTGTATAATACAGTACCATTGTTGTGCAATTGTTTTAGACTACTCAAGTCCGAAACCAGTGTTTAAATTAATATTTGCAAAGTCATATTGGAATAAAACATGAATAGTTCTGAAACCACATCATATTTCATGTTTAACATAAACTGAAATGCAATACAATGTATAAGTATATTAATATTTCTTTAGTAGACATTAAATATGTTCCTCTGATTGCATTTTTCAGCTTTTCAATGACAATTCCCATGACTGGAGACAACAAGATCACAATTTAGACAACTCCCTTATCCAAGAGACCACTCATAATGTTGTTACCTGATTGAGTGTCTTGTTGTCAACACTTCCATCAACCCTCAGAGGGACCCTTCACAATGAAAACTGACACAGTACAGAGGTAAAACTGCAGCGCACTTGACCACACCCTCAAAGCAAACATCTATGTATATCACACATCAACTCCCACAGCTTAGACTGACACCCAACCAGTGTGTCTATCTGCTGACAACAAGTGCTGGAGATACAATCCTGACCTACTCAACACCAGTAATTCAATCCTATGACTGAACAAAAGTATACTGGAGAACACATCAAAACAATGGAAGCTGCCAAGATTCAAACCACCATGTACGAAAATATTACAGGCCAAAATTCCCAACCCATTTTGCAGCAAAGAGACAAAATGTATTCAAACCATGGGGTAACACCTTTACCACGTCAAAAAGGTGTCCAAGAAGCTTGTTTTTCCTCCAACATCGGAGGACATCCACGATGATCCATGCACTGCAAGAGTACCATTTTATCCTGGCAATTGCTTCACGACTGTATATAGAAACATTTAATCCAAATCATTAACTGGCACCACAACAATATTTCTCAGAAAAGTTGTTTTACAGCCAATGACCAGACAGAACGCATCATTGAGAGGATACATTTATCAAATGTCAAGTGCCCCAGCCATAATACAAGTGTCTCCTCAAATCAATCCCCAACGAATCTACTGCCCACCAAACTTGCAGACCAATACTGGCATCCTTTCATGCAGTCACATTGAAACACAAAAATACAGGTCAGCTGATCAGGAACTACCAGGCTCTCAACTGCCAGACAACACACCCGTCCGCAGAAAGATCCAAGAATCATAGTTGCATTGTCAAGTATCCTTGTCCACACTAACAGTAACATGATATACCCGCATACACTAGTATTGTGTCATTCTTGATAATGTAAAAAGCCAGGCAATATTATAAGAAGGGTGAAGCCACAGCCAGGCAACATAACAAGAAGAGCACAGCCGCAGTCACCATTCAGATGAGCAAACGGGAACAGCATGAGCCATCTAAGGATGGATAGCCCGTTGAGTACCTACCACAATGCATGCCCATAATGCATGGCAACCCAGTAACAAATTAGGGTGTGGGCTAAGCCTCTCCTTCCACTCAAATCAGATCCAACACAATATGTGTGTAGAACACAGATGCTTGACAAAGCCCAAAGCCACATGGGATATAAACATTGTATAATTGACACACGGGTCAAATCCACTGTTGTTATGTTACTCATTATAGTTGCCTATACAATCATTGCTTCCACTTTCTCCATCTAGTATACCATACCGCCATCTAAATGTTTGATTTGCCAAATGCACATCCAACCTTCTTGTTGCATCCCAGCTGCCCACCGAGGGCATACCTTGGCAGCAGGACATCAGTAGTATTCTGCAGGAGCACCAGTGTGGGAAATGGCAACCCTCCCAAAACAAACCTGTCAGTTGCTTGACATTTACTAGTTTCTTTAGAGAATTTGTAAAACAGCAGTGATTTTATTTGCTGATGATTAATTTCTGCTTTTAAACTCTGCTGTATAAAACATAGTAAGGGATAGCTAAAATGTCTGGAAATCTAAACTGATAGAAAGACAAGCAGATATATGTCCTTATTTATCAAGGTGCTAGAAGACATCAGTAGCCATAAACTGAAAGTGCTTCAAAAATAAATATCTGTGTATATTTATATGAACCTTTTATATTATTTGTTTCCTTAGAAGGAATTTAGGTTTCTGTATCTTTAAATGTGAACCTAGCTTATTTTCTGACTAGACGTCAATTAGAAAGAGTCAGGGGATGGCGTACACAAGTAAATGCAACAAGCAATAAGTAACTCAAGTTTCTAGTGATGTTTGTGGCTGTTAAACTGTCTCGAGAACCAAGCGGGAAAAGGTATGTGTTTTTTCTTTTTTCTTTTCCCTCTTATTTGGTGACAAACTCATGTAGTGGCACGTGAGCACTCTAGTTTGTGGAGTAGTGTTCACAACTGTCAAACTTTGCATTTTAAACATGCTATGTCTTATTTCTCTACAAAAGAAAAGACAACAGGATATCTAAGCTAGTCACAAGCATCTTTCAACTCCGGATGTCTGGAGCCACAACACACATGACTTATAGCCTCAAAATATCACTTAAAACATATTTTTTCACTGGACTATATCAGTATGTGCATATAGGTCAAAGGCAGAACTTCTTTTAAGCTTATTTAAAGTAGTCTTATGATACATCCTAACTGAAATACTTCATTTCAAAAGCAACACATTTCCGCCCAGCATTAGCGTTTATCCAAACAGGGACACTTTTAACTTATAAAAAGTAATACTATCAGGGATGTAACTAATAATAAGTTATATAGCAGCCATTACTATACCTATTAAGCAATATAACCATATACTGATGAAAGTATTATAAGTTAATGAAGATTTAATAAAAAGAAGAGAAAAATAAAAACAACAAAACACAGAGAGAGAAAATAAATAAATAAATAAACTATTTGGGAACATTATTATGCATTGATTACTCTGATTAAGAATATGAAAATAATAGATGGATAATAATGAAAAATAGAGTAATGTTTAAATTATGCTTAGTATACTGATGTGATTTAAGATAAATGTATTTACATTTATGCTAATTTTGTCATTTAAAATATAATTGAAAACAGTACCTGTTTTGGTGTAACTTGAAGACAGTAAGAACTTTTCTTTGTTGTTAGTATTATTATTTAGATTTTTACAGAATATAACATATGTAAGATTATTTGTCCTTTAGTTTTTTTTTCTTTTTCTCAACAGTTTTCCAATTATTTACTTCAGCATTTCTCTTGATTGTACTTATTGTCCAGTCCATAGATTCTTCATGTGTTAGGATGTTGTTGTTGGTAAGGTATTTTATTGCTGAATCTACTGTTTCAAAGATTTTTATTCCATTTGGTAGAAAAACTTTCAGTCTTGCTGGAAATAAAAGATGGACTTTCAGTTGCTTTTTCTACAAGGTTTTTATTATTGGTAGAAATTCTTTTCTTTTTGAAACCACCTTTGTAGAATAATCATTGTCAAATCTTATTAATGAATCATTGTATTTGATGGGAGAATTTGCCCAAGCATTTCTTAATATAAGATCTTTATCTTGTGTAGAAAAAAGTCTCACAATTATAGATCTCGGCTTGTTCTTACCCAGAGAAGAAGCATTTCCAGAAGCTGCTAGTGATCTATGTGCCCGTTCTATACCATATGAAAAAACTTCAGGTATTTTTGTTACATCTGGTATCCAGGTGGTAAGAAAGTTTATCATATTGTCCCCTTCAGATTTTTCTGGTAGACCATATATTCTAATATTATTTCTTCTTGTTAGGTTTTCCATATCATCAAGTTTTTCTAGTAAATATGTATTCTGTTGAAGTAAGAATTCAGTTTGTTGTTCTTCTACTTGAACTCTAGTGTCAATGTCACTTAATGACTGTTCAATAAGTGATTTCTGTTCTTTCTGCTGTGTAAACATTTCTTGAAGCTGTTCCATTTGTTGTGAGCACTTTTCTTTAAAAGTATCTATTTTATTGTCCATCTTGTCGATTTTATTGTAAGTTCCTGTACATTTGTAATGAGAGACTGCAGATCTTTTTGAGAGAAGAGTCTTGTGCTGTATTCCTTAGATGACTCATGCTGTAAAGC
>NC_056735.1:1324941781-1324964112 GCF_019279795.1 Protopterus annectens
CAGCAAACACCTAAGGATGTAGCAGCTCTCTGGCCACATGGATGATGATCCTACCCCAGTAGATGTTTCATTACAGACACTACATGATCCAATGTGTTTTTCATCTGGTCCAAGGAGTATGCCACACAGTTCAGGCAGTCTCTCAAATCAGAATGCACAACACTTACTAATCTATCTCTTCCAAGGCCCTGGTGGAACACATCTTTGCCTTCATGATGGTCTTACACATTCATTATGTAGCATCTAATAACAGAGCAGTATTAGGGGAATGGTGATAATTATGCATCCTCTGAGCACCTCTGCTGACACTGCTTACTAAAGAAAGGGAAACAAACTGTTAGTATTGTGGTAGAAGATATTAACTGTGTAAATTTCCTCTTCATCTAGATAGCAACTTTGAAATTACTAAGGACAAGTATGAGAAAACGTTTACCTTGGACCTTTAAAGTGATACAGTGGCACAGTGTTAGCACATGTACTTAACTTTCTCTTCATCATAATATGTATGGGTATGTGACAAACATTGGAATTTATCTCAAATGTGTCACATTAATGCCAAGGTTTCAAGGTTCAAATCTAGAGAGGGTGCTGTATGTGTGAAAGTAGTGATCTTTAATCACTATATTTTCATATTTTCAAGACAACAAAGTTGAGAAAGCATCACAATCAGACAGTTTCATGTCTTTTTTTTTTATTTCATCATTTGCACACTGCTTCACATTGCTCCCCAAGTACTGCAAGTAGTCACTAGCAGTGAATCACTTCTCAAGGCAAAAACTCAAAAATGTAATTAAGAATTCAAAAATGGCTGCCATTCTGTAGACACTGCATATCTACAGCTCTTCAGATACTCAGAATAAAAATTAACCCTGAGGATATACTGCAAGTTTTCCTACACTAATTGTTGGCTAAAATTAATCTACTACAACTAAATATCATTTAAGAGGTGAAGGAACCGGAGGAAAATAAACAAATTAACAGGATTGGATCTGATTGACTGACTGACTCTGAACAGAGTAGTAAACAAAGGAACTGTCTGAGTAGTAACCTTGGATATTTATCATTCAGCTATACTAAAGATCTGCTTTGCTTCACAATATCAAAAGAAGATAAAAGTATGGAAACAACAACAACAAAAACTAAATTATCAGAACTTCAGTCGCCAGAAAAAGATTTAACAACAAAAAGGCAGAAGATTACAAAACAGCAGGAACTTTCAAAAGCTGGAATGAAAAATAAACCGGATCAAATGGCTAATATGGAAGATATTAAAACTGCTTTGTTACCTATCCAAGAAGCTTTAAAAGAATTATCAAACCAGGTGCATTCTTTTGGTGCCACATGCACTCAAATTCTCGAAAGAATAGATAAATCAGAAGCCAGAATATCTGAAAATGAGGACAGAATAACATTGCTTGCAAAAAAAAACCAGACATTCATGACCTGGATATTCAGTCTATGCAAAATAAAATCCTGGATTTGGAGGCACGATCTAGAAGGAACAATATAATTATCAGAGGAATTCCAGAATCTATACAATACAATGATTTAATTTCTACCATTACACAAATACTTGAAATGTTGTTTAATGACTCAGACATAGCTAAACAAATAGTCATAGAAAGAGCCCATAGAGGTCTCAGAGAAGCACAAGCCTCAAACATACCTAGACCAGTATACGTCAAAATACTCAACTACCAGGACATAAACAAAATAATTTTAACTGTTAAAAAAAATGGAGGTTATATTATGTGGCAGAATAATAAAGTTTCTATGGCTCAGGATTTACCATTGCAAATAAGGCAAGCTAGACAAGCATTATCTCCATACTGTAAGTTCCTCATCGAAAAGAACATCAAATTTCAAATGAAATATCCTAACATATTGATTTTTACAGTCGAGGGCTCCAAATACTCCATATCTACAAAAAAAGAAGCAAAAGTTACCTTTTTGAAGATTTTTAAGTCCCTTCCAGCTTCGGAAGCTTGATCTAGCCATCCAGGCTGTTTGCAGCAACGTGGATCCTGGGATTCCATGCTTACTATATTTCGAGGCTTCAAAATCCTTTGTTTGTCCCTTTTTCTTCTCCAGGCCCCTTGGTAAATGTTTAACTAGTTTAATTTTACAGCTCCAGCTCATCCACGAAAATTTCCCGAACTTTTATGGCTCTTACGAACTGAGCCCCTTCGCAAAGTAACAGGAAGTCCTTTAGGTGCTGCTGAGGGTCCGCTTTAGAGGTGGCGCATCTGGAAGTCCATCCGCTTAATTGTTCCCCCATCGCGAGCTCGAAAACAGGATTACAAGCTCAGGAAGCAGGAAGATCTCTGTTGAGGAAGTGGAAGCTACTTGGACTGTAAAACAAGCATTCGTGGACATTTAAAGTATGTAATATGTTTTACTGATTTAAAGGGAACTGTGGATTCATTCAGGCATGATTATAATTGAATTAACAATGTACTGGTTCAAAATGTGTCATTTAACTGATTGCTTAGAAGTATTATAGCTTTACTATAGTTATTCTTTTTCCTTAGGTATGTTATACTGAATATTGTTATGTTAATAACCTGATAGTATATTTTTAGTATTTCTTTTCTCTGTATTACTGATATGTTTTAATACTGCAAATGTTTAGATAATAAGAGGATTTAGTGTTGGGATAAATACTAGATAAAGAGACCATGAGACAGTATATTGTGCGTTCTCCAGGAATGTGAAGGTTAGCTTGTTTATGTACTGGCATGTGGTTCTGACTGTTTTGAGAACCGTGTTACTTAGTTATCACTTTACAAATTTAACTATATTATCCAGTAAAGTGAAGTTAGAGTCCTATTTTTATTCACCTTATTTGCTGACATGATAATTCTAGATAATTTAGGCTACATAAAGAAAGTCAGATTTAATATTATATTTGAATGTTAAACATTTGCTTTCTCCGTAGTTCTTTTTCTCTCTTTTAATTAACAAAACATATGGTGAATTACCTTTACTTTAATAATGTGATTGTTTATTAGGTGTAGTGCCACATACTTGACTATTTTAGATTTAAATATGGTTGTTAGGTAACTTAATGAGATACAACTAATTAGTATAAGTAACAATATATGAGAACTATTAGTGAGGTAGGATAGTAAATGTAAGTGTAATGAAGACTGTTTACTTGATTGGCTTAACTATATAATGTGTACAAGAGCTGTGGATATTCATCAGTGTTTATTAGGGAATGTTTGGATTATGCTTTGTAGAGTTAGATGTAGCTTTTATAGGTTTCTTGCATGTTTTTGATGTTATATTTTGTAAGATAAAAATAGATGTTTAGTGAAGTTATTTAACTATAAAAGTTTTAACAGTGTAAAAAACCTATGTACGTCCTGGTCCAGGGGAATAGTGGATAGGCACTGGTTAGGGATGGGATGTCAAGATTGCTTCCAGACAATATATATTGTGCTAGTATATTTGAATTTAATACTGTTTCTCAATTTTAAAATATCTTTAAATGAATTAAAGATCTTAGTATGTGGATAATAGACTCATGGAACACTAAAGGTCTCCAGATCATGAAAAAAAGGAAATTATTTTTTCATTTATTTTTCCAATCAAAGGCATAGTTTATCTTATTACAAGAAACCCACTTGACCAATGACCAATGGGCTGTCCTTAAAAGTAAGAAATGGATTAGAGAGGTGGTAGCTTCAGAGGGGACAACTAATAGTGCAGGAGTGGCTATTATCATTAAAAATCAGTATAAAGAGAAAATTCTAGATTTTAAAATAGACAAAGAGGGAAGATGGTGTTATGTGATTCTCTCATCTACACTTTATGATAAACCTATGGCACTTATTAATATATATGCCCCATGTGCCAATCAACAACTTTTTATAGCATCACTTTATTTTATCCTGACTCAATTTAATAATTGTTATATAATAATAGGAGGTGATCGGAATACATATCAAGATCGCAAATTAGATAAATCAAGTTCACACAGGTCCTTTAATAATCAAGCAGTGATATCATTAAAGGAACTTAAAACAGATTTTAAATTATATGACCCATTTAAATACACAAACAATCAAATAAACTGAAATAACTTTACATTTTATTCAAGTTGTCATAAAATGTGGTCTAGGATTGATTTTTTCCTAATTTCAGACGTACTAATTACTTTAGATCCTTGTGTATCTATCTATACAAGCTCAACACTTATCGGATCATTCTAGAATCACATTAATTTTTAACAAAGACACTAGAAATAGTAGGCGTCATAGAGGTTATAATTGGTCTCTAAATCCGTATTTATTAAATAAAGATGACATAACTAAAGAAATTCAAGAGGCCTGCAATCACCTACTAGTTAATCTTTCTAAAAACTGGCATTCATCTGATATAGAATGGACAACGACCAAAGCACAAATAAGAGGAATTTTTCTCCAAAAGGCTACTTATAAGAAAATACAAACTAGAGACATACAAGAATTGGAAACTAAAATTAAGCTACTAGATCAATATTTAATTGGGAACTATAGTAAACAAACTGAAACAGAGTTATTAAAATGTCAAAAAGATCTTTTTTTACTACAAAATAGTAAATTGTCATTTTATGAACAGAAAATACTGGTAAAATACGCTAATCATATTCAGACCCCAACAAAAGCACTAGCTCGTATCATTAATCAATCGAAAATACCTTCTCAAATTTCTGAAATACAGTTTAATAATAAAAGATATACCAATACTGAAGACATTATGAATACCGTTGAATTAATATTCTCTCAAATTTATGGCAAACATCAGGAATTACTTATAAATAAGAGTAATAACAATTTTTTGCAGAAGATTACTTTTCCGAAAATTGGTGATGAGTCTCATGAGAGTTTAATCAAACCAATTTCCTCTGAGGAGATAACAGATACAATTAATAATTTGAAGCCACATAAAGCTCCAGGACCGGATGGTTTGACTTCTGAATTTTACAAAACTTTTTGTGATATATTGGGTAAAATATTTCCACAAGTATTTAATTATATAATTAACAATAAAATTAATGATCCACATTTTAATGCTTCGAAAACAATTCTTATACCTAAACAGAATGCAGATCTTCAAAATCCGGATAACTATAGACCCATTTCACTTTTAAATATAGATATGAAAATTATGACATCTATTTTAGCCAATAGATTGATGAAGGTAATAAATCTAATAATATCTGATGAACAAGCTGGCTTTATAAATGGTAGACAAACTACTGATAATACGTTATCACTTCATACACTCATTTCTTATGCCACTCATAAACATCTTAATGTTTACGCACTCATAATTGATGCTCAAAAAGCTTTCGATAGAGTTAATTTAAAATTTTTGTTTGATATTTTATCATATTTCAATATACCTCAAGACTTCATTGTAACATTAAAAAGGTTATATAATAATCCCTATACAACTTTATATATTAATAAAAATTTCTCAAAAAGAATACAAATTAAGAATGGTACCCATCAAGGATGTCCGCTATATCCTATATTATTCAATTTATATTTAGAACCACTATTTTTACATATTAAGCAAAATATTTATCATAATGCTCCAATAATATATGGTACGGACATATCTATGGCTGCTTTTGCTGATGATCTTAATATTTATTGTACGACGCCTGTTTCAGATACTAAGAAGATATTAAAAGCAGTGGAAGATTTTGCAGAAATATCTAATTACAAAATAAATTAAAAAAAAAACAATTTATTTCCCTTAAAGACGCCTACACCCTTTTCGCTTTTACCATTGATAGGTCAGGTAAAATCCGAAGAAAAAATAAAATATTTAGGTATTGTTTTCTCAACAGATAATAGAGACTTTTATCTGAACAATGTCAAGCTAATCTGGGATCATATACTGTCTGATTTAAAAAGATGGAATAACCTGAAATTACCAATAATGGCAAAGACTTCAATTATTAAAATGAACGTTCTCCCTAGAATATTATATATTTTTCTAGGTACTCAAGTCTCAATTTCTAGGAAATTCTTTAAACAACTTCATATGGAATTAGGTAGATTTGTATGGGAACCTAGGAAAACTAGAATATCCTATGATAAACTGATGACTCCGAAAAATAAAGGTGGTTTAGAATTATCGAATTTTGAAGCATATTATTTAATAATAAATGCTAATAGAATTCTAAGAGTGGTTAACTTTGACAAGTCCAGTACTAAATGGTCACCCAAGTGGTTGAGTCTGAATTACAAACATGTTGTTAAATTGGGTATTAATTTTAAGGCATTACCTTTTTTAAATAAAGATACCTTTAAAATATATACTTTGATGGAACATATCAGATTATATAAAATATCAATACAGAACCTGTTTAAATCACTAAATCTCTTACAGTATATGATGACCTTCCAACCATTTCATAAGAACCCGAATTTGCAAATCGGTAATCAATTGATAGATCTTAAAAAATTCCCACTTATAATTGTTTTAACCATACTTGATTTATATCCCTTTCTTGGTATCTCAATACACGACATGTTAAGAGAGTCGAGCCTTCCTAACTCTTATTTAATTATAATGAGACAATTAAAGGATCTTTCAATAACTTATTTTAGTAATTTTAAAATTAAAGAAGACAACCATTTGTTCAAACTTATGGCAAACTCTTATGCAGGACTTCAAATATATAACGGCTTTATATAATTTGATAAAAGATGTGAAATATAATAACCAAATACTCTTATCCAAATATTGGAAGGATAAATTATTACTGACTGATGATAATAAAATATTGAAAGCAATTAATCTAACCTTAAGATCAGTATCTCTTCAAAAGCTATTATTTACTCAGGGGATGATATTTAATAATGCTTACTACACTCGCCTCAGCTTACATAAATTCAACTCGAGAAATTCACCTAAATGTCCATATTGTATTGATCAAACTGCTGACCTTTTACACATGTTCTGGAGCTGTAAATGTATATTCAAACTTTGGAATTCTCTAAAAATTCAATTACAAAAAAATGGGTTATCAACAGTCCACACTTTCTTGGGAGTTTATGATTCTTCATATTCCTCAGAATGACTTGAACAGATCCCAAGTGATCATACTCATAAATATTTTCTTGTTAATGAAGCTTTATATAGCTAGAAATTGGCTGAATCCATCTTTGACTTCATGGGGAAACTTTAAAAGTGTGGCGATAAAACATATTTTAGCACATAAATTACTAATTAAAGACCATAAGAAAAATATAAATAATACAAAAATATGGGAGAAAATCTTTAACATCATGTTAGCTTAATGTTCTATTCCACTTTTCCTCGGGAAGTACATATTTAATATGGAGATTAGTATAGATAAACCTTATATTGATATTAGATCTTTTTTTTTTCCTTTTTTGTTCTTCTCTCTCTTTCTTTTTTAATACCTTTTTTTAGAATTTTATCTTAATGTATAATGATCTTATGTAACTGTTGGAAGCATTCGTGTATATAATGTACATATGTTGTAGTGTTGTATTAACAATTGGAAAAGAATAAAGATTTATTATTCAAAAAAATGTAATTAAAATGCTGTCAGTAGCACAGACTATACTGGTGCCTTTGCACTTCTATCATCACTCTAGATAGTACAGAGTGAAAAAAATCACATCTCAGTTACCTTTCTCTGTGTCTCAAGGTGTTAATGCAATATGTTAGGAGTGATAGCAGTGACAATGAAGGATGCAAATCTAGGTTATAGATATTTTTAATGAGAAGGTCAGAACAGTATAACTAGAGTTTTTTGAAGTATCTCAAAGTGTGTAAAAGTGCTTACAGTGTATTTCTTACTGTGCATTTATTCCAAAGAGTTTGCTGTGTGTAAAGTGCAACTATTTCATAAAGTGCAGTCAGATATAGCCATTTCAAAAAGTTCCTTTTGCTGGGTGTGTCTATTCGCAGAGTGCCGGCATTACAGGGTGTCTCTTGCACTATACAGAGATGTCAGCAAAGTATACCCATTTTGGGGAAATTTCAGTGTGCCATGTACTGTTTATTCATAAAGTGCAGTTACTTCAAAATGTTTCTTACTCTGAGCCTCTTCTGCCCAGTTTATTCTCCCAGTGCAGTTATTTGAAATGTTTCTTAAAATGATGATAAGTGACGTTTACACTACAGTGATTTCAAGAGTATTACAGTGCCCAGGAAATGTATTTTGCAAAATTCAATTATACAGGGGCTTGTAGTGAATATTGTGCATAGTTATAAGTACTAGCATACTTTTCAGGCATATGTACATGTGTGTGTGTGTTTGTGCATACTTGCAAAAGTCTTAACTGAGATGTATTAATATGGCAGACAACTTTTGAGCACCACTACAACTTGTATTTGATCAGAATATTGCAGAGAATTGGAGAATATTTGAGCAAGAGCACAATATATTCATACAAGCAGTTTATTCCGATAAATATGCATGCACCAGGGCAAGGGCATTCATTTTACTAAACCTGGCATGATCAAAGGCCATAGAAAGGGAGTCTTCATTTGTATATGCACCAGCAGTATATGAAGGTGAAGGGACAAATTGTCACATTATTGTACAGGCTGAAAGAAAGGAAGACCCTGAGTGTTTGAAGTGCAAATTAAGAGAAATGTGCAACCCTCAGACCAATGTTACACTACAGAGGCATTTGTTTTACACAATCCCTTATATATAATTTTGTTTTTTTTTATTTTTTTTTTTTTTTTTTATTTTATTTATACACTTTCTTAATGTTGTTTGCTTTACTTGTTTTGATATTGATATTTGTAAGCTATTAACTTTGTTCCTAGGGCCTCCACTGAAAATGGACATGGACATGTATCCAGTTGGACTAGCCCGGTTAACAAATGTAAAATAAATAAATAAATAAATAAAAATAGAGCAAAAGCAAGGAGAAACTTTTGCAGCTTATATTACTGACCTGATATAAAACTAAAACATGTAAGTTTGGTGACTTAAAAGATAAGTTAAGTCAAATGCATTTCAGTCAAATGAGGTTTCTATCATATGATAGGGATCCATATATATATATATATATATATATATATATATATATATCAATGTAGTTTTGTATAATTGCATGATGGAAAATTACTTTGTACCTATAGCATGCCAGTCAATGTTGTCAATGTCATTTCTCAAAGAGGGAGAATGTAGAATAACATGTGTGTTGTACCTTTAAGAGACATTTCTAAGACCTGAACATGCATATAAATAGCAGGCACTTGTTAACTTCAGTGCCATTTTGTGAGTACAGCCAAAGTGTGAACATCTATATATGAGACAGCTAGTTTGTATATATGTTTGTGTTTTTATATAATAAAGCTGCTTGAACAGAACCAACAATGTTCGTCTACTTCATCCTGACTAGATGAGCGACAGCTCCCACATCAGTTTCTTCCCTTTTTAACCTTAGCATTTGCTCTGCAATGCACTGCTGGTGCTATCCTTTCAAATGTGCACTTACTCACACTTATAATCAAATGTCTGTGTGGGCACTTGCAGTTGATGCCCTCTATCCTAGATTCCATAACAAGGAGAGATAGGAGTCTCAAATACAAAACTGTGTAAGTACAATGAGTGTGTATGTCTGTAATCCTAGGTAATCTGGCTTTAACATCAGATCTGATGGGCACACTTCCAATCAGGACAGACATTTACACTGGGAGATAGATTCCCTATCAATTTATTTCCCTTTTAACACAAACAAATGATCTGAAACCCACTGAGATGTCATTCTTTCAAATGTGCTCTGTGTCACCCTTGTAGTCAGACTTCGGTTGCATTTGCTGTTGACACAATGTTCTCTATCTAGCCTGTGTAATTAGTTTGGTGGTTAAAATCCAGCAATTGCTTACATGTATGAAAATGTAGTTTGAAATGACTTAGCACACATTGCTGATGTGTAGACTTACACTGGGAAAGAATGATGTCACCAGTTGCAGTCCCTTTTAGCACACACATCTCCTTTGCAACACACTGGTGATGGTATCCTTTCAAATGTGCACTGTCTCACTGTTGCAGTCAGACTTTTCCTGTGGCATTTGCTGTTTATACAATGTTCTCTAGGTTGTATAACTTGATAGGTAGATGCTGAGTGTGTGTGTGCGTGTGTGTGCATGTGTGTGTGTGCGTGTGTGCATGTGTGCGTGTGTGCGTGTGTGTGTGTGTGTGTGTGTGTGTGTGTGTGTGTGTGTGTGTGTGTGTGTGTGTGTGTGTGTGTGTGTGTGTGTCTGATCTTTATAGTTACACCAGGAGAGGCCTCTCCCAACACTTTTAGACCGCAGTGGTGATGGCACCCTTAGAAATGTGCTTATCTCACCCTTGCAGCAAGACATCTACTGTGGTGATAGATTGACACACAACTTTTTAGCTTGTTGAATTACATAGGCAGCTGATCAAATTCAGCAACAGTCAACATATTGTGATTGTATTAACATGCAACAATGCTTTAACCAACATTCCCCTATTAGTTGACACAATCCTGTCAGCACATATATGTTCTTTGTGCCATGAAGTAACATTTCACATTAGTATATATAGCTAAGTCTGATTTCTGTAGCATGTTCAGTTGCATATACAGCTGTTTAAATCTTTTAAGATGTATGTGCAAATACAAATTGATGGGGAAGAGTGGTTGAAACAACACATGGTTATATGACTAACAGTTATATGAAAAATGGTATTTCTAAGGGCTTTTAGTAGAAACATGATTGCCATTACTTAGTTCAGACATTGAAGTGTCATTTCTGACCCATGTAGAATAAACTGACTTGTAACAGAATCAATTAATATACAACTCTGTAGGTTGTGGAGGCCGGTAGGCAGGGGTTTGAAACTTGTAAGGTGTAACTATTGAGTATAACAGTAAATGCAAAATGCATACAGGCATGATTTACTTCCACAAGAATAGTGCTCCTTATTCTATAAATTAATGGAAACATTTATGCATTTCTTTTATTATCATTCAATATTTGTTCACAATATATGGGTTTAAACAAACAAAAAAAGGATTATTCACAATGTTTTAATGTTTACCATGCTGCAAAAGTGCTCACAAATTGTGAGTGGAACTGTGTTTTGATACCTTCTTGTAGTTTTATGGTGGGTAGTTGATGTTCCTGCATTCATTGCTATGCTTCCTTATGATCATGCCCAGTATAATGATATATTAGGTGCATGTCATTTAGCACAAAGCAAATAAAATAATCAATGTTATGATATATGAGTTATATCCATTTGTTTTCAAATGTCAAAACTTTACTTTCTTGGTCTCTGTCAGCTTGACTCTACCAGCATCTGAACAATGAAGGTATTGATATAGATGTGGAGAATGTCATCATTTATTACAGGCCAGTGTACAGCTTTTTCATGGAAAATGCAAATTTTACACAGTTCAATTAATAATTATCATTACTGCTACACCTATTTGAGTTATGGTTATGCACTCTCATATGAGTTATATAAATGTATGCCACAATACACACTTCAGGGAAATATGTGATGTGAAACATAATGCGATACTGTATTCAGTGGTGCAGTATGCCAATATTTTGTATGTCAACATCTACTGAGGTCCATTTGCAGCAGGAAGGACAATCATATTATTGATCCTGCATTCCAAAAAATGTATTATAGACAATTAATGTTTACATGGCATTTGATACATTTCCCCTGTAGCTGATGGCATTATACAATAATGCAGGCATGTCAGTTCCATTTCTAAGTCTGATAAGTACCATCTATAAATCCCTGGTTCTTCCTATCATACAAATGTACATCATATGTATAGATGTAAATTGATCCTCCGACATAGTAACGATTGTCGGCTCAGGAGTGTCTACACATGACATTTGACTTAACTTAAGTGTATGTTAATATTATGATCCTCATTTTTTAGTAATTACATCTCACTTCTGCTATATTTACACATATGTGGTGCTATATTAGTTCACTAAAAACACTTTCCAGTGAACACGCATTCATCGACCGTCATTCAGCGAAAATGACTTCTGCAATTTTCTGAAAAGAAAGAATAAAACAAAGAAATACTTGCCTTTGCCCTGCAACACAATGGACCCACATCTAGCTAAATCAAACCCACCCAAGTGGTGGACTTTATCCCCCACAGCCCCCCTAATTTTATATATATATATATATATATATATATATATATATATATATATATATATATATATATATATATACCAACTCTGAGATTGGTCTACAGTTGAGAAAAGGGCAAAGTTGTGTACTTGGTCAACTACATCTTCACCCTGGGAGTATTCAGCGAATTGTGGAAATGATTTTCACTCAATGACGGTCGATGAATGCATGTTTGCTGAAAAGTGTTTTCGGTGAACTAATATAGACCCCATATGTAACTATGGCTAGCAGCATACTCTTCTGTAGATTATATGTCCAAAGTGACAATTCTGAAAATGCAGGTTCTCATAGATTGCAGTATGCATAGCCATGCCACGTATTATAGGATCATAGGATCATAGCAGGTTACTAGGCTAATGGCCCTGGAGCCCTTAAAAGCCTAGCCAAGAATTTAAACCCAAAAAAGAAACCTCAGTCAGCATCTATTGCCCCTGCCACTGGGGGACACAGGTGGAGCCCCTGGGAAAACAGCAGTGCTAAGTGTCAAACCCATGACCCTGAACACTATAGTCAGAGGAATGGACCACTACACCATCTGAGCTTTATGAGCAGTTACAATTTCTAACATTTAAAATGTGACAGTTGCTGACACAAATTACTTTTTTTTGGGATTATTCATTATTATTGCCATGATTTTACAGCTGCGCATGATTCTTCTATGCATTTCTTAAATTTTACATAAATGGAGATTGCCATTGCGACTTTATAGTATTGTTTCATTCATACATGTAAGGCATGTAAAGGGTTAACATGCTTTTACCTCTCCCTGTTTTCAAAGATCAGTGTAGTAAACAGTTAATTATTTAAATTCTCATTGGCTGAATTTCACAGTCTCATCCTCAATCTGTGCAGTAGCTGCCTAACAGTCCATGAACCCTACTGCATGTGGTTTACTTGGCATCTATTATCTCACTTGTGCAAGTTAACTTGCACAACAGTATGAAATTCATTCATTGTGGCACACTGTAGGTATATCCCTGTCATCTGCATTTGCCAGCATTTCTTTTTTCATTCCATGCATGTGTCTGTCAATACATGGTTAATAGTATTATGATTCATAATTATGAGTAATGATGCTTGTACAGTGGTCTCTTGTTACAATACAATTTCCTCCTTAAGCTCTCCCTGCCTCTTATTTACATTTTTGAATTTGCCCTTGTATAGTAATCTTCTATCTGTGCATGCTCACTTACTGAGCTTAAGTTTCTTTATAACAAGTTGTATATACTTTATGCTTGTGCCAATTTGCACATCAACACGACCACTTAGAACTGTTCTGGCCATGAACAGATGACACTCAACATGTAGGCTTGCTTAGCAGCTTGCATACTAAATAAGCATTGTTGCTTATCTCACTAACATGGACGAATATTGATGACTTAGCACAAAGTGTACATGCTTGTTATGAATCCCTGGGTATATATTAATTTAAATGCATGCAAGTTGTTTTTCACATCTGAGGGAAGGATAGTGACAAGAAAAGAGAAGAAAGCAATTAGTTAAAGTGGGATCACAGGCTATAATGTGTGCTTTAGCATTGTAACCTTAATTTCTGATTAGGTAATTACTGTGGGTGTAGCTGTCAATATAGGGTAATTGCTGCTATCTGGAGTTTAAATACTTTCTGAAAATATACATAGGGCAGGATTCACGAAGGCTTACACAGAGTTTAAGAGTAGTGTAAGCCTCCGTGTAAGCCTCCCGATCCAGGAATAGCCCAAACCTCCGTGTAAGAGACAGCTAACACGTGGAAATGCTCAATACCTCATTTGCAGCTCAAAGATATGCAAATGAGGTATTTGAGTGATCCAAGAAGCCTAAACCAATCCGTGTAACGGACGTGTTAGCTGCAGAAATGTACTCAGCTGACAACTGAGTACATTTCTGCAAAATTGACAACGGAGCTATGTCAGCTCCAAATAAAGGGTGCATATGTTTCATTTAGCATGCCAATGGCCAAATATGTGGCCATTGGCATTAAAAGGTGTTGCAAAAGTATTTTAAATAACTTTTTTTTCCGTGGGATTTTCATGTGTAACTGCAGCGCACACCCGCGCAAACAGGGTGCGCTGCCTAAAACTGAAAACCGAAGCTTATAAGCCCACAATTGTGGGTTTAATGTATTACATGGAATGACAATGCAGGTACTAGCAGACCAAAAACAATATGGCATCCGTGTAGTGGTTGCCAAGGGGGGGAAGCTTCGTGTAAGAAATGTAACTAAGCATTACTAGGCAATCCTATGTAAATGAGGGTTACAATACTGAATCACACTGCCACATAGGTAATTTCTTTCTGAATAGTGTAAGAGTTATAGAAGGGGGAGGAACAGAGTGAGAGGTAGGTGACATCACGGGGGGGAATGATAGAAATAAATGTATCAGATTGGAGGGCAATGTAACGTGACAGATGACAGACAGACATCAGGGAGAGAGGTGTGTCCCAACAGAACATTAGGAAAGTCAATTAATAGAGGGTGCCCACTATCCCTACACTCAAACTTTCTTGATATACGTGCATGCGCGCGTGTAAGGCAGGTTCAACATTTGGGAGCGTGTTGCAAACCGTTTACAATGGTTTGCGCGGGCGTGCACATGTGTGAGGCTGTGTGCGCGCGTTTTACCATGAATCAGCCAAGTTCACACCGTGTAAGGATGTGTGCGTGTGTTTAAGTAACTGTGAGCGTGCTTAAGCTGGTGTGCACATTGCTCCCCTTGAGGAAACAGAAAGGAAAAAGGAAACAACCAGATTATAGGGAAGCTGCCAGGGGATACTACTGCAGTTAATTGGTGGAAACAATTGGAAGCAGGCAATTACACAGGCAGACTAGAAGCCCAACCCAGTACTTAAAACACTGCAAACAGCAGTGCAGGCTGTTTCTCTCAAGAGATACTGCAAGAAAGGAGTAAGCTATCAGAACTGAAAACTGAAAAAAGCTGAACTCAGAGCAGAAATGCTAGGGGCTGCCATAGCTGTTATAATCAGGCATAGGCGAATTGCTGAGGGTGGTGACAATGCAGATGCTGACAGACAACCCAGAGTGAGGAGAAGGAGGAGAGTATACAGGCCCAGGGTCATCTACCATGGGTTACATGAGCTGGAGATAGTAGAGCGCTACAGAGTGGACAGAGACCTTCTGCAGCAAATTGTTGAGCTGTGCAGGCCACGCCTCACACACAGAACCAACAGAGGGAACCCATCCCAGTGGAAACCAAGGTATGTGTTGGCCTAAGAATACTAGCAACAGGTACCTTCCAGAGACCAACTGGTGATATGATGGGGATATCACAGGCATCAGCCTCCAGGGTACTGCACCAGTTCCTGGATGCCATGTCAGCACATGTCGGTGATCATGTAAATTTCCCCAATGCCCGTGAGGTATTGGCCAGCAATATGCGTCTCTTCCAGAAAATAGCGGGATACCCTGAGGTACTGGGTGCAATAGACTGCACGCACATACGCATCAAAGCACCAGCCGGTGAGTGGGGTAGAGCCTATATTAACCGCAAGGGATTCCCCTCCATCAACTGCCAGGTCATGTGTGATGCCCAGGGCTTAATAATGAATGTGTGTGCTGGCTGCCCTGGGAGCTACCACGATTCCCACATCTGGCATCTGACGCAGCTGTACCAATCATTTTCCAGTGGGGACTTCCCACACGGACACCTAGTGGGGGATGCAGGTTATGCACTTGAGCCATGGCTGATGACACCCATCAGAAATGCACACACACCTGAGCAGGAATGCCATAATGAGGCACACGCACAAACACGTAATGTCATAGAGCATGTGTTTGGGCTGCTCCAGTCACAGTTCCGGTGTCTGGACACATCTGGTGGAGCCTTGCAGTACACACCAACTACATGTACCCAAATGATCATGATATGTGCTATGCTACATAATATGATCCTGCAGAAACAGCTGCAGCAGGACCAGAATAGGGCTGGGCCAAACATACCCCCACCATTGCCAAGGCCACCACAAGCAGAGGGTGACTCGGAGGAGGAACAACCTGACCTTGCCCCAGTAGGCAGAAGGAGGCATGCCCAGTATGCCCTGGCCTTGGCAAAGAGCCAACGCATAGCACATACACTGGCTCAGTAGGAACACTGGGACTGATACCCCCTCCGACGCACTCATATAGTAACAGGGATGCCTAACATGACACAACCTGCTTCCAAACATGTACAGGGAGTGTAGTATGTGCATCCAACAGAGGCAGCCCTGCAGCACCACCTGAGGCATCAATGCCATGTGTTAAGTAATGTAACACCATGTACCATATGCATACCTGAGGACCCTGACTAACATCCACCCTCACCAATCATAAACCACAAAAACACAAACCCACCTTCATAGGTACCACAAGGGATAGGAACCTAGATGTAATGCTACCCAATGCCAGAAGTATAAACAGCAAGATGCGTGCAGTGTAAACGCACACAGTATAGAGAATGTAGATATCAGTGCTGTAATAGAAAACTGGGTCAAAGCCCACATCAGCACCGTAACACTACCAGGTCACACCTCATACAGTGATGTACATGTGCAAAAACATGGAACAAGCTACAAAATGAGGGTGACTAGCAATAAATGTCATGGATAACCACACCTCCATGTTGGTACCACAACAAGAAGCAACATGGATTAGCCATGGTCAAATACCAATGGCTAAAACTGCCTACTACTATATAGCTTGCTGCAGACCACTGTCCTAATAGCAGGAACTGCACCAGGCCTATGTTCATAGGTTCATAGGTTCATACTAGGCTATCTACCCTAGGGCATTTATAAGCCTAGCCCAGAGTTTTGTGGCTTCCGCCACCCCTTTAGTTTGAAGGATAATATGCCCATTATTTTGCTGTGCCTCTGTCAAGCAGTGACACTGAGGTTATCCCTGGGGTATACCTGCGATCTCCCATCCATTGGTCAGGATTTCCCTTGAACAAAGCCAGCGAGGTGCTCTGCCCCACATGTACCGGGATGTTGTTCCACAGCATAGGGAGTCTCTGGGTGATGAATCCATCCCTCCAGCACATCCTATTAATAGCCGTGTTGAGGTTTAAGTCTCTTGCCCTTGTAGTTCTGATGGATTTAGTGGTTTTGAGGTGAAGCATGTTCATTAATTCCGTGTTGGACATGGCCTTGTATGTCAGGCACAGGTCACCTCTGAGCAGATGGTAAGCGACTGAATAGAGCTGGAGTTCCTTCAGTCGGGCAGCATAAGACATATTTTTGAGACCCTTTATCCTTCTGGTGAGGAATTTTTGGGGCTTTTCCAATTGCTGCAGGTGTCGGGTCAGATACATTCCGAATGGGGCATTGTACTCAATCATTGGTCTGATGAGTGATGAGTACAGGGGAACAATGACCCCCCCCTTGATCTAGATGTGAATCCCTGCATGATCAGGTGGGCAATGTAGAAGGTCATCCTAACTACTTTGGCAACATGAGTGTCAAACGAAAGGTTACTGTCAACCTGGGTGCCCAGATCCCTGATAACCTCTTCTGTGCTTAGAGGATTGGCACCTATATGGTAACTAGGGGTAACCTTGTTTTTCCCGAAGGGTATGACTATGCATTCTTTAGCGTTTAACTTTAGGCCATGGCTCTGGCACCAGTTATCTGTTTCTATGAGACCCTTCTGAAGGATGTCTGTGTCAGATGGGTTTTCAACTATGGTTCCCAGTTTGCAGTCATCTGCAAACTTTGTCAGCCATAATCCTCCTGTGTCTGCTTGTACTTCTGAAAGGTAGATGCCGAACAAAAGTGGGCCCAGGACTGAGCCCTGAGGGACACCACTTGTGACAGGCTTGGAGTGTGACATGGTGCCAGTAACTCTGACCCTGTGGGTTCTGTCACTTAGCCAGTTTGCAACCCGTCTTGTGACGTATGGGTTTACATTTAAGCTGGGGAGTTTTTCAATGATACCCGAGTGGGGTATTGTGTCGAAAGCCTTTGCCAGGTCAAGGTAGGCTGTGTGGACTGCCTTGCCCTTGTCAATGGCCTTGGTGACTGTTTCGAAAAAGTCAACCAAGTTTAAAAGGCATGATCTGCCCTTGACAAAGCCAAACTGGGTTGGATCCAAAGTCTGCAAGTCCCCTATGTCTTCATTTATGAGTTCCATTATGATCCTCTCCATAGCTTTGCAGACCAGGCTTGTCAAGCTGATGGGACGGTAGTTTCCGGGGTCGGTGGAGGCACCTCCTTTGTGAAGTGGGACCACCGTTGCCATACGCCACTCCTTGGGTACGTATCCTGAGGTGAGGCTAAGATTAAACAGCTGCCCTAACTGCGGGTTTAATTCCTCATTGAGTTCGTGGACCACACAACCGGGGACACCATCTGGTCCCATGGATGCTGTGTTTTACACCTTGGATATAGCAGTTCTCACCTGAGCATTTGAGATGTTTGAGTGGCTACAATCCTCTGGTATAGATATCTCTCCTTTTGGGGGGAGGGGGGGGGAGAAATCTGCACTGAACCTGTCAGCCAGTATGTTGGCAATGTCTGTAGGTTCAGTGATTTTTATATCATTTTGAACTAATTCTGAGCATATCTGGGAGTTTCCTCCCAGGTTTCTAACATAGCTAAAAAAGGCCTTATGATTTTCTTTTGAGTCCTTAGCGATTTTTCTCTCAAAATTTGCCTTGGATGATTTTATGAGAGATCTCAGTTTTGTACTTATAATGAGCAGGGGTGTCTTCCCTTCTACGGATTTTGCTCTATCTTGTAGTAGCTCCTTCCTTTTGTTGTAGAGCTTGTTTATGGCTGGGGTCCACCAGACTGGACGCTTGCCTGTGGTACAAAGAGTCTTTGTTTTGTTTGGGATTGCCTGATCCATGCAGTCCTGGAGGTGCTGGTAGAAGGCATTTGTAAGTGATTCAGCGGCTTGGGTAATGGTTTCTGCTGGCTTGGGGGCCTTGAAAGAGACCACACCAGTCTTTAGAAGTGTGAAGTCGGCTTTGAAAAGTTCTTCACTGTGGTCTTTTTATCTGGGGTGGGGTGGGATGTGGACTTCCAGTGAGATTAGTTTATGATCTGATCTCACCAATGATGGGTATACTTCTGGTGTTGAACATTGTGACCCCATGTTCGTGATGATGAGATCTAGTATGTTGTCTCCTCTTGTGGGGATGGTGACTAGTTGTTCCATGGCATTTGAGTTTATGAACTCTAGGAACCTTTGGGCTAGAGTGTTGGGGCTTGAGTAGTGATCCCAGTCTATATTTGGATAGTTGAAATCACCCAGTATGATGGTGTTTGGAGATACATTTATCCCCTCCAGTGTTTTCAGGAAAGCTGTGTGAGGTTCCTGAGTTTGAGAGGGTGGCCTGTAACATGCTACAAACTGCAGAGCAGTCTTGCCTACGGTTAATTGCACCTGAATGGTCTCTGATGCATCGTGCGTTGCCACCAACCTTGAGGTGAGGGTGTCCTTGATGAATATGGACACTCACCCTCCTTTCTTGGTGTTGTCCGGATTTTGGGGCCGGAACGCATGATATGAGGTAGCACCTGATAGTGCCGGTGTGCTGTCTGGAGCCTTGAACCAGGTTTCAGTCACAGCACAGACATCGATGTTCTCCATACTGAGAAGGGCTTCGAGTGCATGCATGCATCTTGAGGTTGAGACTTCTGGCATTGAGTAGCATTACCCTTAGTTTTTTTTTTCCTTTTTTGTGTTCTAGGGTGGTAGGTTTAGAATCTGAGCCTTGCCTAAAAAAGGCACAATGGGGGTGGCAAGAGCCTTAGGTAAAATCTGGAAGCCCAGGGGTGACAGGTGCAAGCCGTCCCTTGCGAATCAGCATGGCTTGTCCAGCATGTCATCCCAGGCAGACAGACATTGGATCCCCTTTGACTGACACCATAGTTTAAGCCAATTATTACAGCTGATCATCTTGTCTCTGTATTGTGGCATCATTCTTGGTGAAGGTAGGATACTGCTCAAGGTCAGGGTCATACCTGCCTGGGCTACATAATCAGAGAGCTCCTCTATGTCTCTTTTCATGTAGTCCAGGGAGGTACGTCTCAGGTCGTTCACACCAGCCTGGACAATGACTGAGTCATACTTGTACTTGCAGTTGAGTGACCTGAGTGCTTGCATTATGTGGTGGATTCCAGTGCCCGATAGGCAGCTTACTGTGACCTTCCCCTTACTCAATCTGGTGAGCGGGACGTCAGTGTGTCTGACTATGGAGTCACCTATGACGAGTGTATCTGGCATTGTGTTTGGCCTTAAGGGCTGTGACTGTTTGGCACACTGACTCTGTGGGCTATGTGTGGCATGTGCTGTGCCCTGTGGAGGCAGTTGTTTGGGTGTCTGCTTTGGTGGCCTCTGCTGTTTTGGTAGATTTCTGATCAGAGCCTCCGAGTATGTCTTTGTGTGTTTATGTGTATGATTTGAAGTTGTGATAGTGCTATGTGAGACTGGGTTTGTGGTGTGTTTGGTTACCTTCTCCTCCTTTCTGGTCTTGCCAGTCCTATGTTGAGAGAGCTCAGCCTCCAGTTTGGCTATATAGTTGCATCTCTCGCATGTATTTGTGTTTTGTGGGAGAAGGAGAGGGTTGTCTGTGTACATGAGGCAATTGTAACATTGCCTCAATATTCCCAGGTTCACCAGCTGAGCAGGAGAGGACACTAGCAACTGATCCCTTGTCATGCTAGAAGGAATAGACAAAAATGTTGGAATACAGGAAGATATCAAGCCCCCCAAACCATATTATATTGCTTGACTGACAATACCTACACATACACCATAGTTTCATAATTTCATAGTTTACTACTAGGCTATCTGCCCTAGTGCATTTATAAGCCTAGCCATAGTGATGTGGCTATTGCCACCCCTTATAGTGGTAATAAGTGTACAGAATAGATTCTGAATATTGTGCCTCTGACTTAGTAGTGACACAGGGAGGACCCCTGGGGTAAACCTACAATCTCACATCCAGTTGTCCAGATTCTCTTGAAGAGAGTCAGTGAGGGACTCTGTCTAACATGAACTGGGATACTCTGCTAGAGTGTGAGAAGCCTCTGAGTTATGACTCTGTCCCTCTAGCATGTCCTATACATGTATGTGCTGAGGTTCAAATCTTTAGCTCTCATGGTTCTGGTGGATTTGGATTGCTTGCAGTGGAGCATGTCAACCAAATCCTGATTGGACATGGTCTTGTATGTCAGGCATAGGTCACCTGTAAGTATGCGGTATGCTACTGAATAAAGCTGGATTTCCTTTAGTCTGGAAGCATATGACATGTGTTGTAGACCCCTGATCTTCTTGGTAAGGTACTTTTGGGGTCTCTCCAGCTGTTGCAAGTGCTGGGTGAGGTACATACCAAATGGGGCTTTGTATTCAATCATGGGCCTGATAAGGGAGAAGTATAGTGGTACAATGACCTCCTTTGATCTGGATGGAAAACCCTTCATGATAAGGTGGGCAAGATAGAAAGTCTTTCTAACCACTTTGGCAACATGGGTGTCAAACGAGACGTCACTATCTACATGTGTCCCCAGGTGTCTGATTTGTTTTCTGTGCTCAGTGGGTTGCTGTCTATGTATTGATTTGTGGGTACTTTGTTCCTCCCAAAGGGGATGACTACACATCAGTTGCATTCAGTTCCAGGCCATGATTCCGGCACCAGCTATCTGTCTTTGTGACGGCATTCTGTAGGATGTGTGTGCCAGCTGATGTATTCACTATGGTGCCTAGGTTGCAGTCATCTGCAAACTTTGTCAGCCACAACCCTCCTATGTTTGCTTTCACATCTGAAAAGTAAATGCCAAATAAGAGGGGTCCCAGGACAGATCCTTGTGGGACACCACTTATGACTGCTTTGAATCTGACAAGGCACCTGCAATGTCGACTTTATGGGTCCTGTTTCTTAGCCATTTTGCAACCTATCCTGTGACATATGGTGTTATATTTCAGCTGTTGAGCTTGTCTATGATGCCTGAGTGGGGTATTGTGTCAAAGGCCTTAGCCAAGCGCAGGTAGGCTGTGTGGACCACATAGCCCTCATCAATGGCCCTACTGACAGTTTCAAAATAGTCAACTAGGTGCAAAATGCAGGATCTGCCCTATACAAAGCTGAACTGTGGGTTTTGGGAAATTTTTTTAAGGGTTTCCCCGTTTAAAAGGGGG
>NC_056735.1:1324964612-1325212112 GCF_019279795.1 Protopterus annectens
TCTAAAAAAAATTTTTTAAAAGGGTCCTTTTTTCAGCATTTCTGGATGCACAAAGCAAAATTCAAAAATCGAAAAACAATACTTAATAGTCTTTTTAAAAGGGATCCTTTTTTGCATTTTCTCATTGGTAAAACTACATTTTCTAGGCAGTAACCATTCCCACAGGGGCAGGCTGTTCAGTGTTTATCACTGCCACTGATGAACACAGAGACTTCCCTTTAGTCCAAGTAAGCGATGGCCTCCAAGAAACTTACAAACAGTTCAGAACAGCAAATCTGTAACTGAACTTTTATTAAATTTCAGAAAGTGGGAAAAAAGCAAGATTTTTTTTTTGTTTTGTTTAGAGATAGCAGAGATACACAAGAAGCAACAAATTAGAAAAGTGCAATAAATGACCCCACACTTGAGTGCTAAGCCAGAGACAGGTAAAATGCAACTTAAGAAAAAAACGATTTTAAAATAAGTGCAACACAGGAAATGCAGTAAACAGGCTCTAGATGTGTTCTAAATACAGTTCCTAATACAGATATCAAGTTTAGCAAGCAGGAAAATGCCAAAAAGTAGGCGGCAATGCAGAAATCTTAACAAATAATCTGAAGGAAAATACTTAAAATCTCAAAAGTGGCTCCTTTCTTCTCTCAGCATTTTCCCCTCTTGTTGGGTGCTTCACCAAAAGCCAAAAAGTCTGAAAAGATGCCAAAGCCATGAGGCAATAAGGTTTTAAGAGAGGGGGATCAAGGAGTTTGGAAATGACCAAAAATGGTCAAAAAAACTACAGTTTCTAGGCAGTAACCACTCCCACAGGGGCAGGCAGGCTGTTCAGTGTTTACCACTGCCACTGATGAACACAGAGACTTCCCTTTAGCTCAAGCAAGCAATGGCCTCCAAGAAACTTACAAACAGTTCAGAACAGCAAATCTGTAACTGAACGTTTTTAAATTTCAGAAAGTGGGAAAAAGAAAGATTTTTTTGTTTTTTTGTTTTGTTTAAAAATAGCAGAGATACATAAGTAGCAACAAGTTAGAACAGTGCAATAAATAACCCCAAACTTGAGTACTTGGCCAGAGACAGATAAAATGCAAGTTTTAAGAAAAAAATGATTTTAAAATAAGTGCAACACAGGAAATGCAGTAAACTGGTTTTCGATGTGTTCTAAATACAGTTCCAAATAGAGATATCAAGTTTAGCAAGCTGGAAAATGCCAAAAGGTAGGCGGCAATGCAGAACTCTTAACAAATAATATGAAGAAAAATACTTAAAATTTCAAAAGTGACTCCTTTCTTCTCTCAGTGTTTTCTCCTCTTGATGGGTGCTTCAACAACAGTCAACAAGTCTAAAAAGACACCAAAACCATGAGGCAATTGGGTTTTAAGAGAGGGGGGGTCAAGGAGTTTGGAATTGACCCAAAATCACAATAAAACTACAGATTCTAGCAGTAACCACTCCCACAGGGGCAAGCAGGCTGTTCTGTGTTTATCATTGCCACTGATGAACACAGAGACTTCCCTTTAACCCAAGCAAGCAATGGCCTTCAAGAAACTTACAAACAGTTCAGAACAGCAAATCTGTAACTAAACTTTTATTAAATTTCAGAAAGTGGGAAAAAAGCAAGATTTTTTTTGTTGTTTTGTTTAAAGATAGCAGAGATACACAAGTAGCAACAAGTTAGAACAGTGCAATAAATGAACCCACACTTGAGTGCTAAGACAGAGACAGGTAAAATGCAACTTAAGAAAGAAACAATTTTAAAATAAGTGCAACACAGGAAATGCAGTAAACAGGCTCTAGATGTGTTCTAAATACAGTTCCTAATACAGATATCAAGTTTAGCAAGCTGGAAAATGCCAAAATTAGGCAGCAATGCAGAAATCATAACAAATAATCTGAAGAAAAATACTTAAAATCTCAAAAGTGGCTCATTTCTTCTCTCAGTGTTTTCTGCTCTTGGTGGGTGCTTCACCAACAGCCAAGTCTGAAAAGATGCCAAAACCATGAGACAATCGGGTTTTAAGAGAGGGGGATCAAGGAGTTTGGAATTGACCCAAAATGGCCAATAAAACTACAGTTTCTAGGCAGTAACCACTCCCACAGGGGCAGGCAGGCTGTTCAGTGTTTACCACTGCCACTGATGAACACAGAGACTTCCCTTTAGCACAAGCAAGCAATGGCCTCCAAGAAACTTACAAACAGTTCAGAACAGCAAATCTGTAACTGAACCTTTTTTAAATTTCAGAAAGTGGGAAAAAAGCAAGATTGTTTTTTTTTTTTGTTTGGTTTAAAGATAACAGAGATACACAGGTAGCAACAAGTTTGAACAGTGCCATAAATGATCCCACACTTGAGTGCTAGGTCACAGACAGTTAAAATGCAAGTTAAGAAAAAAACGATTTTAAAATAAGTGCAATACAGAAAATGCAGTAAACAGGCTCTAGATGCCTTCTAAATACAGTTCCTAATACAGATATCAAGTTTAACAAGCTGAAAATGCCAAAAAAGTAGGCAGCAATGAGAAATCCTAAAAAATAATCTAAAGAAAAATATTTAAAATCTCAAAAGTGGCTCCTTTCTTCTCTCAGTATTTTCTCCTCTTGGTGGGTGCTTCACCAACAGCCAACACGTCTGAAAAGATGCCAAAACCACGAGGCAATCAGGTTTTAAGAGAGGGGGATCAAACAGTTTGGAATTGACCCAAAATCGCAGTACAACTACAGTTTCTAGGCAGTAACCACTCCCACAGGGGCAGGCAGGCTGTTCAGTATTTACCATTGCCACTGTTGAACACAGAGACTTCCCTTTAGCTCAAAGAAGCAATGACCTCAAAGAAACTTACAAACAGTTCAGAACAACAAATCTGTAACTGAACTTTTTTTTTTATTTCAGAAAGTGGGAAAAAAAGATTTTTTTTGTTGTTTTGTTTAAAGATAGCAGAGATACACAAGTAGCAACAAGTTAGAACAGTACAATAAATGAACCCACACTTGAGTGCTAAGCCAGAGACAGGTAAAATGCAACATAAGAAAGAAACAATTTTAAAATAAGTGCAACACAGGAAATGCAGTAAACAGGCTCTAGATGTGTTCTAAATACAGTTCCTAATACAGATATCAAGCTTAGCAAGCTGGAAAACACCAAAAAGTAGGCAGCAATGCAGAAATCTTAACAAATAATCTGAAGAAAAATACTTAAAATTTCAAAAGTGGCTCCTTTCTTCTCTCAGCATTGTCTCCTCTTGGTTGGTGCTTCACCAACAGCCAACAAGACTGAAAATATGCCAAAACCATGAGACAATCGGGCTTTAAGAGAGGGGGATCAAGGAGTTTGGAATTGACCCAAAATGGCCAATAAAACTACAGTTTCTCGGCAGTAACCACTCCCACAGGGGCAGGAAGGCTGTTCTGTGTTTACCACTGCCACTGATGAACACAGAGACTTCCCTTTAGTACAAGCAAGCAAAGGCCTCCAAGAAACTAACAAACATTTCAGAACAGCAAATCTGTAACTGAACCTTTTTTTAAATTTCAGAAAGTGGGATTAAAAGCAAGATTATTTTGTTTTTTGTTTTGTTTAAAGATAGCAGAGATACACAAGTAGCAACAAGTTTGAACAGTGCAATAAATGACCCCACACTTGAATGCTATTCCAGAGAGAGGTAAAATGCAAGTTTTAAGAAAAAAATGATTTTAAAATAAGTGCAACACAGGAAATGCAGTAAACAGGCTCTAGATGTGTTCTCAATACAGTTCCTAATACAGATATCAAGTTTAGCAAGCTGGAAAGTGCCAAAAAGTAGGGGGTAATGCAGAAATTTTAACAAATAATCTGAAGAAAAATACTTAAAATCTCAAACGTGGCTCCTTTCTTCTCTCAGCATTTTCTCCTCTTGGTGAGTGCTTCACCAACAGCCAACAAGTCTGAAAAGATGCCCAAACCACGAGGCAATCAGGTTTTAAGAGAGGGGGGTCAAAAAGTTTGGAATTGATCCACAATGGCAATAAAACTACAGTTTCTAGGCAGTAACCACTCCCACAGGGGCAGGCAGGCTGTTCAGTATTTACCACTGCCACTGATGAACACAGAGACTTCCCTTTAGCTCAAGCAAGCAATGGCCTCCAAGAAACTTACAAACAGTTCAGAACAGCAAATCTGTAACTAAACTTTTATTAAATTTCAGAAAGTGGGAAAAAAGCAAGATTTTTTTTGTTGTTTTGTTTAAAGATAGCAGAGATACACAAGTAGCAACAAGTTAGAACAGTGCAATAAATGAACCCACACTTGAGTGCTAAGCCAGAGACAGGTAAAATCCAACTTAAGAAAGAAACAATTTTAAAATAAGTGCAACACAGGAAATGCAGTAAACAGGCTCTAGATGTGTTCTAAATACAGTTCCTAATACAGATATAAAGTTTAGCAAGCTGGAAAATGCCAATATTAGGCAGCAATGCAGAAATCTTAACAAATAATCTGAAGAAAAATACTTAAAATCTCAAAAGTGGCTCCTTTCTTCTCTCAGTGTTTTCTGCTCTTGGTGGGTGCTTCATCAACAGCCAAGTCTGAAAAGATGCCAAAACCACGAGACAATCAGGCTTTAAGAGAAGACAATCAAGGAGTTTGGAATTGACCCAAAATGGCCAATAAAACTACAGTTTCATGGCAGTAACCACTCCCTCAGGGGCAGGCAGGCTGTTCAGTGTTTACCTCTGCCACAGATGAACAAAGAGAATTCCCTTCAGCTCAAGCAAGAAATGGCCTCCAAGAAACTTACAAACAGTTTAGAACAGCAAATCTGTAACTGTACTTTTTTTAAATTTCAGAAAGAGGGAAAAAAGCAAGATTGTTTTGTTTTTTTTTTGTTTGGTTTAAAGATAACAGAGATACACAAGTAGCAACAAGTTTGAACAGTGCAATAAATGACCCCACACTTGAGTGCTAGGTCACAGACAGGTAAAATGCAAGTTAAGAAAAAAACGATTTTAAAATAAGTGCAATACAGAAAATGCAGTAAACAGGCTCTAGATGTGTTCTAAATACAGTTCCTAATACAGATATCAAGTTTAGCAAGCTGAAAATGCCAAAAAGTAGGCAGCAATGAGAAATCCTAAAAAATAATCTGAAGAAAAATATTTAAAATCTCAAAAGTGGCTCCTTTCTTCTCTCAGCATTTTCTCCTCTTGGTGGGTGCTTCACCAACAGCCAACACGTCTGAAAAGATGCCAAAACCACGAGGCAATCAGGTTTTAAGAGAGGGGGATCAAAAAGTTTGGAATTGACCCAAAATGGCAGTACAACTACAGTTTCTAGGCAGTAAACACTCCCACAGGGGCAGGCAGGCTGTTCAGTATTTACCACTGCCTCTGTTGAACACAGAGAATTCCCTTTAGACCAAGCAAGCGATGGCCTCCAAGAAACTTACAAACAGTTCAGAACAGCAAATCTGTAACTAAACTTTTATTAAATTTCAGAAAGTGGGGAAAAAAGCAAGATTTTTTTTTGTTTTGTTTAAAGATAGCAGAGATAAACAAGTAGCAACAAGTTAATACAGTGCAATAAATGAACCCACACTTGAGTGCTAAGCCAGAGACAGGTAAAATGCAACTTAAGAAAAAAACGATTTTAAAATAAGTGCAACACAGGAAATGCAGTAAACAGGCTCTAGATGTGTTCTCAATACATTTCCTAATACAGATATCAAGTTTAGCAAGCTGGAAAGTGCCAAAAAGTAGGCGGTAATACAGCAATTTTAACAAATAATCTGAAGAAAAATACTTAAAATCTCAAAAGTGGCTCCTTTCTTCTCTCAGCATTTTCTCCTCTTGGTGGTTGCTTCAGCAACAGCCAACATGTCTGAAAAGATGCCAACACCACGAGGCAATCAGGTTTTAAGAGAGGGGGGTCAAAAAGTTTGGAATTGACCCAAAATGGCAATAAAACTACAGTTTCTAGGCAGTAACCACTCCCACAGGGGCATGCAGGCTGTTCAGTATTTACCACTGCCAGTGATGAACACAGATACTTCCCTTTTGCTCATGTAAGCAATGGCCTCCAAGAAACTTACAAACAGTTCAGAACAGCAAATCTGTAACTAAACTTTTATTAAATTTCAGAAAGTGGGAAAAAAGCAAGATTTTTTTGTTTTGTTTTGTTTAAAGATAGCAGAGATACACAAGTAGCAACAAGTTAGAACAGTGCAATAAATGACCCCACACTTGAGTGCTAATCCAGAGACAGGTAAAATGCAACTTAAGAAAGAAACAATTTTAAAATAAGTGCAACACAGGAAATGCAGTAAACAGGCTCTAGATGTGTTCTAAATACAGTTCCTAATACAGATATCAAGTTTAGCAAGCTGGAAAATGCCAAAAAGTAGGCAGCAATACAGAAATCTTAACAAATAATCTGAAGAAAAATACTTAAAATCTCAAAAGTGGCTCCTTTCCTCTCTCAGCATTGTCTCCTTTTGGTGGGTGCTTCACCAACAGCCAACAAGACTGAAAAGATGCCAAAACCACGAGACAATTGGGCTTCATGAGAGGGGGATCAAGGAGTTTGGAATTGACCCAAAATGGCCAATAAAACTACAGTTTCTAGGCAGTAACCACTCCCACAGGTGCAGGAAGGCTGTTCTGTGTTTACCACTGCCACTGATGAACACAGAGACTTCCCTTTAGCACAAGCAAGCAATGGCCTCCAAGAAACTTACAAACAGTTCAGAACAGCACATCTGTAACTGAACCTTTTTTTAAATTTCAGAAAGTGGGATTAAAAGCAAGATTTTTTTTGTTTTTTGTTTTTGTTTAAAGATAGCAGAGATACACAAGTAGCAACAAGTTTGAACAGTTCAATAAATGAGCCCACACTTGAGTGCTAGTCCAGAGACAGGTAAAATGCAAGTTTTAAGAAAAAAATGATTTTAAAATAAGTGTAACACAGGAAATGCAGTAAACAGGCTCAAGATGTGTTCTCAATACAGTTTCTAATACAGATATCAAGTTTAGCAAGCTGGAAAATGCCAATATTAGGCAGCAATGCAGAAATCTTAAAAAATAATCTGAAGAAAAATACTTAAAATCTCAAAAGTGGCTCCTTTCTTCTCTCTGCATTTTCTCCTCTTGGTGGGTGCTTCACCAACAGCCAACAAGTCTGAAAAGATGCCAAAACCACGAGGCAATCAGGTTTTAAGAGAGGGGGGTCAAAAAGTTTGGAATTGACCCACAATGGCAATAAAACTACAGTTTCTAGGCAGTAACCACTCCCACAGGGGCAGGCAGGCTGTTCAGTATTTACCACTGCCACTGATGAACACAGAGACTTCCCTTTAGCTCAAGCAAGCAATGGCCTCCAAGAAACTTACAAACAGTTCAGAACAGCAAATCTGTAACTAAACTTTTATTAAATTTCAGAAAGTGGGGAAAAAGCAAGATTTTTTTTGTTGTTTTGTTTAAAGATAGCAGAGATACACAAGTAGCAACAAGTTAGAACAGTGCAATAAATGAACCCACACTTGAGTGCTAAGCCAGAGACAGGTAAAATCCAACTTAAGAAAGAAACAATTTTAAAATAAGTGCAACACAGGAAATGCAGTAAACAGGCTCTAGATGTGTTCTAAATACAGTTCCTAATACAGATATAAAGTTTAGCAAGCTGGAAAATGCCAATATTAGGCAGCAATGCAGAAATCTTAACAAATAATCTGAAGAAAAATACTTAAAATCTCAAAAGTGGCTCCTTTCTTCTCTCAGTGTTTTCTGCTCTTGGTGGGTGCTTCATCAACAGCCAAGTCTGAAAAGATGCCAAAACCACGAGACAATCAGGCTTTAAGAGAAGACAATCAAGGAGTTTGGAATTGACCCAAAATGGCCAATAAAACTACAGTTTCTAGGCAGTAACCACTCCCACAGGGGCAGGCAGGCTGTTCAGTGTTTACCACTGCCACTGATGAACACAGAGACTTCCCTTTAGCAGAAGCAAGCAATGGCCTCCAAGAAACTTACAAACAGTTCAGAACAGCAAATCTGTAACTGAACCTTTTTTAAATTTCAGAAAGTGGGAAAAAAGCAAGATTTTTTTTTTTTTTTTTGTTTGGTTTAAAGATAACAGAGATACACAAGTAGCAACAAGTTTGAACAGTGCAATAAATGACTCCACACTTGAGTGCTAGGCCACAGACAGGTAAAATGCAAGTTAAGAAAAAAACGATTTTAAAATAAGTGCAACACAGGAAATGCAGTAAACAGGCTCTAGATGTGTTCTAAATACAGTTCCTAATACAGATATCAAGTTTAGCAAGCTGGAAAATGCCAAAAAGTAGGCAGCAATGCAGAAATCCTAAAAATAATCTGAAGAAAAATACTTAAAATCTCAAAAGTGGCTCCTTTCTTCTCTCAGCATTTTCTCCTCTTGGTGGGTGCTTCACCAACAGCCAACAAGTCTGAAAAGATGCCAAAACCATGAGGCAATCAGGTTTTAAGAGAGGGGGATCAAAAAGTTTGGAATTGACCCAAAATGGCAATAAAACTACAGTTTCTAGGCAGTAACCACTCCCACAGGGGCAGGCAGGCTGTTCAGTGTTTATCACTGCCATTGATGAACTCAGAGACTTCCCTTTAGCCCAAGCAAGCGATGGCCTCCAAGAAACTTACAAACAGTTCACCACAGCAAATCTGTAACTAAACTTTTATTAAATTTCAGAAAGTGGGAAAAAAGCAAGATTTTTTTGTTGTTGTTTTGTTAAAAGATGCAGAGATACACAAGTAGCAACATGTTAGAACAGTGCAATAAATGACCCCACACTTGAGTGCTAAGTCCGTGATAGGTAAAATGCAACTTAAGAAAAAAACGATTTTAAAATAAGTGCAACACAGGAAATGCAGTAAACAGGCTCTAGATCTGTTCTAAATACAGTTCCTAATACAGGTATCCCCCGGGATTCATGAATCTTTCACCATGCGCAGGCGTAGTGTAGGCAGTATAATGCCAAATATGGCTGTCGAGCGATTCAGGTACTATCCATTTCCACGTGCACTACTGGCGTACACCAGAACTGCGCAGCCCCCGGCTTAGGTATGCTAATCACCCCATGCGCAGTGTCGCACCATGCAAATGAAGGCATATAGTGATTCATGAAGTGGTGCAGATGTAACGTAAGCCCACGGAAATGTAAACCAAAAAACACGGTTTACATTTTCCCAAACAGAACATCGGAGCTATGGAAGCGGGCAAGACCCAGGTATCACTACATTAACATATGCCAATGGCGAAATACACAGCCAATGGAATAAGAAAAGATGCACAACACATAAATAACAACATTTATTGTCATGTCCACAGTAACGCACAGCACAACCGCAGGGTATGTGTGCGGAAGCTGTAACATAAAGAAATAATATAAAAATGTCATAAAATCTCAACGTAATAGAAATCAGGTTTACAGCATAATACACAATGGTAGGCATGGAACACCACAACCAAGGTGCAAGGGTTGCTAAGGGCCTGCGATAGTGTTCAGCGTGGTAACTATGAATTAGTAGTCAATGCCATGCAAATGAGGCAGATAATACTGAATTGCAAATGTCCCGCCGGATGAAGGTTGTACCATACTGCGCAGCGGTATAACACCGAGGAGTGGCTCAGAGGAGATACATGACATCAGCAGAGGGGTTTGCCACCATAGCAGTAAGCACATTGGAGAAATGAAAATCTGGCCTGTCCATTGCTAAGCAAAGCTGCAGAACAGGGGTGGTGAGGAAGTTATAGTATCGTTTAGCTGGGAGCACACATGGTGCCCAAAAGCGCATGTATACGGGGATGAAAACGTGCCCGAAACCTAGTAATCGGACGCATGCACTGCGAACAACAGCACAAACAGGAAGGTCAGGGGAAGAAAAGAAGGAAATGCTGAAGTAGGGTAATTGGAGTACTAATGAGCAATCAACACCAATCAACCCACGATGGCCAATCAACGGCAGCTGACAAGTCTGCTTACAGAAACCTGCAAAACAGGATAGGGGAGGCATTGGAATGCAAAGAAAGGAGGGGAGGTATTGGATTGCAAAGATAGGAGACCTGACACAGCAGAGCAAAGCAAACCGACAGCAGACCGGCAGTAGCACACATAACGCAAGATACGCCAGGTCCAGGAACGTACAAATGAAAGTAGGCTGCAGGATGCACGCCAGAAAATGGTAAGTGCAACATGCAGAAATGTAAAGGGAAGGTCAAGAGGTAATCCACGGCAGCCAAATGTAATTCAACACCAAAGGCACCACAATAGTAGTTCCGGCAGTAAAACACATAAGATACCCTGTAGCTACGATCGTACATACACACCCTGTGACACAATCGGTGTTCACAGCATAAAAGTATAAAGTGTGAAAGCACCATACACACACCTGTGTATTCCCAAATACTGCACCATAGGTGTAAATACACTGGGAACTTTTAAAATGTATATGCTGGGAGCTGCCATAGCTGTGATTCATCAGCATGTGTTAGAGACTGACGGTGTTGTGGAGGATGATGCCGACAACCACCGCAGGCCTCGGAGGAGAAGGAGAGTGTTCAGACCAAGGGTAACCTACCAGGGGCTACATGACCTGGAGATAGTAGAGCATTACAGGGTGGACAGGGACATCTTACAGCAAATAGTGGAGCTGTGCTGGCCGCGCCTGAGAACAAGAAACAACAGAGAGGAACCCATCCCAGTGGACACGAAGGTATGTGTAAGCCTGTGAATACTGGCCACAGGTACCTTTCAAAGGCCAACTGGAGATATAATGGGTATCTCACAGGCATCAGCATCCAGGGTACTACACCAGTTCCTGGATGCCATGTTACCACATGCCAATGAGCAGATATACTTCCCCCGAACTCAAGAAGAGTTGGCCAGCAATATGCACCACTTCCACCATGTGGCACACTACCCGGAAGTACTGGGTGTGATAGCCTGCACGCACATACAAATCAAGTCACCACCCGGTGAGCATGGTAGGCGCTACATAAACCGCAAGGGATTCCACTCCATCAACTGCCAGGTCATGTGCAATGCCCAGGGCATTATCATGGATGTGTCTGCTGGCAGCCCTGGAAGCTACCATGACTCCCATATCTGGCATGCCTCACAGCTGTATCAGGTATTTGTCAGGGGGGACATCCCATATGGCCATCTTGTGGGGTATGCTGGCTAGGCACTGGAGCCGTGGATGATGACTCCCATCAGAAATGCACAGACACCCATGTAAGAATGCCATAATGAGGCACACGCACAAACCAGAATCATCATAGAGCGTGTGTTTGGGATGCTGAAATCACATTTCCCATGCTTGGATACATCTGGTGGAGCCTTGCAGTACTCTCCAGGCACGTGTGCCCACATCGTCATAGTATGTGCCATGCTACATAATATGATCCTGTGGAAGCAGCTGCAGCAGGGACAAAATGGTGAAGGCCCTCATAGCCCACTGCAATTGCCAAGGCCATTACAGGCACAGAGGGATTCAGACCATGAACACACTGTGCCAGCCCCAGTAGGCAGACAGAGGCATGCCCAATATGCCTACGCCTTGGCAAAGAGGGAACGTATAGCACATACTCTGACAGTGTAGGCCCCTACGGACTGACACCTCTCCACCTGCACACACAGTAAAATGGATGGCACACAAACATGACCACCTGTAAATTGTAATGTATAGGTGGCCCAATGTGTGACTCCTACATAGGCAGCCCTCAAACATTGTAAACACAACAGCTAGTGGAACACGGAATGCCAACAGTACATGAGCCTTACAGGATATGGTGGTGCTGTGTGCCTGTCACGTTCCCCGCCAGATATATATATATATATATATATATATATATATATATATATATATATATATATATATATATATATATATATATATATGTACACATATGCATATATATAATAAAGATAAAAAGGGCAATAGAGTGATATATGTTGATATAGATGGATTCAGCGATATCTGCAAATATAATAGATAGTTCAACGACATTCATAACACCTTGGAGGTACAAATAAATAGGTTACCGCCAACTATGGAATGTGTAACATACCGACATGCGTAACCATGAGGCTGAAAGACCGATAGAACACAGTACTGGAACAGTACAGCCGCGAGTAATAGTATGATGATATGAAGGGACATTTAGTCACTGCTGCCAGTGTTGCGGTCCACGTAGGTACTGTGTTCAACTGTGTTTGTGATTGCCGTAGTCTGTGTAAGTGTGCGTTGAGGGTGCCATGTGCGTCTCTGTGTGACTGTAATGTGTGTGTGTGTGTGTGTGTGTGTGTGTGTGTGTGTGTGTGTCCGCAACATGTGTTTGTTAGTGCCAAGTCAGAGGCAGATCAGTACGGTAGGTGTGGGTATAGCTAGCTGTAGGCATAAGGTCACTACCTGTCCCACAGTAGGAGGGACAGCCCCACCCTGGGCAGGTGTGTCCTGACATAAAACAGTACAAAGGCAAATGTCCTAGATGGTAGGACATTAATATGTCCCATATATAATGTAATAGTCGTATTTAATAGTTATGCCTGTATGTAAGAAACGTAAATGTTACATGCAATATGATAAGTAGCCAAAGTCCCACAACAATAGGTATGTATTGAGGATAAAATTATGTGCTAACCTGTGTACTGACCGTGGCTACATGTTGGCCTGTAAACACCGCTGTGTGTCGCGCAAGTGTCCAACAATGGCCATATGAAAAGGTGACAACCCATGGCGAACAGGCTTTTTACCAACACAACTGCAATGACTGCAAATATCTGGGACAGAAATACAAGGGATAGCTGTCACTTACACATATCCCTTGATATATCGCTGCAATTCCGGAGGTATACAAGTAGCAAGCTCACCTGCAGATGATATAGAAACCAATTAACAATGGCCCAACGTACAATCCCGTAACATAAGTCTACTAACTGTTAGCTCTCTAATTAGGGACGGAGCCCACACACATATATACGGATTATGTAGAAATGCAAGGCCCACAAACCTGTATATGCTATGTACACCCACCGACATCCCCCACACTAGAAACTAAAGCAATACAGACTGTAATAGCAGCACAAACATCCAGTCAGTCAATTACATCTACAGAACCCTCAACATACCGTGTGAGAGACACAATTAAAGGCGTCATGCAAAATTGCAGGCGTTGTATAATGGAACAAACAGCCATGTTACAGATTTTGTTTGCAATACTCCATTATCAGATGATGGGATGACAGGTACACCCACATGTTGAACCAAATACTCTGTCACACACAATTCACGGGGGACATGAATCCAAAGTATACTTGTCCCATGCATAGCAGTTGCAATTACACATAACAATACAGACCGTCTCCCCGAAGGTAGGGCAAATAGGCAATGCCCAAGTGGAGAATTCAATTATACCCCACTGTTGCCACGTAATTGGCGAATGGAGTAGCTGCACAGCTGATATGCAAGTAATTAGTCATTCAGGAACACCAATTGGCGGGATGAATCCACATGTTACAGGTATTGACGTATATAAGGATGACTTGTCAGACATTCAAACCATATGCTCATACCGAATACCAGTTGAAACACTGTGAGAGAGATAGAAACGAAATGCTGTAACGATAACAAGGTATGTAGGACACCCAATATGTAAGGTTATGTATAGCACGATCTGTATTAATTAGTTTTACTGTATGTATAGCCTGGTTTGCATTAATTAAATGTGTCAGCAATGCATAAAGTGGGGAAAGGTATTTATGTAGTGATGTCTTGCTGAGCATACTAACGCTTGTAGAAACTGTGCATCCAGCAGTGGGACACAAGGTACACAGCACAGACACCACAAGGGATGCTACATGAGGGCGTTAAACAGAACAATTCCATACAACCCACCATCAGTGGTATGGTATGTCCAACAAGGACATGCCATAGCAGGGGATAGTATATGTTGATATACTGTCACAGCATGCATGTGTATGGGCATATAACATTAATGACATATCTAAGGTGGTCCCACTGTGCAAGTATGCTTTGCATTATGGGATACTATGTGAAATATGTGTAATGTATAGTATTGTAGGTAGATATGACAGATATTCTATACAGCATAACAGGCATATCATGCATACCACAGGTATCGTCTATTGGCATGTACAATAACAGGATACATATGGCTTGTAGGCATGGGACATTGTAATAGCATGATAGCTAATCTAAATGGAAGGGCTACCAAGTAACCATGCACAAAGGACATGTAATAGCTTCACAGGTGCATAGTGGGGTACTATGCAGTCTGGCAATTCCATGTGTAAGCACAACTACAGTGTTCACACTAGTGGCACCTCTCTAGGGTAATGTCCTGTGAACAGCAGAGCCATGTGTCACCTGCACCTCTGCACAGTACAGCCACTGCAGTGATCCCAGGCCTACATGTGTCTCCCAACCACCAAGGGAGGTATCACATGAACAGTGCTACTGAGTGCCCCTGCATGATGTACATAGGACTTATGTTCCAAAGCATGGTTAGTGTCCTGTTTGGGAATGTAACCCTCAAGCACATCCCACTCATTGTGGCATGTGTGCACATATCCATGAGCATGTTGCTCACAGTGGATTTTGCTTATGTCGCGTATGAGGAGTATATCCATTAATAATGTTGTGGACATGGGCCCTGTCTGATCAGCAGAGGTCACCCCTGAATATGTAGTATGCAAATGTGTACAGATGTGGTGTCCGTAGTGCAGCCACATTCTTAAACTGTCGGAGCTCAGTAAACGTCATGGCATGTTAATGTTGTGGTATGTAAACTGTAGCTGTTGTGTAAGGTACACCCTAAATGGGGTGGTGTACCCTTGAATGTGTGTAGACGTCTTGAGTTCCAAGGTACAATTGGTGCCTACGTACCAGCTACACACCCAGTACAGATAGGTGTGGCCACGTAAAAGGATATCCACGCCACAGTAGCAATACGGTAACCACAGGAGTGTGTGCGACATATGTGTGCACTGCAAACATGTACAATGTGATATGTATGTAGGGGACTACCACCCATGTGATAGCCAGTGGGTGAATGGTATAATGCAAAGGTGATGTTCATGCACATTGTGTCATGCAGCTTGATGCCATGATAGTCATATCATGTATCTGTCACAGCGACACCCATATGGATGGAGTCAGTATCAGCTGGCAGAGCAATCATGGCACTTTGTATGCAGGGGTTTGAAAGCTAGGCAGGGAAAGTCACCTGTGCTAGCCTGTACCACAGGGAGGCATATACTGAACATGAGGGGCCCTATGACTGAGGACTGTGGTATGCCAAATGTACCTGACTTGTAGTAGGTACTATGGTATGCTGGCCTCACTGTGTGTGTCCTGTCCATGAGCCACATTGCATAACATCCTGAGACATAGGGTATGATGTGCAGGTGGATGTGTATGTTGTCAATACCAGAATGGAGAATGGTGCTGAAAGGCAATGAGAGGACAATGTAGGATGTGTGGACTCCCGTACCATCAGCAACTGCCCTGGTAACTGTATGAAAGGAGTCCACCATGTGTAGGGGCCATGCTCTTGTCCTAACAAGCCCAACCTGGGTGGCAGCAAAGGACGGGAGCCCAACAATGTCTCTGTGAATGACATCCTTGATGATGTGCCACATAGCCATGCAGAATAGTCCATTCAGGTGTGTAGGACTTTAGTCCCACTCGTGCATTGTGATGCCACCTGTGTGTAGTGTGATAAATACTGCTGTGTGCCATTCAGGGGCTACGATGTCTGAAACAAGGCTATTACTGAATATGGTGGCCTAGTGGGGAGAAATGTCATTCAGAGGTTGGTGGACATCACAGCCTGGGACGTTGGAAGGTGATATGGGGCCAGTGTCCCAGGACATATAGTGTGCAGGTCAGTACTGTGTAGGTGTGACCACAGGGACACCACAATGTTCCTGTATGGATTGTGGCCCTGTAGTGAGTGAGAGGGTGTAATGTTAGCATTGAATCCATCCTCCAGCATGTTGCCAACATCACCTGGGTCTGTAATGTTCCTGAGTGACTGTTGTATGTGACAGCAGATGTGGGTGTTGCCATTGACTACTGACATACCACCATAATGCCTGGTGGTACACCCCGGAAAGTGTCGCAATCATGTTTGTGTAGCTAATCTTGGAGTATGTGATGAGGGACCCTGTGGCCCTACCACGGCTGACCAGTGAGCCACCCCACCCATGGGAATGTACACCACTGTGCAACAGCCTACACCTGTTGTTGTACATCATATGTCCATGGATCATGACCACCAGAGTGGCATCTGTTATCTGGTGTGTAGCATCATGGCTCTGTGTGGAATAGCATGATCCATGCAGTTGTGTACATGCTAATGAAGTGCACTGGGGTATGTGTCAGCATTTGTATGTGCATTGTCCATCTGCACGGGTGTCATGACGTTAACAACCGCTGTCAGCAGACGTCTGTAGTAGGTGTTGTAGTACTCATGTACTGTGTATGCTGTGATGGGTGTGGTGCTGGGATGTGGCTAACAAGGTTGATTAGCATATGTTCGGAATCCACCAATGAGGGGATAACCCCAGGTGTGTAACACCAGTCACATGGTGGTAGTGTTCATGTCAAGGTTAATGTAGGTCTTGGAGGTGGTGTGTATGGGTTGATCCAGCAGAGCGGAGGTTATGACTCATGGATGTGTCGGTACATGAGTGGCTATCCCAGTTAAGTGTGGGGTAGTGTCAGTCACACATCAGTAGTAGCTGTCTGAGGCCCACTGTCCAATATACCAACAAATAAGGTATGTTAACCGTGGGGTATGATGTTGACTCTGTAGCTTGTTACAATGTGTATAGTGGTCCCGGACACAGTTAGTTGCACGTGGAGCACCTCTGATGCATTGTGCTAAGTAACTAGCCAGGATGTGTGCACAACATAGTGGGATATGGGAACCCCTCAGCTGTGGGTGTGCTGGTCCAGGTATGTGCCTGAAAGGTATGGTCTGTCTATAACCTGTCATTGCAGGTGTGCTCTGCAGAGCCTAGAGGCAGGTCCCAGTCACTGCATAGATGTTTGAGTGGTGCATTATAAGGTGTGCCTTGCCTGCGTGCATCACAGAGGAAGATGCAAGCATTGTGTCACATGACCCCATGTCGTGCTTGCCAGTTCCCATTCTGCCGGTGACAGTTATTGGAAACTGTGCAAGACAGGCAGTATAGAAGCAGCAAGAGCCTTACATGTGAGCTGTACTCCCAGGTCTGACAGGTGCAAGTCATCTGTGCCACAGCATTGTGTTTGACCAGGTCAGTCAAAGTGGACAGATACCAGATGCCTGTGGAATGATAGGAGCTTAGGCAACTGTTGAAGTGACACAGTTGGTCATTGTACAGTGGTATCATGTCCGGACGAATGCAAAATGCTCCCCAGGGCTTGGCCCACACCCTCAAGGCTATAAGACCAGTGAGTTATTGCATGTCCCTGCACATGTAGTCTATGAAGTGGCATCACAGGGCAGTCACACTAACATGGAGAATGACAGTCACATCGTACCTGGTGAGGTGTGGCATGGGTGCATAGGTTATGTTGCAGAAGCAGTTACCCGACAGCAAGATGTAAGCGACTATCGCCTTGTGTAGCCTGCTGTGTGGAACTGCAGTGTGACTCCCTACAGAGTCACCTATGACTGGTGTGTTGTGAATGTTATAACTCCATTTTGGCTGTATGTGATGGGCACACATGAGTCTGTGGGCTATAAGTTGGTGATGTTGTTTTCCATGATGGGGGCTACCTCTGGTGCCTACACAGAGTATGGAGACATACTGCACAAGTTGCCCTCGTAGGTGTGGCCTGTGGTGGAGATCATGTGAGACTATGTGATGGGTGGGGTGTGTTGCGAATATTACACATCCCCAAATGACTGTCAGGTGCAGTCAGGGTTGGTGACAGCATTGGCCCCAGCCATAGCTGTCAACCTCCTGTCCCCAAAATGAGGAACATTAGCCCTCATAATGTGTGACAAATGGGCAAAACGTGGAACACTTACAACTGGCTTACTAACAGCTTCAACTAGGAAGGGCATATGATGGCTAAAATAGGCTGGTTTTACATATAAAAAATATATTCTAATGAATTAATATGATTCCCATCTATTTAGCCATGGCTAGCAGGTAAACAATGTCCAACAATGAATGTGTGACAGACCCTTTCAATGTGGAACCTCGAGGAACATGCACCTTTTAAGACCCCAAATGAGTTACGTTCCTTGTAATGAGGTACACTTGAGAGCTATGCCCCCAGCACGGCTGCAGAAGTGCATCCCCCACATTCTGTAGTGTCGTATGTTGGGAACTGAACATTGAATGTGTACATGAGATGATTGCTCTATTGCCACATGTACGACATATCCCTCATATAGACAGGCAGTGACACTGGTACGTGACAGTTGGACATGCCTGTATATACAACCATGTCCCACAGGATATGTGCGTTACATGTGTACAACAGCTGTTGTACCATGAGCAAGCTGGGAAGTGTAGGACAGCCAGTGTACCTGTGGGAAATGGTGTGGAATGGGTGCTATAGTAATCAGTAGCTCATGACATGCTCACAAGTTCTGAACAAGTGCCTAGCATGACCATACAATACAGATAGAGTGTTGGATAATATCAACCCACAAGTGGTGATGACAGTCATTTTGGGTGGCACCGCACTATAACCCTGCTGAGTATGGTGTGCATGTCCATGAACCATTATCACTGTAGATGTTAGCAGTACAGATGTACAAGACAGCACAGATGTTTGATTACAAATACCTTTGTATGTCACAGGAGTGTTCCACCAGTGGCCTGTTGACAGACTCACAACTACAAAAGGTGCAAGAGTGACATGTGCACATCACACCAGTGGCAGCTACAGTAGAACAGGGTTAATGTGTTGTACCCCACCCTCATTGTAAACCATACCACACAGACAAATGTTAGGCATCTGTGTATGTAAGGCTGTGAATGGCCATGACCTATCAGTATATCTGTGTCAGTGTTGTGAACAACATACAGAATGGGCTGTGTGGGTGAGGTGTGTGACATATGTGCACAGTCTGATGGATGATACCAGCATTGTCACCGCTAGGTGAACATCCCTGTACCCATAAACTACTACCTAGGCTGTGGTCAACATTATGGACACTGTGTAAGGGATGGTGCTGTGCAGTGCACCCCCCGACTTGGTGACATCTCCAGGCTCCTTAGGTAGTCATATGAGGTACCCATGTCATGTCGGGGTGCCATCCATGAGCATGGAGATCACTGGACAGGCATATACAGCACATACCACCTTTAAGGGGTAATGGCTATGCATGGATGCGCGATACCAGCCTTCACAATCCTCACCTCCACTATGCAGCATGCTGTCTACCTTGCAGAAAGACATTTGCTACACCATGATGATGGACATGCTACATGTCCATATCCTGATCTATAAGACATATGTCATGGACAGCCACTGTTCTAATACTAGGATCACCACAGGCTGGACAGATCCCTGTGCCATATATATGACATACTCCCACCATACCATGCAACCATGTACATCAAAGCTGCACATGTCACCCCAGTCATACATGGTGTGATGGCCGCATGGTAGATGTACTATCAACTGACTGGATCAGAAATGTGGCACTGATGCACCTTGCGTTGGCATAATGGCTGTCTGTTACAGCTTGAAAACCATGCCCACACATGCTATGGTTGATAACCATCCCTGCGAATGTCATTTGACTAGCCATTGTCCCATGTCTATCACATGTGCAATACAGGCGATCCGTGGCAGGATGTTGAACAGTTTTACAGTGCTGTGTAGATGTATATGGCAAAACACATGCATGTACAGGTGTCCATGCGTATGTGTGCATTGTCACTGCTCAAGTCCATTATGGCTGTGTCTGTGTTGATATGTGATATAGACACAGCATCCAGGTCAACAGCATTACCGTGGACACATCCAGGCATGTGCAGATAGGTAAGAACACAAGTGCAGGCAAATAGACATGCCCACAGCAAGACAGCATTTAATTGGAGTATGAACACTGTAATGAGGTGACACACATATATGGTGATGATATCCAATGCATAATGGGTGTGGCATGTGTGTGACACAAACACGTCAGTCATGTCAGTGTCATGATGCTTTGCAAAGATAACTGTGCTGTTGTAGTAGATGTCATAGAAATGTGTGTGCAACAGTATCTCTGTACATCTCTGAAACTGTGACCTGTCACCATCATTATGTCTTACAGATAATGCCCCTTACACGCCTCCCAGCATACAGCCGCCAGGAGGATGATGTCCTCATCCCACAGCTCCATGACAACTATGACTTGTTGTTCAGCCATGTGCCACAGCATGCCCAGCAGCTGGATGACCTGTGGCAGGATCTACGCAGGAGGGTGAACGATGTGGGTGGCCATAACTGCACCTACCAGCAGGTGCACAGACACTGCACGGACTTGATATGACATGCAAAACAGTGTGCCACTGCAATCACCAGGGAACAAGGTGGAACAGGTGGTGGGCCACCAACCCAGCCCCCACTCACACACACACCGAGGAGCTATTGGCCATTCTGGGGACACCCAGGGAACAGCATCCACAAACACTAGCTGACATCGTGGAGGTGGGTGTCTCCCAACCAATGAGCCTGGAGTTGCCTGGTAAGTCAGTACTGCACATATGGCTATTATATCCCATTTAGTTGCATGTGTCTCTGTACATTATGCAAAGTAATAACATATGCAAGGTATGTGGACACACATGCTGCATACTACAGTATGCTATGCTGTGTATGCACACATGTGCATACTATATGCTATTACACAGGTGAATGTGTTCACATGCACAGTGCAATCTGTGGCTGTCATACAGTCATGGATAATGTTCATACCCCTATACAGGTACCTCTGGCGTGCCGCACAGACATGAGTCCATTGCAGGAGAGACTGTCATCAGTATCAGGCATGTTACAGTGTAGATCTATTTGCCATGTGGCCAGTTAACACTTGCACACCTGATGTTTGTTCCAGTCACGATATGCAGGTCGCATCACCCATCATTCACACAGGCCACCCATGTGCAATATATACAAATGAAATGATACACCGACTTGAAACCACAGTACTTGTCATTGCAACATGTGTGGTCAGCTGTGCATACAGCGGTGGAGGTGTTTTACAATGGAGGCATATGTAGTATGCATTGGAACAACATGTGTGGTACGCACACAGTACCACACAGTGAGCTGTGATATGGGCAGCCCACAGGTGTCACCGCTGTGTCATATGCCCCTGCATTGTTTGCACACATTGTGATGTGCCACCTGACATGTCCCAGACACGTAGTGTTCTGTCTGCAATATTATCACACTATCGCATGACCTATACCCACATACCAAACATACAACCCATTGTCTGCATAGCCCTGTGGATTGTGACATATCTGACATCTATGGGTGTATGTCATATGGGACAACACAGACATGTGAGATAGATGGCCATCACACACATTTGGCCAACACATGTGCACACATGGCCATGGGGGATGACCAGAGACATGTAGCCACACAGTACATGGGATGTGTATACACCCTGTTGCACATTGTCCACACATGGTCCAATTATAGCCTTAGTTGACTGATTATACAGTTGATGTGGTACACTGGACATCCTAAAAGCCTGTGCACAGCTACTGGAGGTGTCACTGAAGTCTACCATATACGATCTGTTGAACATCACGACTGTGTTGCAGTTATGGCTATTCAATGTGTACATATTATGCATTCTACAGCAACATAGATGCCTCATGATGCCATGCAATGGCACAGTGTCTGTACTTCACACTGTATAGCAATGTAGATGGCTCACACTACCCTCCCATGCTCATGCACATTTGCTAAACATGCATTCTATCTGTAGGGCATACACACAACACTGCAATGTGAAGCCCATTATGATGCTGTACATGTGTCAGGACACCATTGTGTCAGACATGTATGCATGTTAATGCACATGTCAGCAGATTACATGTCAAGGTCACATCAGCCATGTGTACTGTTATCCTGTTCTGGGCCACATGGTGTATCACGGGGATGCATGCATACTACCATGATTGTGTGAACTGCATGGCTACTGATATGACACCTGCTTGCTGTAGTGTGCATCCCAGGGAGGTATGCTTACTAACACTATTAATGTCTGAGCTGCATGCCCTCTGTTGTATCAAAGGCATGCTGCATGCCATCTGACAAATAACATGCATGGTATATCTGTGTGTGTCTGTGTGTTTGTGTGTGTGTGTCTGTGTGTGTGTGTGTCTGTGTGTGTGTGTGTGTGTGTGTGTGTGTGTGTGTGTGTGTGTGTGTGTGTGTGTGTGTGTGTGTGTGTGTGTGTGTCTGTGTGTGTGTGTGTGTGTGTGTGTGTGTGTGTGTGTGTGTCTGTGTGTGTCTGTGTGTGTGTGTGTGTGTGTGTGTGTGTGTGTGTGTGTCTGTGTCTGTGTGTGTCTGTGTGTCTGTGTGTGTGTGTGTGTGTGTGTGTGTGTGTGTGTGTGTGTGTGTGTGTGTGTGTGTGTGTGTGTGTGTGTGTGTGTGTGTGTGTGTGTGTGTGTGTGTGTGTGTGTCTGTGTGTGTCTGTGTGTGTGTGTGTGTGTGTGTGTGTGTGTGTGTGTGTGTGTGTGTGTGTGTGTGTGTGTCTGTGTCTATTGTACTTTACAGTATTTCTTTGCATTCACAGGTGATGTAGGTGCGTTACCCTCCTGCGGTCCATCTGATGTTAGTGTCCCACAGATGCTAGCGGTGATAAACATTTGCATGAGGTACAGGCAGGGTTGTCAGGGGCTGAATCTGTGCCAATGGTTACCATCCCAGCTATGTCCCCCTCTTCCCCACACACAGTTCTGCTGCCAACACAAACTGCATCACCAGTGGCCATAGAGGAAGGACAGTCAGCGTCTGTTAGCGTGGAACAGGAACGTGTGGTGTCTACACACCATGGTGTCAGTGTAATGACTGCAGATGTTCCACACAGGTATGTGGCTGGTGCTGCTCGTAGGAGGACCTCTGGCAGACATGCACCTGCAGGACAGAGTGCAGCAGCTGGTATCACCAGACGCATGTTCCAGACTGTAATGGCAGCACAGGCACATGCTGAATGGCAGAACAGAGAAGGGCAGAGGCTGCAGAGGGCTGCTATCCATACCCTAAATGACAACATCCAGGCATTGGCAAATGCTCAACAGCAGATTGCTGATTTTCTGGATAGGCGATTGGGTGAAATGGTCGGAATCCTTGACCGAGGCATGGCAATCCACGAGCGGGAGCTGTCTGTGCTGGAACATCTGGTAGGAGTGAGGCGTAGGCCATGTGGATGTAGGCCAGCAACACCACCTAGTGTAGGTCGACGTGAGCGTGCCACCTCACATGCCCGCTCCCATAGTGACGGTAGCAGTAGCAGTGCAGCTGGTGGACACAGCAGGCCACGTGGACATGGCCCTGGAAATTCTCAGTGGGGACACGGTTCCAGCGGACATGTGTCATTGGACAGTAGCCACTCTGTACCTCCACCTGGTAGTGCCCGTGCAACCCCAGGCATGCACAGGTCACGTTGCCGTGGATGGACACAGTGACCTGTACAACCTGGTCTGTACAATCTGGGGCTGTCAATTATACCCCATGTAGTCCTCACAAATGGCAGAACTGTGTACACACATACACGCACACAGCAAACACAACTGTAGGGCTCCACAACATCCACATGCATTCTGAACAGACATGTCCAATCAACTCACCGGCCCTTACACACACACACATGATGTTATCCATTGGTGCAGCCTATGCCCCTGGCAAACATATCACCCTGTGCATATGATGAAGCCTGTGCCACATCCCTGTCATCCACACCATCGGTGCATGGTTATGCACAAATATTCTGATGCACAGGGTGAACAGAATAGTGAGAGGTGTATGTAATATCACCTGTGTATGCATAGTGAGGGATGTGTATGTTGCACTGGTTGTGTGTGAATACTGAGAGATGTGTATGTGACATAGGTTGTGTACTGTCGACATGCACCGGTCATACCATGTAGTGCAGGTGCAGCATGCATTGTGATGTGTTCACGGTATGTGTCTCAGTTACATCTGTAGCACCATGTTGGTTGTGATACCCTGGTTCCCTCCTACTTGCATGTGCCTACAGGTAGCAGTGTTTGCAGTCCCCCACGTGTAACTGTGGATTACTCACAGGCACGTCTGACAATATCAGCATGCTACATGTGCCCTCAACCTGACTGTTGGAAACACCAACATGACACAGATGTCCGCACATATACTGCACCTGATGCATGTGGTCAGTGCCACAGGCTACACTGGACAGAGACGTGACATACATAGCAGGACACATTACAGGTATGGTGACATGGTGCAGGGGTTGTACACAGCGGTCTGGCCAATGATGATGTGAGATGTCACTGGTAGCTGGAGGCCACACTGTGCAGCAGTAGAACCCTGTAACAGTACGGGAACATGGCCACATTCACGGGGTGTACACCACTATAACGCACACCCCATAGTGTTCAGGTGGCGACCCTTGCCTATGTGGTCATCACCCTCACAGTACTATGCACCCACATGATGTGTCACAGAGAAGGAACATGCACAGGTAGCCAGTATGGCTGGGACCTATGGCATCAACTGGGTAGTGCACTGCATCACTATTATGGGTTAGTCACCACGTGGGGTTAGTGATCATTTCTCACTGTATATTAGCATACACCCTCACACTAAGCACCAGACATACATACAGACATACACACACTGTGGCGACCACACATGTGTATACGGACAGCCGATGTGTGTGTTGCACCACACTGGCCGACATCATGCTTCCCACACTGACATATGCACAGATCTCTACAATGGTGTACAGGGATGTGTAACAACTGGGACATATTCCCCATGATATGTGGCATCTCTGTTCACACATTCGGACACACATGGCAGTTCTGGGAATGATACACCTGCTATATGATGACACATTTGATAGACATGCAGCGGTATTGATTGCATTATGTGTACCAATGCTATATCTGGCAAATGTGCTGCTATAGGCACAAGGGATGTTGTAGGTGTTACAGTTGCCATGTGACATATAGTTGGTAACACCTGACCACTGTGTATGCATTATGTCAGCACCATCACATAACAGCGACATAGCATACTGTTTGCACATGGCATGATAGGATGTTGTGTGACACAACTGTGAGCCACCCCCTGCACACATACATCTACACAGGTGGTTCACCACTTTATGTACACACATCCCTCCATATGTGCTGTTTGTATGTCACCGTATACAGGTGTCAATGATGGGTCTGCATTGCGACTGCATGTCGTAGTTAGGTGCAACTATGTTACAGACATCGGCCACTGCACATGCATGGTTGCTGCATGCACAGTACAGATGTCACATGTGTCTCCTGTTGCCATGTTTGTATGCATTGCTATTGTTGGACATGTGTGTTGACATATATAACACATGGACTGTGGTATGATATCACGGGTGTCACAGGCGACCAGTACAAGGGTATGTGTCCCGGTCAACATTGCTACCCCCTGTAGTGTGAGCATTCAACAGACATGGACCCACCTTCCATTTGCATGTGTAGCATTGATTAGGCCACTGTTATGCACGAGGTACATCAAAGGCTATGTATGTATGTGCTGTGTGTGCAGTCCATGCACACATCCACACAATCACATGTATGACATATCCAGACGTGTGTTCATTGGTGTACAGCAACAGTCATGTGTCACAGCTGTGTAAGGGCCGTGGTATGTCTTGAGCTGACCTGTTCATCTATACTGGCATCATTGCAATGCATAACACCTGTTGGATCCCTGTTGGTGCATGTGTACTCTGCACAGCTGGTGTACCGCTCTATACAGCCCAGTGGTCATGTGTCACATGGTGTTGTGGTACTGTAAGGCTGTGTAGTGCTGCACCAACGACATGGTGATGACTTGACAGCTACAGTGTACACTGCAGTGTGTACGTGTGTGACCTGCACCTGTGACAGCTGTGATAGCAGCTGTGTGTGTGTACAGGTCACTGCATGTGTGACCGCCCTGTGCGTGAGGACAGTTATACCTTACTGTGCCCTTCTGTACTGTGCCCTTCTGTGTGTACACTCCATCTGCATGCACGACAGGCCTTTGCAACAGCTAAGTGTGTGAGCATGCCCAGTATGCTGTTGTGTAGATGGACACACAGTACAGTCCATGTACGCAGTTGTGTAGATGGACACACGATACAGTCCAATCTGAGACCTTCCGTGTTTACACTCCATCTGCATGCAAGACGGCCCTTTGCAACAGCTAAGTGTGTGAGCATGCCCAGTATGCTGTTGTGTAGATGGACACACAGTACAGTCCATGTACGCAGTTGTGTAAATGGACACACGGTACAGTCCACTCTGAGACCTTCCATGTTTACACTCCATCTGCATGCAAGACGGCCCTTTGCAACAGCTAAGTGTGTGAGCATGCCCAGTATGCTGTTGTGTAGATGGACACACAGTACAGTCCATGTACGCAGTTGTGTAGATGGACACACGGTACAGTCCAAACTGAGACCTTCCGTGTTTACACTCCATCTGCATGCAAGATGGCCCTTTGCAACAGCTAAGTGTGTGAGCATGCCCAGTACGCCGTTGTGTAGATCGACACACAGTACAGTCCGAACTGACATATATTACCAGGTGTGCAGCCATGGCCAGTGACACCTTGTGTCGGTGATGTCCCTCTGTGTATGGGCATGGCCGTTGACATCCTGTATTGTCATGGTGGTCATCCAGGCAATGGATTTCCATCTTCAGCATCAGGATGGATGCCTACTGAGTACACACTGGGTGACTACCTGGAAGGGTGTACTGTCTGTGGTGCGTACTGTGTCTATGTATTGTTGTTGTAGTGCTCCATACATGTATAGTTGCCCCAAGTACACCACTGCAGTGTGGTTGTATACGTCTACTGTGGGACAGTACTATGTCTGATCGTACACTCTCTATACAATCCCTGCAGGTGTCCTGGCATTTGCAGATGTTGACATGCGCCTAGAAGAATGCCTGTGGGACTGCTGTGTTTAGTAATCTCGGTAGCGCGTTATGTAAATTCGTCATGCTGTAGTGTGATAGGGTAGTTAGGTGTAAGTTCGATTCCCAGCCCTGCCAAGTGTGTGTGTGTGTGCATGTGTGTGCGTGTGTGTGTGTGTGTGTGTGTGTGTGTGTGTGTGTGTGTGTGCGCATGCTCCCGTCCACCTGGGGACTCAGGTTATGCTTTTAGACGCTTCGCACCACAGACATATCCTGCTGACGTCTTTGCCTTTGCAGATGTTGACACGCACCTAGAAGAATGCCTGTGGGTCTGCTGTGTTTAGTAATCTCGGTAGCGCGTTCTGTAAATGCGTCATGCTGTAGTGTGATAGGGTAGTTAGGTGTAAGTTCAATTCCCAGCCCTGCCAAGTGTGTGTGTGTGTGTGTGTGTGTGTGTGTGTGTGTGTGTGTGTGTGTGTGTGTGTGTGTGTGTGTGTGTGCACATGCTCCCATCCACCTGGGGACTCAGGTTATGCTTTTAGACTCTTCACACCACAGATATATCCTGCTGACGTCTTTGCCTTTGCGGATGTTGACATGCACCTAGAAGAATGCCTGTGGGTCTGCTGTGTTTAGTAATCTCGGTAGCGTTCTGTAAATGCGTCATGCTGTAGTGTGATAGGGTAGTTAGGTGTAAGTTCGATTCCCAGCCCTGCCAAGTGTGTGTGTGTGCTTCCAGCTGCATGACAACAGTACATTGCCTTTACAGTATTCACTCACCATAACATCTGTGTGGCGTCTTTGCCTTTGATGCCGCTGTCTACAGGCTAGACGTATGCCTGTGTGATTTCCATGATCTACTACTCACGGTTGCACGTTTTGTCACTGCGTAATGCTGTTGTGTGGTACAGTGGTTACGTTCGTGTTCTGCTCACAACCCTGCCACGTGTGTGTGTGTGTGTGTGTGTGTGTGTGTGTGTGTGTGTGTGTGTCTGTGTGTGTCTGTGTGTGTGTATGTCTGTATCTCTCTCTCTCTCTCTCTATATATATATATATATATATATATATATATATATATATATATATTCAGCCCATAACTCTGCTCTTGCATGGACAGCTGACTGTTTCATGTATCCCATATTTGCATAGCTTTCACATACCAATGGGGTATGTTGCAAATCCCAATATTGTCCGTGTAACATTTGTGTTATGGGCGGTGTTACACGCCCTTACAGCCATTTGCTGTATAGCTTGGCAGACATCTATCCTTGCTGTACTCTCACTCTACTCATTGCCGGAGGCTTCATGTATCATGGCCTAGTTTTGCTGTGTGTATGTCTATTTGTGCTGTGTGCATGGCTGTGGGTATGTCCCACTATCATCATTTGTAAAGGTGACAGCCCTATAGGTACTTCATGTAGACTGCTGTGTCATTTGACATGTCAGCACATACCTGCGGACAGTACTGAATGTCCTACTGCAGCGCTTTTCATACCTTCTGTGTTATCTTGCAGTCGATAATGCTGTTTCCTCACACATGTATCTGTTTCTACTCATACCACTCCACCTCCTAGAGCAAACATCTGGACAAAGCCTTAACTGATAGTGGGACACATAGGGGCAGTATTTACATATTGCTCTTACAAACGTAGATAATTGACAGAATAATAGGTTTTGCATTAGTATGACTTTTCTGATGGATTTGGTGTCTTAAACTCACATGTTTGTCATTATTTCATGACTTCAGTTCTCAGGAATTTGCCAGAATGGTACTGATTTTATGTGGAACACACAAAACATATGAGGCAGAACTCTGCACATTCTGCATAAATCTGTACAGTTGTGGAGTATGTGTTTGATACAAGATATCAACTTTCTGACACCAATACACACACTGTATGGTGGCATCACAGGCCACATGCCATTACATTTATATTGCAGGACAGACCGACCCAGAGGGTTGTATTCCTCACACAGGCCAACAGCTGCTTATCCACACTAATTAGTCTATCATGTACCGTATGTGTACGCCGATATTTGTGCTTTCCGTCAGTGGTAGAGCTCACGTACGAGTATGGGGGACTGGACATTGCAACGGTGACACTGCATGACACCCTGAGGGACACATTTCTTTTGAGTCTATTAACCTTCTACATTGACTTTCACAGGGCATACATTGTCATTCACATTTGTCGGAGTACATGCGTATGACTTGTACATGTTTTGTCATTTGTCCTGACGTCTTTCTTCTCACCCGTCCATCTAGTATCACTAGTTCTGTACATGTATTTTGGACAGGTTACCTTCATACACCTAATCTGTACACATTATGGGTAAACGCCCTGACGTTTGACCTTTGCTCTTGTTACATTTGTCATAGTAATGTGCCTTTCTGGTAAATTACTGGCAAGGCATTACGAACTGTGCAGTTAAATAATAGTGACTGACATTACTATGTCATGATTAGTAACACTCATAACATTCATATTCCAGGCTACGCCAGTATTCTATCAATGTTCTGACTTTGTCTGGGGTATATCTAATATAGTCCCTATTTGTATTTCATGTACTATGCCTTAGTGCAGCTGTCTTATTCTGACAGTTTGCCAGGTATGGTTACCATCTTGGTCGTACACATGTCCATCCATGATATTCACCTACATGACACTGATATAGGGCCCTATATATTCCCACAATGGTTTACGCAATATCCAGTGGATGGTTTGCCCCATTATTGAGAATATAGGCGTGTGCTATACCCACATCACTCCCACAGGGCGGACCTAATAAATCTCTGCCAAACAACACCTAGGCCCATTTCTGCATACCCATGATTCCCATACCTGACACCCCTCCACAGTACCCATTACACATGTTTAATGTGAGTGGTACTAAAGTGTGGAGACACTTATATGCACTCCCCTCTCTCTGGATATCAGTTCATATGTCATACATTCTATCGACACATGTGTCATTACCCTTGCACCTGCTACTGTTGCATGTACAGCTATATCGTATTTGCTGAGGTCACTTATTTTGCGTCAATGATGGTTGACACTACATATGGATCAATTTTTGGGGTCCTTTAATGGACACCTATATGCATGTTTAAAGTGTAGAACTTGCTGGACTGTCACTTTCTGGCCAATGGTTTGGAAAGCAGTGGTTTATTCACCTTTCGTGCATGTCTGTTTGTCTATCCATATTAGCTATGCCGTGGCCTATTTATGTACATATGTCATATATACAGGACATATGTTTGTTGTGTATACATATATACATGTACAGTCCTCATTTCATAATTTGCTTTGGTTTACTTCTGTGGATTATGTGTATACACATATATCTATATCCATACCATACCTTTCCACTGTACAGATTGTCGCAGAATGTACAGCTGGTTGCCTCTTTATCTTTGGTGTGTTTTTCATAACCTTGTGTCTATCTGGCAATGTAGTGGAATTTCATTAAAGACTTATGTTGGGAAATACTGGCAAGCAGTTCAGGTTACGACTGCATACCCTTCAGAGAATCCATGCTACTGACACACCCATTATTCTATCCACTTTCTATGTTTGTTCTGGCACATATCTGGGCTTTGTCCCTATTTGTACTGGTAGTTTGCATGCCTTTGTCCGGTTTCATACTTTACGGGGTTAACAGGTTTGAGCCATGTATATCTAACGTGGGGGAAACAGCACTCATTTACTGTGAGCGGATCACACATGCACAGGCGCACTTGCATTTACATGTTGTGGGTTACATCTGTTTAATAAATGTGTGCTTGTGCGGCCTTTCATACGTCTGACCGTAACACTTACTTATCTGTAGTCCGGTTTATGGACTGGTGTGAAACACACAGTTCACCTTTACGTATTTAACTGTGTGTACAGCATGAACGCATTCATTACACTTTACAGGGATATCTGCAGTGGTCGTAGGTCAACCGGGACTGCATTCACGTTGGACGGATGCCGGAAACAGTATTCTGTTGCTGTTCTGCCTCATTGATATGCATACCCATAGTACTTAGCTACATCAACATACACCTCACCGCTTCACTTACAACACAGGCATCCATTCCCCTGCTGTGGGAAATGCGGTACTACATATTACACATTCCGTATTGCCTACTGCTGTGGACCCCAGCTGCATTGTTAATCACTCCGAGGATATGCAGAACACCAGGGCATATAGTCATATCACATACATGTTTCTGATTGTCAGGGTGTTCATGTAGTGATCTAGGTATGGGCTTGTCCGCCTGGTGAACGGAACTTCCCTGGCCTAGTTCAAATGTCAGATGAAGCATGTGGACAGGGAGCATCTCCCTATTGTGAACATTTTACCTGTATTTATAGACACGTGTTTGGGCACCTATCAGGAGCTTATTCTGTTAGCTGTACATATTATGGGTGGGGTTGTTACGGTCCATACTCCACGGTGAGGGGGGGGGGTTCCATTCACATTTGACTATTACCTGTATTCATTCATACAGGGATTATTTTCTTGGACATGTTGTGACTACAGGTATGCAGTTGTACATTACACAAATTTCATGGCTTGTTACTGTACATATGTACAGACCATACCTCTCGACCTCTTTGAGCAACAAATCTGCGCAAACCCTACATGATGGGGAGAGTAAGAGGGACACATTTTAACTAGTTTCCTGACAAGCTTATAACGTTGATAGAATACTAGGTTTTGCATTGTCATGATTCTTCTGCGGGATGTGGAGTGCTATACTTAATGCTCATTATTTTGTGACGTCAATCCACACCTATTTACCAGACAGATGCAGGTTGTCGGAGGCACACAACACTATGAGCCAACACTCTGGTCATTCTGCGAATATCTGGACAGTTGAGTGATATGGTACGAACCTCTGTAATATGCTGTTGTGTTCTGGCACAGCAGTAGCTCAGCATTAGGGACAGATGTTGGGACATGCTGGAAGACAGTTGAGTTTCAGACTTCACACTCCGGACATTAATGCCATTGTGCAAATTGTCATTCTATGATATATCTATGTTTATCCATCCACATGGATATATTCCTGCTTGCACCTGTTATACATTCTACGGATCTCACTCCTCTGAGCTCTCCATACTCCTGCTCCTCTCTACCCTCCAGCTTAACCAGACTTAGCTGACACTCACGTGACTCCCAGTATGTCATTGTTGTACATTTCTGTATTACCTTATTATGCACATGTTATGCATGTGTATTTCCTGACTGCATGCCTTTTACTCTAGTATTTTACCTTTAACATTATGTAGCCTTTATTTCCTTGTATTGCTTGTGGAGCTTTTCTACCCAGGCCTCCACTGTTACTGGGCACTTCTTCGCCCAGTGGACTTCCCAGGTGCTCAGACTGCACATACATGAATAACTTCTAACAACTATCTTTGCATATTGTACCTGCTGTTGTACCTTTGTCTCACTTGTAGTCACGGCTCTGTCCAGATATCTAGCTCACACAGGTTGTCAGGTATGGTCAGTCACGCCGGCACACACTAGGTATCCCTCACACTTCATCAGGGTTTTCCTGTTAATGTCAGGTGTCTTCCTCACCCTTCTGCCGTTTGCCACCATGCGAGTGTGCGATATATTCTCCCGCATATTTGTGTGGGGACACGTGCGTCACGGGATGGTGTTTTATCCTGGGTACTAGGTTATGCATGACCACTGAGGTCTGGACAGTGTCTTGGACCTGTACTTCACTTTCTGACTTGTGTCCAGATATGTACAGGATTGGACATCTTGTTGTCATACCCATGCTACTATTTACACAGGTTACTTATCCCGTAAGGGATATTCCAGAAATTGGACCATTCCACACAGAAAAGATATCGAAATGTATTTTGGCTTTATGAAAATGTGCAGGGGGTTTAACATGCAGGGAATACATGGTTTGCTATCCTGACACTGCCTAGGGTGACAATACCTACTACATATGCGTAGGGGTCGGTATGTGTAGCTGTCTCTGCAACGGACCAGTGGGTCATGTACGGATGGATTTGGTGGACGTTCTGTTATGGGGCTGGGTTGTGTGATGTGGAGGGTATGCTGGGTGGCCCATTATGCAGCCAGGTGTGTTGCATTTGTTATGGCCAGTTCCATCAGGACCAACCTGTGGGTATGTGACGGTGACATATCTATACATTTTGATCACACATTTACATGATACATATGTTTGTGGGATTGTGTTCTACACTATGGCCTGTCTGCTTGTCTTGCAGCTGTTTCTCCATGTGTTTGTGCTTATGTCCACTTCACCCGCTGCCCCCTCCTATACCTCTGGTTCACCTTTTCTGCATATGACACAGTATCGCCTTTGCGGGTTTTACCATTACCCATCCACCCCTCACATGCAAATTACTCACATCCGATAGCTCACTACTTTTGTTGTTGGGCCATGACATGGCCAGAGTAGCACACTGACTGCCCTACAGGTGTTGGGTACCTTTATGGTTGTGTGGACTACCCTGCCATGTTTGCTTCCGACGTGCTATACCTCACACACATAGGTACATGCCCATACTTCACTTTTGTTACTTAGTTGGTATACCCGGGTACTACCCGTTCGGCTGTGTCACATACTAGTTTGGCTTCTACCGATGACTCCCGAGATTTGCAGACCTGTTGTATTCATTGGGGGGATGGCACCATTTCCGATGTCCATGCTATTCCTTCCACATATCCGACTGTTGTGGACACAATGCCTCTCCACAGTCTACGGTACTGTTTCCACCTTTTCAATTGGCCACAATGTAACATTTGCGGTGGACACAACACATTATCCACGCCGACACATACCCACGGTCAGTTTGGCAGATAGAACTTACAACTCTTGCCTATATCTAAGCTTTATTCTTGTAGCATTTCAGTGGCTTATTCTTTTTCTTATGACATTTATGTAATATACGTGTGGAGAACAACTGTTTAATGCCACTATTACATGACGTCTGAGGGATAATTATGTCCTATAATCTCTGCACATTTGCTATGTTTACATGCTTGTGTCAGGACACATCTGGCCGCAGCAGTACTGTCGCTCACAAAGTGGGACAGGTGGTATTCTTAGTTGATGGTACGGGTCATACTGTTCCTTTCAGCCTACATGTGTCCTTATTGTTGTAGCTGTTTCTATGCTCCTGATTTGTTTACATGTGTATTCTATTCCCTATCACATTTGTTATGTGGGATACAGACATAACTTTTGTATGTGACTATTACATCCCTTGTGGGATATGATTCGGACATACAGTCACTACATATATCTACATTTCTCCTCGTGTATTTTGTTATGGACACATCTGCACAGCTATGTACCCTCCCTCACATTATGGGTCAGCTGGTGACCCTCTCCATTGGGCTGGATGTACCTCCTGGTGGCGCCCTAGCATATGATATGTTTCACTTCCACATGGTATAGCTATAAACACTACGTTGGACCACGGGCACGTGTTTTTTCTGTCATTTGTTCAAGGGTAGGGACCTGTTATTCCCTATTGTGCACTTGTGTTTGCTTCTTCATTTTCTGTTCGCAGGGACTATCGTGCATGCTTTGTATAGGTTTCAGTCTCCACGGACACTGATAGGTGCAAGTATTACTGCAGGCAGACTATACTATTCAGCAGTTTAGGTTGCTCATCGACAGCTGACATTGACATGCCTCCCTCCGCAGCTTCGGTATGCCCCATGCACTCGCACACGTTTCCTACGCACGTGGCTGTGGCGGCTGCACGCCTTCATTAATATGCATATGGTGCTACTACTCCATATATACATCACACGGCCGGTGCAAGCCTTACACCGGCGTTGCGCCGAGCTTCATGAACCGAGGGATCAAGTTTAGCAAGCTGGAAAATGCCAAAATGTAAACGGCAATGCAGAAATCTTAACAAATAATCTGAAGAAAAATACTTAAAATCTCAAAAGTGGCTCATTTCTTCTCTCAGCATTTTCTCCTCTTGGTGGGTGCTTCACCAACAGCAAACAAGTCTGAAAAGATGCTTAAACCATGAGGCAATTGGGTTTTAAGAGAGGGGGATAAAGGAGTTTGGAATTGACCCAAAATGGCCAATAAAACTACAGTTTCTAGGCAGTAACCACTCCCACAGGGGCAGGCAGGCTGTTCATTGTTTACCACTGCACTGATGAACACAGAGACTTCCCTTTAGCACAAGCAAACAATGGCCTCCAAGAAACTTACAAACAGTTCAGAACAGCAAATCTGTAACTGAACTTTTTTTAAATTTCAGAAAGTGGGGAAAAAGCAAGATTTTTTTTTTGTTTTTTTGTTTTGTTTAAAGATAGCAGAGATATTCAACTAGCAACAAGTTTGAACAGTGCAATAAATAACCCTACACTTGAGTGGTAGGCCAGAGACAGGTAAAATGCAAGTTTTAAGACAAAATGATTTTAAAATAAGTGCAACACAGGAAATGCAGTAAACAGGCTCTAGATGTGTTCTCAATGCAGTTCGTTATACAGATATCAAGTTTAGCAAGCTGGAAAATGCCAAAATGTAAGCGGCAATGCAGAAATCTTAAATAATAATCTGAAGAAAAATACTTAAAATCTCAAAAGTGGCTCCTTTCTTCTCTCAGCATTTTCTCTTCTTGGTGGGTGCTTCACCAACAGCCATCATGACTGAAAAGATGCCAAAACCACGAGGCAATCGAGTTTTAAGAGAGGGGGATCAAGGAGTTTGGAACTGACCCAAAATGGCCAATAAAACTACAGTTTCTATGCAGTAACCACTCCCACAGGGGCAGGCAGGCTGTTCAGTGTTTACCACTGCCACTGATGAACACAGAGACTTCCCTTTAGCCCAAGCAAGCAATGGCCTCCAAGAAACTTACAAACAGTTCAGAACAGCAAATCTGTAACTGAACTTTTATTAAATTTCAGAAAGTGGGAAAAAAGCAAGATTTTTTTTTTCTTTAAAGATAGCAGAGATACACAAGTAGCAACAAGTTAGAACAGTGCAATAAATGACCCCACACTTGAGTGCTAAGCCAGAGACAGGTAAAATGCAAGTTAAGAAAAAAACGATTTTAAAATAAGTGCAATACAGGAAATGCAGTAAACAGGCTTTAGATGTGTTCTAAAACAGTTGCTAATACAGATATCAAGTTTAGCAAGCTGGAAAATGCCAAAAAGTAGGCAGTAATGCAGAAATCTTAACAAATAATCTGAAGAAAAATACTTAAAATCTCAAAAGTGGCTCATTTCTTCTCTCAGCATTTTCTCCTCTTGGTGGGTGCTTCACCAACAGCCAACAAGTCTAAAAAGATGCCAAAACCAAAAGGCAATCGGGTTTTAAGAGAGGGGGATCAAGGAGTTTGGAATTGAAGCAAAATGGCCAAAAAAACTACAGTTTCTAGGCAGTAACCACTCCCACAGGGGCAGGCACGCTGTTCAGTGTTTACCACTGCCACTGATGAACACAGAGACTTCCCTTTAGCTCAAGGAAGCAATGGCCTCAAAGAAACTTACAAACAGTTCAGAACAGCAAATCTGTAACTGAACTTTTTTTTTTAATTTCAGAAAGTGGGAAAAAAGCAAGATTTTTTTTTTTTTGTTTTGTTTAAAGATAGCAGAGATACACAAGTAGCAACAAGTTAGAACAGTGCAATAAATGACCCCACACTTGAGTGCTAGGCCAGAGACAGGTAAAATGCAAGTTAAGAAAAAAACGATTTTAAAATAAGTGCAACACAGGAAATGCAGTAAACAGGCTCTAGATGTGTTCTAAATACAGTTCCTAATACAGATATCAAGTTTAGCAAGCTGGAACATGCCAAAAAGTAGGCGGCAATGCAGAAATCTTAATTAATAATCTGAAGAAAAATACTTAAAATCTCAAAAGTGGCTCCTTTCTTCTCTCAGCATTTTCTCCTCTTGGTGGGTGCTTCACCAACAGCAAACAAGTCTGAAAAGATCCCAAAACCACGAGGCAATTAAGGTTTAAGAGGGGGGGGTGGTGGGGATCAAGAAGTTTGGAAATGATGAAAAATGGAAAATAAAACTTCAGTTTCTAGGCAGTAACTACTCCCACAGCGGCAAGCAGTCTGTTCAGTGTTTACCACTGTCACTGATGAACACAGAGACTTCCCTTTAGCTCAAGCAAGCAATGGCCTCCTAGAAACTTACAAACAGTTCAGAACAGCAAATCTGTAACTGAACTTTTATTAAATTTCAGAAAGTGGGAAAAAAGCAAGATTTTTTTTTTTTTTGTTTTGTTTAAAGATAGCAGAGATACACAAGTAGCTACAAGTTAGAACAGTGCAATAAATGACCCCACACTTGAGTGCTAGGCCAGAGACAGGTAAAATGCAAGTTTTAAGAAAAAAAAACATTTTAAAATAAGTGCAACACAGGAAATTCAGTAAACAGGCTCTAGATGTGTTCTAAATACAGTTCCTAATATAGATATCAAGTTTAGCAAGCTGGAAAATGTCAAAAAGTAGGTGACAATGCAGAAATTTTAACAAATAATCTGAAGAAAAATGCTTAAAATCTCAAAAGTGGCTCCTTTTGTCTCTCAGCATGTTCTCCTCTTGGTGGGTGCTTCACCAACAGCCAACAAGTCTGAAATTGTTCATTTCTTGTTAAGGTAAGAAGTTGAGACAATCTGTGTCAAAACAGAGTATTTCCAAATGGTTGTCTAATGCTACTATATTTTGTTCTACTCACCACAACAAAACTATTTCAGGCATGGTGAAGGCCCAACCTACCAGGGTCTTAGTTTCATCTAAGGCTTCTTGGAAAGAGTTGGATTTTAGAAGTATTCTAGAAGCTTCAACTTGGTCATTTGTTAATACTTTTACAAAGCACTATAAGCTTGATTGCATCCCTAGGTCTAGATCAGACTTTGCTAGGTCCATTCTCCAGGTGTTCCTCAACTCTTCTCTTTCCACTTTCCAAATGTAGTAAGACAGGATGATGTACCCATATAGATAGAGCAGTGGTCGATATGCTGAGCATAATTCAGTTGTATCAGTAAACCTACAATAACAGTAGATGTTCAGATAATAATGGCGGCAGTAACTGCTCTCTTATTCCTTCCCCTTGTTTTTTGCTGTGTTGTTTAGGCTAGGGTGTGGACATTTATTTTTTGTTATTCCTAGCATTGTCCTTTCAGGGCACAGCCTCTTTCTTCCTCTCTTTGTTGGCATGAAAGCTCAGAAGGGGTTGTCACCCACATTTGTCTTTTTTTCGTCAGCTCAGCTCAACAGATTGGGAGTGTGGAAGGGGCCCTAAAGCTTTGGAAGCTGGTTGCCTGCTTTATCCTATGCAGGAAATTAACCCATATAGTTAAGGCTACTGCAGCAGTGATCATTCAAACATCTCCTGTTTTGGTAAGTTTACTTACACAGCTGTACTTTTGTTTAAGAGGAGAAAAACAAAATAGCAGCAAATTAATGCAGTGCTTCTTGCCAAAACAGAAAGAATTTGGTAAGCATTTGCTCTTTGCAGAAGCCCAAAATTCTACAGAGACTATACATGGCTTCTCTACTGCTCTTTGGCATACTCTCCACTGAGGCACAAACTTGCCAAGCATAACTTTGCATAATTAAACTCCTCAGTCACTGTTTTCCATAGGAAGTCATTGCTGGTGCAATTTCTGACTCTTCAGGAAATTCTCCCCTTTTTTTTTGTTGCACAGATGTGTAACTGCTATACATACATTTTGGGGTGTGGGGCATTGCCCTGCAGATGAGGGACAGGTAGAGCTTTAACATTCTGTCAGGTTGATTTCTCCAGTCATTCTGCTTAATGAGTTGATTCTTCAGCAGCTTGTAATTCATAGTGGAAGCCTACAGCTGTTGATATTACTATGCGGAATTGAATTTGGTGAGTTAAGTGATTCTTTAATAAGTCATTGGATAAGTTGTGGTATAGACGTAACCAGCTGGGGGCAGGTTTGATGAATCCATTGTGCTTAAATAGATACTGGTCAGAACTGTAAAGAAATAGTGTTTCTACAACCCAACTGAACAAATAAGTTGCTTTTGGATCAAGTGCATTTACTGATGTACAAAACTTTCATACTAGAGTTAATGAACAGCTATCATTAATATATTGGTGTGAGAAATTCCAATTATTTGCAGATGATACTGAAGTTCAGATGAACACAAACTACAAACTCCTGAAAGCATATTCTAAAAGTCCCTGGTACAATGCACCTCCTATATTGCAGAGAGTGTTATGTAGACTACAATAGTCATATACACCATTCATATAGCACATACAATGAGCAGAGCATGTTAACAAAAAAGTATGAAGAGTTGGTAGATGAAAAATCAGAGATTTGGTTTGCATAATATCATAATTGTTCAATGACAGAAGAAAAATTAGATGAATTTCAGAAGTGTATGTACATTGAAGGGAAAGGATGGCATCAGCAAAAATCATCAAGGAAAGAAATTCAGCCATATTTTTCATTCTGAGAAGAAATAAGTTGTGCTTAAGTCTTATTCAAAGGTTCTGTGAGAAAGTAAATGCTTTAAAGGATACAAATCACATCTAGGAATAGTGATCGCAAAGGACAAGAGATATACCACAGGATTCAATAAAGTCCATGTAGGCCCCGTGTACAGCCTACACAAAATGTATCCATGTACAAGGCCATGACCCCTCAGCAGCGCATCATGCATATTAATGGTGCAAAGTGCCTAAGGGAGGTCCATATAACACGGATAATGAATCTGTTTAAAAACAATGGCACACCCATATACCTGTCAGCCCGTTAAGCTGAACAAAAGGGGTATAAAACAATTTATTTCACTAATTTGCAGTTATTTTAATTTTTTTTACTTTATGTGCTTGTTTGTTTGCCTGATGCAGCACATTATTTAGCTATGTTTAGCTCAGTGCACACATACATTAGACATGTGCCAGGCATCTAAAAATCGAAACCGGACACATTCAGTTTTTATTTTTTTATTCTTATGTGCATGTTTGCACAATGTGGCATGTTATTTAGCTATGCTTAGCTTTGCGCACTCATGTGTTAGACAGGCACCAGACATCTAAATATAGAAAGTGAATGCTTTCAATTGATTTACCTGTCCAAACCCATGCAATGAACTATGCTTACAGTAGCACTTTTGCAGTATATCTGAAGACAGATGAACTCTCTTCACTACTCTAGTGGTAAGATAGGTTGAGTGATGACCTGCAGTGTAGTAGATCCCAGGTTTGAGTCCAGGGCAGCGATACCTTCTACATATACTGCTGTGAAAATGTGTCAGGTCACCGAAACATAGGTTCAGTTTAAATTCAATTATTGTACTATTTAGAAAATGTGCACAATGCTAAGCATCACTTAAACATGGGTAATGGTCTTTCCTTGTTTGCGCATTGAAACATGGCTTGTGCATGCATGTGTGATGCTAAGAACGTAGTGCATTTTTGAAAGTTTCAGTATGATGTCCACTGACGGGAATGCACCCTATTTAAAGGGCAAGTGGCAGGAATTACACACTATTCCTTGGAGCCTGATCTTGAGTGTGGCTATGGCTGTAAAGGGGAAGGAGCATGCTTTTGGGCACAATGTTGGGGAGTTCAGGAGTCTAGGGTTTTTATTGGACTCTAGGTACAGCACCATGCACCCCAGCTGCTGCAGGACAACTATCTTGCCTCAGAAATCAAGTTTGAGGCCTGGAATATTTTGTCCAAGGACCTGACCAGTGCAACTGGTATCCCCCGCACTAGTGTGCAGTGTCATCACCATTATAATGACTTTTATCGACAAAATAGGGGTACTTTGAATCACTGGATCCAAGAGGCATGGGCAGGGAATACCCCACAGATATGTAAGTATGTTTTCTTGTAATGTATAAATATACAAGCTGAATCAGTGCAGAACTGGTATGCATAACAGTTTCCCTCTCTTACAACAGCTGCAGAAGTGAGGGCTTGCAATGTGCAATCCCATACAGGGCATTTAGCCAGGATGAAGCAAGCACGTGGTATGTAAGAAAATCAGTAAAGTAATAAATGAATGCATAACGTAATAATAAAATAAAATAAATACATATATTGAAGTCTTAACAGTCATGTATGAAATACCTGGGACATCAGACTTTCATTAATGTGTCAGTGAATATCTGAACTGTTAAAGCTAGTTAAAATGAGTAAGCATACAGTGCTGTGTAGCATAGCTTCCAACCATTAGTTAATGTTGTGGAATAGCCAAATTAAGAGTCAATGTTGTGGTCTGCTCATTGTCAGGAATATGCTGTAGATTGCAGTCAATAACTGAGTAGGGTAAACATGTAAGTTAACAGAAGTCCATGAATCAATAAAGTGTAAAAGGAAACAGTGCTCTGATTATTTATTATTTCAAATAAAATGTTCAGTATTACTGTAGTTACTGCTTGTGGGTTGTAATCCCGCACCAGCCAACTGAGAAATTGTGTTGCTTTCAATACTGTTTTTGCATTTCATAATTAAAACATAACCATAGACCTGTGCCATGACTGTCCAGCTGTCAAGTGCAATCAGTGTACCTGGTACACACCATACCTCTCAACCATCACAATTTTTGCAGAATGTACTGAATATTGTCCCAAATGTATGGTCCATTTGGTATATGATCTTGTTTAACTGGCCAGTCTTTGCCACAGTAGTAAGGATCAATGTCCGAACAAAATGTCGCTCTTCTGAATTGCAGATATTAGAAATCTTTTAAAATGCATTTTAATGGCAAATCTGGTATTTGAACACCTTGCTACTATTGTAAGAGCACTATGTAAGAATGTTCCCTGCTGTTGTGCCTTTGTTCCACCATTATGTATTGCTCGGCTTATAATTTCCCATGCTATGAGGTTGTGGGTATGCACATGGAATATCATATATCCAATATAAGCAACATTGAATGATTGCTGGATGCAATATGATCTGAACTATAGTGTGTGTGTAAGGAACAGGGTAGTATTTCAAATAATGAACATCATAGCAGTCAGTGGTGTTACAAGTAAAATCTAAGACATCTAAAAGTAATTATTTGTTGTATGTTTAGCTATAGTACCTGTGAAGTTACTAATGTTCTTTCTTCTCTCAACCCACCCCTTCTCTTCTTTTATTTATTTAATCAATATATGTACTATTATCACTTGCAATTATCATATTATTTGTTATTACCTCTTATGTTGTCCTTATGTATAATTTAATATTGCTTTGTCATTAAATAAACTTTATTTATTGTTGTGTTCCTCATTATATTATTTTTCAATTTGTTTCCATTAATCATTATTGTTTTCTTTTAAGTTCTTTATTTTTCAGTTATGTTTATATTTAATTATCACACAAGGTATGTTGATTCCTGGTGAGCCACCTGCCTTGGCTCCCCGGCTGAGACACTGAGGCCAAGCTTGTCTCGGCTGCAACCTGGTGGCACCCCCCCCCCAATGCTCCTGCCGTACACTACCTGATGCTTCAGGTAGTTCCATCTCACAGGCCAGCAGTGTACCTCCCTCTGGAAGTGGAGGCAGCGGGGATGCCTATGTCACCTGTGAACAAATGCCAGGCATGGTTTGTAGGCTTGTGCAGCAAACTGTTGGCGCATGCCTACATCAGATGGAGAGCATGCTGTCCATCGTGGTGAAGCAGTCTGTCCCCAGGAGCTGACATCAGCTTCTGCCTCCACAGGAGCAGTGAAGGCGCAGTGCTGACAGTCTCATGGGTGAGAACCTGAGTCACACTGTTACCATGTCTGAAGTCCATGGGACCTGGATCACACCATCCCCTCAACCAAGGTGTTCACACCCCTCTTGTGTCCCTCACCAATCCTCTGTGCTGTCTTGTATGTCTTGTCTGTCTGAAAATGCTTCCTCATCTTCCCAACTTATCTTTCCCACACATACCTATGTCCCTTCCCCAACATTCCACTTTCTCCTTAAAAAAAAAATTGTCCCATATATAGCTCTCCATTTTGCACACATGTCCACTGGACACACTTAATCTCATCCAGTTGGCTTGACACACACTTATATTGTCATCACCCCTCTCTCTCTGGGGGTGACACTCCAAATTCAGCTAAAAATCTTTGCAAGTGCACAGTTGTTGCTGTGGAAGAAATGGATAGCTATGGTTCTTTTTTGCACCCTGTCTGCACATTCTTACCTGCCTTTCATTATGTTTTTCCCCTTGCTTGCACCACATTTCCCCACCTTCATATCTCCCCAATTTTCTTTTCTTTAAAGAATCATTGTGTGATGCTGCACTATGCATGGCATAGGTAAGCTAAGCTAAATGGCATTGTATTATTACATATATGTGAAACCATAATACTAACGTACAAGAAGTTCACCTATGCCCTATTTTGAACCCAGTACTATCTCACTTGAGCAATAGTGTATCAACCTGCCAAGCCAAACAACCAGTTAATTAGCACATGTGTTGTAAGTAAAACATAGTAACTATCATTTTCTAGTCATTGAGCATGTTTACACAATGTTACACATTGACCTGCATTGCACAGCAAATCTGCTAAAAGATTAATGGAAAAATAGGGATTTAACTGGGAATCTGGTAGAGAAATAAACCATTATTAAGTCATACACATAGTAGAGATGGAATGTTTGCTCTAAATAATGGAAGTTAAAGGCCTTGAGATAGGAACACATTTTAACTATTGCTATTATAACCCTAGAAAGTACCTAGAATGTCAAATTATGCATTAGCATGAATTCCGAGAGGAATTTGAAGTATGTAATTCAAATGTGGCCCAGTAATATCACAATGCAGTCCACAATGATTTGCCAGTGATATTACAGACAACCACAGCTGTACAAGTAACATGAGTATATGTAGGTCATGCTAGTAGTAAGGGTTGCCAACACACATGTTCCAGATGACTACCATGACCTAACACATGACTTGGCAGTTGTTCAAGTGGTTGGCATAATGGTCAATGCCCACCCCCCACCTTGTTCTAGGACATACCAAGCATGTTGGCTTTTACTCTGTTAATAATACCTTTGGCTAACATACTTACCTTAAACACATATATTAATTCCAGTGGGATGAGTGTCATCAATCTGGCTCTGGCTGTTAATCAAGCCTGCCACAGGTCCCAGAGTTCCTCTTCTGTGTTGTCCTGAAAATTCTTCATGCTCTCTGTCTATGCCCATTGCCAGCAGCAGCAGCAGCTTCAGCCTGTAGCACATGCATCTGTATATAAAGAGTAGCTGCTACAAACATTCTTTCTGTGTTGATGTTGCATTTTTATCTCACTAATTTTCATCCCAACATATGGAAAAGAGGATGGAATCAACATTGAGGTCTTATATCTTGTTTAGTAGTTGCATGGAATTAGCTGATTATACTGTAAATCAGCTTTGTAGGCTGCATTTAGCATGTCTGAAACACAGAATAGTTCAGATGCAATCAACTGCTAATGAGAACCATCATAAAAAGGCAAACTCCTAGCTAAGCAAACCAGTGTGTAGGAGAGTTACTTCTTACATCTAACTCGTTGACACATTACTTATATAGCAGTATCTTTCAACAGAGGCGCATAGTACTCCATCAGGTATGTATCCATTTTGTTTCCAACATGATGCTTATGTTTGAATATACTTAGGGAGAATGGGGATTACATCAGTAAGCCTTTGTTAGAACTGTACTGATGACATGGCATCGATCTCCTGCCCTGTTACACATACAGAGGGTGTAAAGTACACTGAGGGTATAATGCTGTGTGATAACTAGGTACACAGGTCTCCTGGATACTTTCTTTGATAGCAGTTTTAATAGTACACTGCTATTTTGTGGCAGTATTGCTTGTCCATATTTTATGGGGGGGGGGAGGTTTCCTGCTATGGGGCACACTACAATGGACTCCTGTGTTAGTTGTGTGAACATACATGAGTAGCTGTCATGGCACAAACAGAAATATGTCATTATTGCTACTATCCTAGTTGTATTCATACCCTTTGTATGTTTGGCACATTGTTGAATATGAGATGTATAATCAAGCAGTGAATACTGATAGCCTTCCTTTACTGCTGTATTTCTGCATAGTTTACTCATACATATGTGATCCTTACATGTGTTCTCATTTCTTTGTATTTCAGGAAACATTATGCATGCACATCGCAGGCCACAATTTCCTGAGGTGGAAAATGACCTTGTCATTGAGGCATTGTGACAACATTACCAAGTCATGCTGTCCCGAGGAAGGGTGACTAGGTCAGAATGTGCAGCCCTGTGGGATGTACTGGTGCATAACATCAATGTCATGGGTCACCAAAATCATACTATGAGCAGGTGTGACACCATGCTATGGATATGATTAATTCAGCAAGGAGATGTGCAGGTGATGTGGCCAGGGATCGTCAGGTCACTGGTGGTGGGCCTGCAGCAGAGCCTCCTCTCACAGCCACAGAAGAATTCCTGGGAAGCCTTGCCACACAGGACAGCTCTCAGGCATCCATCAGCCAATAAGTCATGGACGTGGGTGTCACCCAGTTCTCTCAAGAGGAGTGTCCAAGTATGCTTAGTTAGATCAGCAGTAGAATACTGTTGCATTCATCCTGTCAAGGTGTATATAGTTTTACATGGGTGGCAGGTGTTTTGGGGGAAGAGGGAAGTAAGTTAGCTGCAGTTTTAAGCTCATGTAGAGATTGTCACCCACATACCTTTTAACATTGCAGTTACTATAGATATGAGATTAGGGTCTATATTATGTGATCAAAGAATCTCTTCTTTGAACACATAATAATCAACACATGTACATCGAATTCTGTAAACTGCAAACAGCCACGTCCTCAAAATTTTTCCTTGCGAAAAAATTCAGTTGGCCATTATTGGGGATTGCCCTTTTCTTCAATGTAGAGCGATCTCGGAGTTGGTATATTTAGTTAGGGGGGTGAGGGGGGGGCAAAGCCCCCCACTTAATTAATGTTTTAAAGTTTGTTTTTTATTGTATGGCCACGTGAATTTTTTACCAAGGAAAAAATTTGAGGACATGGCCATTTGCAGTTTACAGCATTCGCTGTATATGTGTCGATTATTATTTGTTTGAAGAAGAGATTCTTAGATCATATAATATAGACCCAGAAGATTATTGGATGTATTACTCCCTGTTACACTTTAACATGTGGTGCTGTTGCTATTACCTCCCCTCAAACTTTTTCATGACTGTCAGGAATTGGAAGAGGCCATGCTCCTGCTGCTGGTAAGCAGAAAACTGTTTTGACAGAGATATAGCTATAGTTCAATATATTCACTAAAGTGTCATCCCAGGCCTGATGGCTGGATTGATGTATTGTCTGCATGATTTCCAACTATACAGATATTCTTTGAATGTCCCCAGTTTAGACCCATACCTCTGTCTTGCAGGTATGACCATAGTGATTGACTAAAAGTATTGTCAGGACATTACTGATTGTCATAACTGTCAACTGTGCAGATTTTTGCCAAATATCCACATTGTACATAATTTGTTTTTTGCTCATAAGATTCTTGTTTACTGAATAATTATTTCCAAATAATTACAGATTGGGGTTAGAAAATAATGCCCACACGTCCTACTCTGCGAGGTATACAAGTCTGTAATAGTGACAACAGTGTATACATCTTAACATATATTGTACCAGAGTATTGCAGAGCATCACAGGTGACTATGGAGGTTGGTCTGTGTCCCCTACACCACCTGATGTCAGTGTCTCTACAGACTCTGATGATGATGTTGGCCAAATTGAGGCACAGCTGGTGGTTGCAGAGTTGCTGAATTAGACACAGAGGTTGACATCCCTCATCCACCTTCATTATCACTGTACACGTCTCCTGAGGCCACAGATATTGGACAGTTGGAGGGTGGGGACATTGAACAGGGAAGTATGGCTACTGTGGCTTCAGCGACTGTCGACACTGGCCATAGCCAAACTGTTGCCAGAGTTCCACACAGGCAGATTGATAGGTGTGCTCTTAGGAGGCCTGCTGTTCTTCCACCACCTGTTGCAGGTGTCTCATCACATGTCACTCAGTGTATGTTTAGGGCCATCATGGAGGCACAGTCACATTCAGAAAGCAACTCCCAACAAATGTTCAGGGTTATGAATACAGCACAGTTTGACATCCGTGACTGCCTGCACCATGTTGCTGATACCCTGGATCAGTTGGCTGACACAGTGGAAAGAGGTAGGTTTGAGACAGATTGCACACTATCTGTCTTGGAACGCACATTGTCTGTGATGGAACATCTGACTGGAGTTGAGTGTTGGCCTCACGTAGGTCAGCAACTACATCTGCTGAGAGTTAATGTGGCCATGCACAATCACGCTCATGTAGTAGCAGTACATCCAGTGCTTCAGAGGGGAGTGCGCTGTCCACACCAAGACATAGCAGGCCATGGGCTCATGGTCCTGGCCATTTCCATGGAGGACAAATACCCAGCAGACATCAGTCACCCTCAGGTAGTAGCACAGCATCTGACTTTGGACGTGGAGATGCCAGTGCAACTTCTGGCTAAGCCAGTTCTCATGTTCAGAGGTGGAGGTGATGAACTGTCACCTCTATCATGCATGGCTCACAGCTGTCCAACATAAAGACACGGGCTAGCACTGAGCTTGGCTGTGTTCATGCAGACACACAAACAGATGTCGCATTGAGGGCACCTACAGGCACACATGCAACATTTCCATGGTCCATCTTGCCTGCTTCCCTTCCTGACTCACACACACACTTGTCAATCTATTGGGTCAGCTTAGGCCTCCTGCACCCCCACACAACATCCTCTGCAAGTGATGATAACTGTGCCATATCACTATCATCTTTCTCATGGATGCAGGGACATAAAGCTATGTGTCTGAAGCACAGTGTGACTGCCTTCATTAGGATGAATTCCTTTCATCCATTGGTGCTGTTGACATGTTACTTATACTGGTCATTTACAGATATTGTACTTTGTCATTTATTATGTGGATAGCATACTAATTTGTGTATGTTACAATGGATGGTGTTGTAAGGGCTATGGAGTCACACAATGAAATGTGTCTCACGGAAATGTTTACGTTTCACTTTCAGGATTGTGTAGTACACACCTATGGGTACACATCTACATCTACAATCAGCCAATCAATGTCAGAGCACGGGACTGAATGTCAGCACAGAAGACAAATGTCATCAGAAAGGTAATACAGTATAGGTTCATAGGTGTTTACTAAGCTAATGAACACAAAGGCTTCTTTAAGCCTAGCCATGCATCCCAAATCTCTGATGAGGTCTGATACTCTTGATAAGTGTAAGCAGGGGTTCTGGATATTAAACATTTACAAGCAGAGGCCTGGGAGAGGAACCATTTACAGTTTCCCTGTGTCCATTAGAGACATAGGTCCCAAACTAGGGATGAATGTCCTATTACCCATCCAATTGTCTAACTTGCACTTGATTTGTGTTAGGGAAGAACTCTGCTTCACATGGATGGGGAGCCTGTTCCATATAGGGTGTAGTCTCAGGGATACATACCTGTCTCTCCAGCACATCCTATTTTTACCACAGGCAATGTGTAGGTCTGTAGAACATGTAATTCTGGTGCTGTTTCTTTTGTGGCTATGCCAGAGTGGGATCTCACAATGCCCTGTATGTCAGGCATACATCTCCCCTCCAAAGCCTGTAGGAGACAGAATACAGGGATAGAGCCTTGACGCGGTCTGCATAGGACATTTGCCTTATGCTCTGTATTGGTTTATTGAAGAGCCTCTGTGGATATTCCATTTGTCAGATATGCCTGGTTAGGTACATACCAAAGCGGACATTGCACTCAGTGATAGGTCTGATGAATGCCGAATACAGTGGAACAATGACTTCCTTGGACTTAGATGCTATTCCTTTGTTTATTAGTTGTGCAATATAAAAGTGAGATTGAAAAACTATTATAAATTGCTCTAGATATAGTATGCATATGTTTTCCCCATACTGATTTCCCCATACTGTAGACACATGACAGTCAAAGGCTAGATTACAATCTTTGTGTGTTCCTAAGTCCCTGACTACTGGGTCAACTATTAGAGGTGTGCTGTCAATATGATAGTTACCAGGGAAGGATGACTTCCCAAAGGATAGTATTGTGCATTTCTTAGCAAATAGTATTAGTCCATAGCTCTGACATCAGTTGTACATCTGTGTCAGCCCCTCCTGGAGAACATTTTTGTCAGTGTGGGATTCAATGAAAGCTCCTAATTTGCAATCACCTGTAAATTTAGCCAGCCAAAGACCACCGACAGCAGCCTTGACTTTAGAGAAGTAAATGTCAAAAAGAAGCGGCCCAAGGAATGATTGGTGAGGGAGCCCACTTCTGACTGGCCTCTTTGTAGAGGTGGTCTCCCCAATGCTAACTTCCTGGGTCCTGTCTGTGAGCCACTTGGCTAGCCACCAGTTGACATACTAGTTTGTTCCTAACCTCTTTGTCAACAATGGCTTATGGGGGTATAGTGTCAAATGCCTTGTCTAGCCAAGGTAGGCAGTATGAACCATTTTTCCATCATTCATTGTTTTGGTTACCTTCTCAAATAAGTCCATCAGGTTGGGTAGGCATGAGCTGCCCTTGAAAAAAAATCAAACTGGGCTTGGTCCAGTGTCTGTAGGTGAACTACATCTGTACTGATCATTTCCATGATAATTTTTTCTATGGCTTTACATGTAAGACTAGTGAGACTTCTGGGTCTGTACTCTAAAGGGTCTGCAGATGGCCCACCTTTGTGCAGAGAGATGACAATTGCTGATCTCCATTCATGAGGCACAAAGCCTATTTGGAGGCTACAGTTAAATAATAATTCCAGGGGGCCTGATAGGTCATGTTTCATGCTATTTAGAAGGCATCCTGGAATATTGTCTGGACCCATTGATGTAGTGTACTTGGTCTTAGAGAGAGCATTAAGGATCTGTTCCCCAGTGATAGTAGGGGCACTTATATTTGATGGTAGCTCCTGAGGAAGGGCTGAGGGGAAGAAAGGGGAAAAGTTGGAGTTGAATTTATCAGCCAGGAGATTTGCTATATCTTCTGGCTCATTATAGGTGGTTCCATTTACAATGAGATGTGCACACAATTGTGTATTGCCTTTGAGGTTGCAGACATAGCTAAATTATGCTTTGTGGCTGTTCTTGGCCTGGTAGCCTGAATCAACATCAAATTTGACTTTGGTAGACTTCATTTGTCCTCTGATTTCTTTTCTTTAGTTAGATGAGAGTGCTTTTATTCTGCTGTGTGCTGCACTTCCTAAGTTTTGTCATGAATTTCTTCCTTCTGTTATACTGCCTATTAATTATGGATTCCAAAAGAGTGGCTTGATTTTGAGTCAGTTCTGTACTTCTCCCTGGTGGATACAGTTGCCTCTATGCAACTATTAACATGCTTGTACAGAGTTTCTATGAACACTTCTGAATAGGCTGCTGTGTTTTCAGGGTTTATGGGGGCTTGAAATTTTCCCAGGTTATTACCTAATAACTGGAGGTTAGCCTTAGAGTAGTTTCTGAATATTCCATGTTTAGCTGGGGGGATCCATGTTTTATTTTTACTTCAAAAGAGACCAGTTTGTGTTGGGATGTTACCAGGGAACACATTACAGTAGAGGGTGTGCATGACTCTTCCATATTGGTGAGGACCAGATCTAGTATGGTCCCACCTCCATTTGGTGTACTGGCTATCTGTTCCAGAGTTTTTGTGTTTACAAAATCCAGGAATCTCTTTGCCTGTATGTTTGGTGCCATATAGGATTCCCAGTTAATAGTGGTGTAATTAAAGTCAACCATGAATATATTATTGGGTTTGATGGTTAATGTTTCTAGTAAGTTTAAATACATGGTATGGGTTTCTTGGGTCATAGAGGGGGGGTCTATAGCTTGCATGGAAGTAGTACTGGATTTTGTCTATGGTAATTTGAACATGGATCAGCTCAAGTGCATTGTCCTGTTTGACCAGCCTTGAAGTATCTTTAGTTTGATGTATATAGAGACACCTCCACCTTTAGTCCCTGCCTGTGAAATAGCTGGTTTAAATGTGTGGAAGGCATAATAACTTTGTACTTTTGGTGCGCTCTTCATGGATTTAAGCCATTTTGTTAGTGACATCACAGACATCAGCACTCTCTAGGGAGAAGATATCTTCTAAGGACTGGAGTTTTTTGTTTAGACTCCTAGCATTTAGCAGTAATACCTTCAGATTTTCTTGTTTTTGACTTGCTATGTCTGAAGTGGTTTAAGATTTGCATTGCCTACAAAAGGCACTATGGGGGAAGACAGTTTTAGCTAATATTCAAAAGCCTAGAGGGGAGAGGTGCAGACCATCTCTGCCAAAGCAGCCTGGTCTTATGAACATATCCTTCCATACTGATAAATAATGCATCCCCTAAGAATGCCACCAGCAACCAAGCCAATTATTAATGTCAGTGACCTTTGTTTGTACTGTGGCATCATACTTGGAGAAGGTGAAATGCTGCTCAATGCCAGGCTTACACCATCCTGGGACACATATTCCGAGAACTCAAATATGTCTCTCTAAGTATAGTCTAGGGATGTATGTCGCAAGTCATGTACTCCGATGTGGACTACGACTGAGTCATATCATAGGGTCATATGAAGTTACTAGACTAATTGCCCTAAGCCCTTTATAAGCCTAGACAAGTTCTACTCTTATTTCCATGATCAGCAGCAATTGCCCATGTCTAAGAGGGACTCAGGTGGAACCTTCAGTGTAAATTTACGGTTACACATCCAGTCGTCCATATTGCATTTGAAGAGACCCAATGAGGTCCTCTATTTAACATGAAGTGTGAGTCCATTACAAAGGTGTGGTAACCTCTGGGAGACAACTCTAACCCTCCAGCATGTTCTATTAATGTCACATTCCAGGTTAAGGTCTTTAGAGTGAGTAATTTGATTTACAGATATGCAGCAATTCCAATAAAGCATGATCAAAGATTGCTTTATATGCAAGGCATAGAGTGCCTCTGAGTAGTCTGTATGAAACAGAATAAAGTGACACTGATTTCAGATGATCCCCATAGGACAGATGCTGAAGACTTTGAATTATCCTTGTGAGGAACTTTTGTGGTCTCTCAAATTGCTTCAGGTGCTTGGAAAGGTGCATATCAAAAGAGGCATTGTATTCCATTATTAGCCTGATGAGGGGAGGATATAGAGAGGTTATAACTTTTTTTATTTTCTGGATTCAATGACCTTATTTATGGGATGAACAATATAGAATGCCCTTGTTACCACTGCGGAGACATGGTGATGAAAGTGAAGATTGCTGTCAACCTGTGTGCCCAGGCTTCTCACTAGTGAGTGCATACTTGGGATTTTGTTACTGATGTGGTGGTTAGCAGGAACATCGTACATACTTAGAGGGATGATAATACATTTTTTTGCATTAAGGTTAAGGCCATGACTTTGGCATCAATAATTTGTTTGTGTAAGACCCTCTTGTAGATGCTGACATTGTTTGGAGATTATATGATCACTCCCAGTTTTCAGTCATCAGCAAGCTTTGTTAGCCACAAACCTTTAGTTTTAGCTTGTACTTTGGAGAACTAGATTGCAAACAGTAGAGGTACTAGGACAGATCCTTGTGAAACACCACTGGTTACAGGTCTGCTGTTGAAGGTTGATTCCCTATTTTGACTATATGGGTTTTATCACTGTGCCAGTTAGTGACTGATCTAACGATATAAGTGTTGATACCCAGCTGGGTGAGTTTGTCAATGATGCCTGAGTGGGGAATAGTGTCAAATACCTTGGCTAAGACTAGGTAGCCAGTATGCACAGATTTCCCTTCATCCAGGGCCTTGGTGACTGTCTTCTCGAAGAAATCCACAATGTTTCACAGGCAATATCTCCCTTTGAGAAATCCAAACTGTGCATGGCAAGTGTTTGGAGCTTACCTATATCTTTATTGATGAGGTCCATGATGATTCGCTCCATGACCTTGCAGATAAGGCTAGTCAGGCTAATAGGTCTATAGTTCCCAGGATCAGTGGAAGCACCATCTTTGTGCAATGGAATAATGGTGGCCATTTTTCATTCACCTGGGATAGAGCCAGTGCTTAGACTATGATTGAAAAGAGTACCCAATAGTGTTGCTAATTCTTGTTGGAACCCATGTAGGACGCAGCCTGGGATGTTATCAGTTCCCACAGGTGCTGTATTTTTGGCCTTAGAGAGGGAATTTACAGCATGTTCTTTAGAGATACAAGGTAAGGGACAGGTAGTAGGGATACCATGGGATATGTGTGGCGAGGAAAAGGGACTGACGTTTTCACAGAACCTGTCAGCTAAAAAGTCAACTATGTCCACAGGCTTAGTATATGTGCTATCATTAACTACCAGTTCAGCACAAATCTGGGCCTTTCCTTTTAGGTTATGGCTGTAACTAAAGAACATCTTATGGTTGCCCTTAGTTGAAGAATCTAATTTGGAGTCATAGTTTGCTTTTAAGGACTTCACAAACAGTCTTATTGGCTTGTTTAAGCTGAGGCAGGAGTATTTCCAGTTTACGGCTCACTCCTTCGTACTCGCAGACAGAAATGTCTTCCTCTTCCTCTTATTGTAAAGCCTGTTAATGTCAGTTGTCCACCAGGCAGGTTTGCTCTTCCTTGTAGAGCTTGTTTTGGTCCTATCAGATATGACTGAGTCAATGCAGTTAAACGAGTGTTTGTATAAAACATTTGTGTAGAACTCAGCATAGTTGCCAGTTCCATCTGAAGGGGGAGGTGCAGTACAGCTAGTTATACCATCCTGTAAGAGATAATGATGTGCTTTGGAGAAGTGTTTTAGTTTATTTGCTGCTGGGGGGTTGGTGTGCTAGTTACTTTGAATGAGACTGATTTGTTGTCAAATGACACTAAGGAAGATCTCACAGTGGGGGGTGCTACAGTGGTCCCCCATATTGGTATTGGTAAGCACCAGAGCCAGGATGTTGGCACCCATTTTGGGGGTGTAAACCACAGTTCCAGTGCATTAGGGTTAACAAAGTTGAGAAATCTTTGGCCAAGTGAGTCACTGCACAAATAATTTATCCAGTCAATGGATGGGTAGTTAAAGTCGCCAAAAGCCAAGTTGGTTGGATTTCACTAAAGGTGTCTGAATCTGTACAGAGCACTGCCAAACACTTGAGGGGAAACTAATACATACACCCTGAAGAGTTAAGGGTGAAGGATGAAGTATTTAGGCAGTCATTCTGAAGTTAGAAACAAATCAAGCAGAACTCACTGAAAACAAATAATTACCTTGTCAGGAATGATGAAAAGAGGGGAGTAACATGAATGGCTACTGCCTGGCTACTAGTAGTACTAGTCTCACCATAGCCTCACTCTGCTGGGATACAACACTCCTTTTCTTTTTCTCTCACCAGAAGAAAAACATGTTACCATCAATCCTAAGAAAAGAAGGAGGCCACAGCCTGTTTATTGGTCCACACTCTTGTTCAAGATGATGCAAGGGTCTGTAGGTTTTTTGTAGCCTTTTCCAGGTTGATGTTTTGAATAACAACCAGACCAATTGGTTCAGTTTTGCATGTATTATGCCTTGGGTTCCAAGTTTAATAGGATGTGACTAAGATACTGACCTGATGGTGATTATGAGTATAGCTGCTGCATCACAATATAATGTTCAATATCAGGTGGCATAGCTGTCCAAGAATGGTCTAGCAAGGTCCACAGTGGGAGTGATCCATGTTAGGTAACAGTTTCACAGCAATTCATGCACCCTGCCCTTCAACAAAGTAATGGAGGTGATCTGCTTGACATGGATATGAGACCTACTGCACAGGAGTGGCCACCACTGGGAAATGTTCCTGTCCCCCCAGCATGTTCTACATATGTCATACTGTACATTTAGGTCACCAAAACACAAAACTATAGTTCCACATTATTTCACACAACATCCATTTGCTGTCTGGTTGATTTATAGTCATTGTAGCCTTGCAAGGCCAAAGTACTTACTGCAAAGTTGAACAAGTTTTCTGTGCATACACAGACATCCACATTGTCACTGCAAAGAGTGCCTATAGAGTGTGTTTGATGCTGTAAAGCGCAAAAGTGTAGCATCATGACCCTTACATTGCTGGAGCTGTTCATTGTCACATCTGTAAGTATGCTATTGTGACCCTGCCTAATAATAGGATTATGGTTCAGGCAAGTCCCATATGCCTGGCAAAGCAGTGTACTCAATCCACCATATTATCCCATACTGTTATATATTGTTTTACCTTGGCATGACACCCTAATTTTGCAAATGTGCAAACTCATGCCAGTCCGGAATTCACACTTGCTCTTTGGGGAGATATATACACATACACCAAGTGGGCTGGAGGAAGATTAGAACCCATATCTAGTCTTGCACACTACAGCTCACAGTACTTAGCACACGCACCACAGCTCAAGTCTGTTTTATAAAGGACTGCAGGTGAACCAATCCTAGAGGACATAAACAAGCCCTGTGTTGAACAGCTTGAGGGCCTGCCAAGTCACATTGCTTCTTACTGACATCTGCAGCTAGTAGCCTAGCAGTCAGGTAACTGTTTTGTAGCCTAGCTATGTGACAACAGTACCTGTTTTGAGCATGTGTGTCTGTTTTCATTTAGATGGGCAAGCCTCTGGCCAAAATCAATTTGCCCTCTCATTGACTAAGCTCACAACATTATACGTTACACAACTTATTCAGTTGTTGATGTATGTGTGGTGAAGTCAAACAGACGCAGGGTGCTGTAGTGAATGTGGGTGTTGTTGCTGGTGCAGAAGCAAACATATGGCTTCATAATATAGGTACATATTTGTATACTGTGCCATACATTTTCAAGGTTTCCACATGCTGTCTTAGGGAGACATGGTATGACTCTTCATTGTCCAGATGTCTGCAGCAAGCACACAGGTTTGACTCGTATTTATGTGTGTTTCACACTAAACTGTGGTTTGCTGTCAAACATGGCATCATTTACACATGACCTGAGAGAAGACTGCCAGAAATCTGAACTTCAGATGTCCCAATAGTCCTCCAAATGCAACATGTTATTCTATTCCATGCACTTCCACATTTTATAAGTGCATTATCTAATGCTGAGCCCTTACTTTTAGTTTTATAGTAGTTTCATAGTTTAGTACTAGGCTATCTGCCCTGGGGCATTTATAAGCCTAGCCATAGTGATGTGGCTTTCGCCACCCCATGTAATGGTACAAAAGTGTACAGAATAGATTTAAAATACTGTGCCTCTGTCTAGTAGTGACACAGTGAAGACCCCCTTACATAATATAATTAGTTTACTGTGCCTCTGTCTAGTAGTGACACAGAGATGACCCCTGGGGTAAACCTACAATCTCCCATCCACTCATCAAGATTTCTCTTGAAGAGAGTCAGTGAGGGGCTCTGCCTAACATGAACTGGGATTCTGTTCCAGAGTATGGGAAGCCTCTGAGTTATGAATCTGTCCCTCCAGCATGTCCTATTCATATCTGTGCTGAGGTTTAAATCTTTAGCTCTCGTGGTTCTGATGGATTTAGATTTTTTGAGGTGGAGCATGTCCATCAATTCCTGATTGGACATGGCCTTGTACGTCAGGCACAGATCACCTCTGAGTAGGCAGTATGCTACTGAATAGAGCTGGAGTTTCTTTAGTCTGGCAACATATGACATATGTTGGAGACTCTTGATCCTCTTGGTGAGGTACTTTTGGGGTCTCTCTAGCTGATTCAAGTGCCGGGTGAGGTACATACCAAATGGGGCACTGTACTCAATCATGGGCCTGATAAGGGAGGAGTATAGGGGTACAATGACCTCCTTTGATCTGGATGTGAATCCCTTCATGATAAGGTGGGCAAGGTAGAAAGTCTTTCTAACCACTTTGGCAATGTGGGTGTCAAATGAGAGGTCACTATCGACTTGGGTCCCCAAGTCTCTGATTACTTTTTCCATACTCAGTGGGTTACTGTCTATGTGATAATTTGTGGGTACTTTGTTTTTCCCAAAAGGGATGACTATACATTTTTTGGCATTTAGTTTAAGGCCATGAATCTGGCACCAGTTGTCCATTTCAGTGAGGCCTTTCTGTAGGATGTATGTGTCAGCTGGTGTATCGACTATGGCGCCTAGTTTGCAGTCATCTGTGAACTTTGTCAGCCACAACCCTCCCATGTTTGCTTTCACATCTGAGAAATAAATGCCGAACAAGAGGGGTCCCAGGACAGAGCCCTGTGGGACACCACTTGTGACTGGCTTTGAGTCTGACATGGCTCCAGTGATTTTGACTTTATGGGTTCTATCCTTTAGCCAGTTTGCAACCCATCTTGTTACATATGGATTTACATTTAAGCTGTTGAGCTTGTCTATGATGCCTGAGTGGGGTATTGTGTCGAAAGCTTTAGCTAAGTCCAGGTAGGCTGTATGAACTGCTTTGCCCTCGTCAATGGCTCTAGTGACTGTTTCGAAAAAGTCAACCAGGTTCAAAAGGCAGGATCTGCCCTTTACAAAGCCGAACTGGGTGGGATCAAGTGTCTGTAAGTCCCCAATGTCTCTGTTTATGAGTTTCATAATGATTTTTTCCATAGCTTTGCAGACCAGGCTGGTTAAGCTTATGGGGCGGTAGTTACCAGGGTCTGTAGAGGTGCCTCCTTTGTGGAGTGGCACTACTGTTGCTGTACGCCGGTGTTCAGGTACATATCCTGTAGTAAGGCTAAGGTTAAATAGCATTTTTATGTGCGGGTTTAGCTCCTCTTGGAGTTCACATTGCATGCAACCCGGAATACCGTCAGGTCCCATTGATGCTGTGTTTTTAGCTTTGTTGAGGGCGGTTCTCACCTGGACATCTGAGATGACAGGGAGGTTACATTCAGCTGGGATAAGTATTTCTTCTTTTGGGGTGAGGGAGGGGAGAAATTTGCACTGAACCTGTCTGCCAGAATGTTGGCAATATCTGTGGGTTCAGTTTATTTTTTGTCATTGTGAACTAACTCTGAGCATATCTGAGGGTTTCTGCCCAGGTTTCTAACATAGCAGAAGAAGTACTTGTGGGTATCTTTAGTGTCCATAGCGATTTTTCTCTCAATGTTGGCCTTGGATGTTTTTATGAGAAAACGTAGCTTTCTACTAGTGCTGATCATGCCTTCTCTTTATGGGATTTTGCTCTGTCGTGCAGTAGCTTCCTTCTTTTGTTATACAATTCGTTTATGGCTGGGGTCCACCAGACAGGATGCCTGCCCTTGGTGGAGAGGGTCTTGGTTTTATTTGGGATTGCATGATCCATGCATTCTTGGAGATGTCCGTAGAAAGCATTTGTGAAGGATTCAGCATTTTGGGATGTGGTTTCCACTGGCCCAGTGGGCTTAAAGGATACCATCTCAGTTTTAAGAAGTGTAAAGTCAGCTTTTGAGAAGTTTTTCACTGTAGTCTTTTGTGTTGGGGGTGGAGGTGGGATATGTATATCCAGGGTGATTAGTTTGTGGTCAGATCTCACTAGTGAGGGGTATACTTCCGGTGTGGAGATCAGGTCTAGTATATTATCTCCCCTTGTGGGAGAGGTGACTAGCTGTTCCATTGCATTTGAATTTATGAATTCCAAAAACCTTTGGGCTAGGGTGTTTGGGCTAGAATAATGCATCCAGTCTATGTTAGGGTAGTTGAAGTCTCCCAATATGATGGTGTTTGGTGAGACATTCATATCCTCCAATGTCTTCAGGAAGGCTGAATGGGGTTCCTGAGATTGGGAGGGTGGCCTGTAATATGCTGCCAGTTGTATAGCAGTTTTGCCTATGGTTAGTTGCACCTGGATGGTCTCTGATGCTTCATGTGTTGCCACTAACTTGGAGGTGTGGGTGTCCTTGATGAATATGGACACTCCCCCTCCCTTTTTGGTTTGGCCCGAGTTTTGGGGCCGAAAAGCATGATACAAGGTATAGCCTGGTAGTGCTGGGGTGCTCTCAGGAGCCTTGAACCAGGTTTCAGTTATTGCACAGACATCGATGTTCTCCATACTGAGGAGTGCTTCGAGAGCCTGCATCTTGAGATTTAGACTTCTGGCATTCAGCAGCATTACCCCTAATTTTTTTCCATTTTTGTTTTCTAAGGAGATGGGTTTGTATTTTGAGCCTTGCCTAAAAAAGGCACTATGGGGGTGGCAAGAGCCTTAGCCAATATCCTGAAGCCCAGTGGTGACAGATGCAAGCAGTCCCTTGCGAAGCAGCATGGCTTGTCCAACATGTCATCCCAAGCAGACAGACATTGGATCCCCCTAGAATGACACCAGTAATTGAGCCAATTATTAAAGCTGATCATCTTGTCTTTGTATTGTGGCATCATTCTTGTTGAGGGCAAGATGCTGCTCAGGGTCAGGGTCATACCAGGCTGGGCTACATAACCAGAGAGCTCCTCTATGTCTCTTTTCATGTAGTCCAGGGAGGTACGTCTCAAGTCATTCACACCGGCATGAACAATGACGGAGTCATATTTGTACTTGCTTTGGAGTGACCTGAGTGCGTGTGTTATGTGGTGGATCCTAGCTCCTGATAGGCAGCTCACCGTTACCCTTTCCTTGTTCAGCCTGGTAAGCGGAACGTCAGTGTGTCTGACTATAGAGTCACCTATTACTAGTGTATCAGGCATGGTGTTTGGCCTTAAGGGCTGTGATTGTTTGACACACTGATTTATTGAAGTATGTGTTGCATGTGTTATGTTTTGAGGTGGTGGATTTTTGGGTGTCTGCTTTGGGAGCCTCTGTTGTTTTGGTAAGTTTTTTGTTAGAGTCTCCGAGTATGTCTTTGTGTTATTATGTGTTTGGTTTGCAGTTGTGCTAGGTCTATGTGGGACTGGGTTTGCTGTGTGTGTGGTTACCTTCTCCTCCTGTCTGGTCTTGCCAGTCCTGAGTTGAGAGAGTTCAGCCTCCAGTTTGGCTATATAGTTGCATCTCTCACATGTATTTGTGTTTGTTGGGAGGAGGAGAGGGTTGTCTGTGTACATGAGACAATTGTAGCATTGTTTCAAGATTCCCAGATTAACCAGCTGAACCAGAGAGGATGCTAGTAATCTACCACTCGACATGCTAGAATATTATAAGGGAGTGCTGTGCCTTTAAGGGAAGTGGGTACTCACAAGGGTGGTAGGTGGATGTAGTGCTTACTTTAGTTAGAGAGTGCTTACTTAGAAGAGAGGTTTTGAGAACAAGTGCTAGGCTTTTGAGAACAAGTGCTAGGCTTATAATAAAGCGAGTAGACTGATTATTATAAGAGTAAAGCTTTCTTAAAGGAAAATTTGAAGAGCAGACTTGGCAGAGCCAGAAAAGGTTTAACCTTGTTTAACCAGTGCTGCGCTATGCGCACAATCGCGCAAAGCCATGCAAATGTGGATTTTAAACAGGGAACTTCAAAAGAGCCATAAATGGTCCAAAACAACCAATTACTACTTGTGCTGAGGTCACTCCTTCAGGGACAGATAGGCTGCTCAAGGCTCCCCACTCCCACTGGTGAGCAAAGAAACTTCCTTCTATCCAAGTAAGGCAATGGACAACACAGGAACTACACCACAGCCCAGAAAACAGGAAAGCCTGTATACTGGTCTAAACTAGTCGAGGAGAGGCGGGAAAACAAGGATATTTTTTTTTTTTTGTTTTTGAAATAGAAAGCACACAGAAATGCAGGAAACAGTAATAAATCAGTTACACAGGCTAGCACACTTTAGTGGGCAGCCTCAACAGTTAAATTTAACAAACAAACAAACAACTTTCGACCAATTTTCGACTAAATGTAACTTTAAGTGCAGATAATATATAATGCAACAAACAGCTAAAAAAATAGTTTAAGCTTGTTCAAAGTAAGCAAGAGAAGGTATTTTAGGTAAAAAACAGCAAAAAATACTTAAATCAGGAAAGTAGTCACTTTTCTCAGTTCTTTGCTGCTAGGACCACTCTGCAGGACCACAAGGAGCTGTTTCTGAGTAGTATAGCCAGAAAAAAATGCTCAGAGGTGGATTTTAAACAGGGAACTTCAAAAGAGCTAGAAATGGTACAAAACAACCAATTACTACAAGCTCTTGTGCTGAGGTCACTCCTTCAGGGACAGATAGGATGCTCAAGGCTCCCCACTCCCACTGGTGAGCAAAGAAACTTCCTTCTATCCAAGTAAGGCAATGGACAACACAGGAACTACACCACAGCCCAGAATACAGCAAAGCCTGTATACTGGTCTAAACTAGTCGAGGAGAGGCGGGAAAACAAGGATTTTTTTTGTTTTTGTTTTGAGATAGAAAGCACACAGAAATGCAGGAAACAGTAATAAATCAGTTATACAGGCTAGCACACTTTAGTGGGCAGCCTCAACAGTTAAATTTAACAAATTTGGGCCTTTGACCAACATTATATGTGTCGTAGTGCAGCTTTACTCTCCATGATCTTGGTATGTAGGGCAATATAGACATATATGCACACAAACACATAAATATATATATATATATATATATATATATATATATATATATATATATATATATATATATATATACATATATATACACACATATATGTAGATCTGCTTATGTGTCTATGTTTGTGTGTGTGTGTGTGTGTGTGTGTGTGTGTGTGTGTGTGTGTGTGTGTGTGTGTGCGTGTGTATCTATATGTGTATCTATACACATTTTAGAAGAGACAGAGATGTATATGTGTGTATATATACACGGGTCCACTTCTTAAACTGGAAATACTGAAATCATGAATTTCAGTATTTCGAGATGAGAATGTTGAATCCTTAAAACCACAAAACACCACAATCACGAACACTCACAACATCAAGTCTAAGAAAACACAAATAAATACATGACCCACCCCCAAAACAACACAGACACTACAAAAACAAAATCAATAACACCACCATATGTTTCTGCAGGGGGCTGTGCTCCCCAAATCTCCTGCTACTTATAGTTATATGTAAACTCACTAATAACACACAAACACACACTATACGTACAAAAATCATCACATTCAGCACTCACACACATGCACTCTCACCCACCTACTCCAACCTACTTCTACAACTCCCCACAACAACTAAATATTAAAACAGTAACACTAAAACCCTTACAATTTAAACACTTACCTGACTCCCCATACAGACATGAACATCAGCTGCCAAACCACACAACTCTTAAAGTGACAGCACACACTAAATCAAGCACCAACGTAAACGTAACACAGATTCGGTAAACCAAGATTTGAAATAGTGCAGTTTTGAAAAATTGCACTTTTGACATTATTGGCCAGAAATACTGAAATTCGAGATTTAAGTATTTTGAGTTAAAGAAGCGGATCCATATATACACACACACACACACACACACACACACACACACACACACACACACACACACACACACACACACACACACACACACACATATATATATATATATATATATATATATATATATATATATATATATATATATATATATATATACACACACATATATATTTATATACACATATATGTATATATATATATATATATATATATATATATATATATATATATATATGTATATAATTTTTTTAAATAAATTGCATGAGCAGCAATGGATTTGTGCTCTGCTTAACTAAGTGTACAGGCATGTGCTGTGGCCTTTTTGGATTGTTTGAGCATTGCTAAGCACTGTGCAAATGGGAAATGCATTGCTTACATCAGAGATTTACTGTTTCATAAACTGAGTCCAGCCCTCACCTAGCTGTACTCCAGGCCGAGATTATGTTTGTTACATGGTATGATCTCTGAACCTGTTTCTGCACTGCTGCGCTTCACATAAATTGGCTAAAACATTTTAAATAGGTCTTAGATATGTGGTGCAGCGTGCAAATGCTTAATTAATATGTGAAAGAGAGTAATAATAGTATAGCACACGCACAGTCACAGTCTGTAAAACACAACTTATTTACTTCACATCCAAAATACCTGGATATTGGCGGATTAAAGCCTACATTTGGTTACTGGGATATCAGTAGGGGGTTCCTCGTCAGAGTCCTCCTGTGACTATGGCTGTGGTGACCTAGGTACTGGTGGTGGGCTATGTATCCCTTCCTTTTGCTGATCCTGCTGCAGCTGTTTTCACAGGATTGGATTCTGTAGCATAGCACATACTGTGAATATCTGTGCATGTGTGCATGGAGTATACTGCAGGGATCCACCAGATATACTGAGGCACCAGAACCGTGACTTCAGAAGCCAAAACTCATGCTCTATGATGTTCCCAGTTTGTGTGTGTGCCTTATTATGGCATTCTTCCATAGGTGTGTGTGCATTTCTGATGACTGTCATCATCCACAGTTCCAGGGCATAGCCAGCATCCCCCAGTAAATAGCCCTGTGGGATTCCCCCTAGCAAACATCTGTAGAGCTGTGATTTGTGCCAGATGTGGGAGTCGTAATAACTACCAGGTTGCCAGCACATACATTCATGATAATCTCCTAGGTATTGCACACAACTTGGCAGTTAATGGAGTGGTATGCCTTGCAGTTAAATTAGATTCTACCCTACTCAGCAGGTGGTGCCTTGATGTGTACATGAGTGCAATCTATGGCACCCAGTATTTCAGGGTAGTGTGTTACTTGGTAGAAGTGTTGCATATTGCTGGCCCTCACCTCAGGGAAAAGGGGAAAATATATGTGCTCACTGGCATGTGGGAGCATAGCATCCAGGAATTGGTGGAGTACCTTGGATGCAGATGCCTGTGAAACCCCCATCATGTCCCCAGTTGATCTTTGAAAAGTACCTGTAGCTAGTATCCTGCAGGCTACACATACCTTAGTTCCACTGGGATGGGTTCCCCCCTGTTAGCTCTGGCTCTAAGTTGAGGGCAGCAGAGCTCAGTAAGTTCTTGTAGTATTTCCCTGTCCACCCTGTAGCACACTACAATCTCCAGCTCATCTAGCTCCTGGAAGGTAACCCTGGACCTGAACACTCTTCTCCTTCTCTGTCTAGGCCTACTGTAAGCAGCACCAGCAGCACTGACTTCAGCATGTAGCACATGCAGATGTAGAACAGCTGCAGCAGCCCCTAGCATTATCTGAGTTAAAATTTACTAGTCTCTACAAAATCAGATTGTAGGGTGTATGCATACTTTATGCAGTTCTGGTGTAGGTCCACCATGTGCGATTGGCTAATTATGATGCAGTTCACCTGCTTAGGATATTACTGACATGACTTAAAGGCCATCTTTAGTGCATAATGCAGCACTATGCACAGCACCACGCAGCATAGTTTATACAAAACTGCATATTATTAATTGAATATATCCGGTTTCCTTTTAGAGCTGGCTACGTCATGACTGGGAAGTGGGTGGTCTGGTCAAGTGAACAAGCTAAGCTATGCCCATTTACGCCAAGTAGCACCCAGTGCAAACATGCACACTGAACACAAACTATCCTAAATGTGACATGACACACCCCACTGACGTCATCCACCACCAGTGGGAATATAAACACCATGTAGGAGCCTACATGAAGTGAATATGCCAAAACAATAAGGTCTTCAAACAAAGCAAAATACTGGATATGCGTACATGGTTGCTCCCTTTAGAGATTCAACACATCCATGACATTTACCCTTCATTTGCATAATATTTGTGCTGGCAGCCTAGAAACTACATGGTTCATAGCATTGTAAGCTGGGTAACAGCATGAATGCATGATGGTACAGACCTGACACAAGGTCTTACAGTACATTTGTCTAGAGTACATTATAAGTTTCATTTTACAAATTTTTATTTTATTATTATGTTAAGCATGTTTGCCCAAGTGGTGCATAGTGCAAACATGCAGAAATTAAAAAAAAAAAAAATATTAATTTCACATAATCCCTGCTGTTTTCAGACATCCACTATGTATGTTTTGAATATTTATGCATGTCTTATGTTTTCAGGGGAATTACGTCCATATTAGCGGACGTTTATATCTGCTTCTTTCAGTGTAGACTGCTGTACGCAGAAACTTTCCACATACACTACTAACATGGGCACGGAGGCTACACAGATGCATTACAGCTTGTTGAATCGCTCCACCTGGTTAATCTGCCAAAAATTTAGCTAATTAAGGGAAAATTTGCATTTCATGAAAGGTTCCTTAGCTGTGCATGCGTGCACACCCCCTACATGGAGATTATTATGTCTAAAACTGTTCACAGCAGTGTGCGCATCACATCACAATGTGCAGAGGAAAAAATACTTTGTGTAAGCTATACTGAATTTCTCTGATAATGTTTTGGCCAGTCCAATAATACAAGTAGTAAAGAGCTCTGTAATCTACATTGCATACAATAACAGCAGTGAAAAAGAATAAATGCCCTTTTAGTCACTTCTTTATCATCCATGGAGCTAATTGGGGTATATATTTTTTCATCCTGAAAGAAACCATATTTCTCAAATGTTTGGATTATTATTCCATGTTTCCTGAAGCAAGGAGACTGACATATATGAGAAATGCATGATTACTGCAATAAATCCAATTCTTTCAAGGCGACAGATATCTGATTTTATTTATCTACAATTTGCAAGTGAGGAATTCAAAAGATATGTGCATGAGTTGGAATACAAACATGTAAGGTCCAGTACAAATTATCTTCAGTGCAACTGACATGTAGAAAGAGCTGTCCAAACAGCGAATACCTTGATGAAAGAGCAGTAGTAAAAGCCATGAATTATCACCTTGCTGTTCTTGAAGGAATATTATACTGTAGGGAGTATGTCTTTTATCAGCTCAGCTTTTGACAGGCAGAAGATTGGAAAACGCTTACTTACTTCAAACAGGTGCCTGACAGGCCAGATGTGCGAGCAGTAGTAAAAAGAATCAATACCACTGAAAACCATTTTCAGGGCCCGTTGACTTTGATCACTTTGCTAGTGTTGTACTCCTGTGGGATTTCTGTATATAACTTAAGTGGTATTCAGGTGTATTCCCACACATTGGAGGAAAGGAAACTGCATATCGCTAAAAGTGGTTTTCAGTGGTATTGTTCTGCATTATCAGGACTTGCTGTAATAACTAGATAAGTCACTATCACTCTCTACATATATATTGTTATAGTCTGAGAATCATCATAAATTAAAATAAAAATAGGCATAAATACTTTATGATATAAGCTACAGAAGACTACCAGACTTATAGGTTGAAAATAAGATAAGAATCCAAAAACACATATGAAACTCTGCAGCTTGAAGTCTAAATACTTTTCTGAGCTCTTTATTGCTTCCATGTATCATCCTAAGGACTGCTACCTCTGTGCCCCCATCCAACGCCGTGTCTACCAGCTCAGCTTAACTATCCCAGCTTCCTGATTAAGCTAGACATCCCTGATTGGGAGAACCTATGCAATCATCCCAATCCAAATGTTCATATGCAGTTCTGAGAATTAGCAGTTCCCATACACACATATCTTCAGTGCTGTTTTGACCCATGGGCACACTGAGCAGTTGCCCGGGGTCCTCACAAACATAGGGGATCCATGCTAATCTATGTATTTTGTGACTTGTTGCCAATAAATAAATACTACACTATACTAAATTATATATATTTGAAGAATTATGAAAATTATGAAAATTATAAATATTAGAAAGCATTGTACAGTAGAGTGTTGATCATTTGAAATGTCAATTATCCGAATGCAGCCTTCCAGCGGCAGCCTTTCTAAAACTTAACTGTCCAGATTTTCAAAGAATGTCTCGAGTTTTTGACTCATAGTTTTGGTCTGCTCCTCTTAAAATGTGTAGTTTTCTGACAAATCACTGAGGACTGAATTTATTAAATACAGTAATGACAGCCATTTAAGTTTCAGTCTTCCTCTCTTTCAGGAAATGCATGGTAACACAAAACCTTTTATTCTAACAACTTTCTAAGATTATGCAAGCAATATTTAAATTGTTTCCTTTGTTCAGGGCCTTCAACTCCCCCCCTCCAAATTTTGGCTTTATCTAGATTTCTTGTGCTAGCAAGTTGAGAGATATGGTTGAGTGTCAAGTGTATTTTACAAGGAGCTGAGACCTTCAGGAGAAGAGGAGTTTAGTGCTGCCAAGTCTGTTTACAATGTGCAACTGTTGTTTAGCAAATGATATCACTATTGTACTAAATTATTAAAGCATTGTTAGTAGCACAAGAGGTAGTAAACTTGCTCTTGATACAGATGGCTGTGGGTTCTACTCCCACACTATATAGATGGATTGCTACTATTGTTTTTTTATCCAGTTCAGTTACATGTTTGATTTTCCAGACAGTTTTGATTATCCTAACTACCCTTGGTTCCATTGTTTGATTATCCAGACAGTTTGATTATCCTAACTACCCTTGGATCAAATTAGTTTGGATAATCGACTCTCTACTGTATATGAGCCATGAACTGAAATACCTTTGCCATTCCTTTAAAATTATATATATATATATATATATATATATATATATTTCTGTGTGTGTTTAAATATTGATTATAACGTGCAGTAACGTTTATGGTCATTTTTGTGGATCGGTCCTATTTGTAGGTAGTCTTAGTAGTAGACCACTACTGTGCATGAAGGTGTTTACTTTTCTCATTCAAATTTTCTATAGCTCAAATTGCACTAAACCATGTTTTAATTTTTAAAATGTTTTTGTTGAATATCGGTGAATAATTGAGCAGAAATGAAACATAGTGTTTTGAGTGGAGCACAGAAGAGGAAAAGAGCTGCAGATTAGGAGAAAATGCAGAAACTTCCAAAATTAATATCCTGGTTGAACTCAGGTGCAATGGCATCAGCCACTAATACTGCTCCTTCAAATATTGCATCCACATCCACTCCTGCATCCAGTCATCCAGTTCCAGCAGACATACCAATGGTATCATTACCTGTTCCTACTGCTAGGGATATTCCATAAGAGGAAATATCCAAATATGTAACAGTAAAGGAGCTTGCAAACCAAGACACAGATTCGTGGCTATGGAACATTAATGATATTAACACAGAGAAATTACTTGATTCATAGCAGGCCATCATCATGTCAGAATCCTGATAGCAACTTTTCAGACTCACGCAGAGTGTATAAAGGAGCTGGAGGAGAGATTACTCAGGCAATGCATTTATCAACGAAGGTGTCCAAACATCATCTGTGGCATGGCAAGTGTGCAAAATGTAAATGGCTACTCTATTCACCTTCCCAAGGTCATTTGTACTGCTTAGTATGTCATATGTTATCCAAGACAGTCCCTGTGCTATGTCAGGATTCAATGACTGGAAATACAGCAATGTTATTGCAGAACATGAAAATGGAGAACTTTGTAAGTGCATGATGGCATATTTGATCCAACATAAAGAAACTGGAAGTGTAGATTCTTTGTTACTTGAACACCATCGCTTAGAGCAGGAGTACTGGCATAAAGTGTTGACATGTGTGACTTCTGTAATTCACTTTCTTGCCTCTAGAGGTTTGCCATTTCATGGAGAAAATCAAATTACTGGGTCAGCAAAAAAAAAAAAAAAAAAAAAAATGGAAACTATTTAGGGATTCTAGAGCTGTTGAAAGAATTTGACCCTTTTCTATAGAATAACATCTCAAACGGTATGGAAATCATGGAACAGGGAACCCATCATATTTATTGGCAAACATTTGTGAGGAATTTATTGAATTAATGGGACATCATGTTTTTGTGCTATTCTTGAAGAAAATAAAGAGTCAAAGTATTACTCAATAAGTGCGCATTCCACTCCAGACATCTCACTCACTGATCAACTGATATTTACTGTCCAATACTTTTGAGGATGTGAGCTTGTGGAGCATTTCATTAAGTTCATCCCCATCTTTTCTCACAGAGCAAAGAATCTAGCAGACACTGTTGAGGATTTCCTTAATGAAAACAACATTCCACTATCAAACTGCCTTTGTCAGTTGTATGATAATGCCTGAAATATGTCTGGACACTATACTGGATTGCAAGCAAGGATTCACCAACTGAATGAGTTTGCCATCCATGTCCCCTGTGCTGGACACAGCCTGAGCTTGTTGGGAGTAAAAGCGGCAGAGTGCTGTCTGCAGACAGTAAAATTCCTTGATTTTGTTTAGCTTCTGTATTCCCATTTCTCTTCTTCTACACATCAATAGAATGTTCTGGCATCATCTTTAGCAAAAGATGTTGTGGTCAAGTGTCTGTTTGACAAGAGATGGTCATCACATTTTGATGCTGTTCATGCTCTACATAGGGTTTTGAGAAAATTAAACATGTACTGGATTCTGTATCAGCTGACACTGAACAAGAAGTGTACACAAGGCTAGAGGCGGGAGGATTAAATGAGAAAATGGAGAATCTGGAAAGGATCATTCTGGCAATTCCTTGGAATGACATTCTCGAAAGTGAAGAAAGCAAGCAATGTCCTGCAGTCAGAGGATGTGCACATGCTTGTTGCCATGAATCTTTTTTAGCCTCTGAAAACCTATCTTCAGGAAATTAGAGGCAAATTTAGTGAATCCAAATTAAAAGCCAGAAGTAGGTGCCCGGATTCAGATTTTAGCTATGTGAAAAAACGGGAATGAAAGCGAAGTGTGCATCTTACTAGATATAATGGATAAGAAGAAGTACTTGTCACTAAAAGTGAAACGTTCAAGGAAGAAACATTCCTTTCTGTTCTGGGCTCTCTTATCTTTGAGCTGACAAAATGCATAGAAGCTTATTTATTGGCTGGAAATCTGTTTTCCTTTTTCAGTGAATTGAAAACAATTGGTTCTGATGAGCTAAATGAAAAGTGCGATAATCTGGCTAATGTGTATCAGAAAGACTTGGATTATACTGACCTTTTAAATGAATGTGTTCATCTCAAGCACTACTTTGTTGTTGGTGAAAATTGTGAGACTCTCCCTGCATTGTACAGAAAAATAATTTCAGACAATTTGAAATCTGTGTTTCCCAATGTTGAAATTGCACTCAAAGTATTCATGTGTATGATGGTTGCCAAATGTGCAGGAGAACATTCATTTTCAACACTGAAACTTATAAAAATTAGCTTCACAACACAATGCGGCAGCAGCGTTTGAACTGGCTTTCACTTATGTGTATGGAAAATGATATCCTCAACACCTTTACTTCAAGTCAAATATAAAGCAATTCCATGCAAAGAAATTTCACAAACGTTTATGTTGAACACTTGATTAATAATAAATATTTCATAATAATTTCATACTGTGCCATCTGCATCTGTAGGGTTTACTAGTTGTAGTAGCATTAATTTGTTGAAATTTTTGTGTTTTCCAAGGCTCATGTTATCTTGTTCATAGGTTTATATTGACTAATCTTTGCTGTGCAGCATGTTCTTAATGTTTAAGCACTGATTTTGTTGGAAGTTTCAATAAGTATATGTTTAATTTTATCGGCCATTTTCATTTTTAATCCTGTGAGTGGCTGTGTAGGTAGTGGCCCCAGTGCACTGCTTTGTGCAGGAGCCAATAATGCTGTTAAGATGACACTACATGTTTTTTTGGATACAATAGAAAGTGGAACAATTCGTAGAAACTCCATGTGGCTAGAGGAAGTACATGTAGACTTTGCACAGATGACAATGTAGACCAGGAAATGAGATGGAAAACTGAGTGCTACAAGAGAGCAGTGCTAACTGCACGGCTGCCAAGTTTACTTAACAAAACCTGGATTCCTGTATGCTTTACTCTTTCCTCTAAAATGCTTTTTACTCTGTTTATCTCTAGTTTCAGCCTACTTAACATTTTTTCACATTGCTCCCATCCCATCATCAGCATCCCTTTCACCCCTCATACACATAACAATGTTCAGTGAAACTACCCTACCTGCCCACTATTAACACTTCTTAGTTGTATTCTCAGTCTCCACTAAGGAAATCTACCGCATGAATATTGCATGTGCATCCTCATGAAGAGGAACATCCATCCTCCCTACATGTGCCTTCATGTGCCAAAGCCTCTAGCTGAACCTGGGACACCTGGCCAGTAGTCAGGGCTTGATCCAACTTTGCCATAGGCAGAGGTTACTTTGAAAAGATACTTGATGATATGCTTTAATGATACCCATACTAAACTTTCCATTTTTCAATATAGTCTGTTCTACACAGAGTGTAATATAAACATGATAATTCCTTCTTCTCATTTCCCATCACTAAACCTCCCACCTGTTTTCCATTCCAGTGCCGTAGAGGTATAAAGCCTTAAATACAGCCCAGCTAACTCAAGTTCATTTAGCAGCTTTGGCCACTGACAGAGCTGCAGAGAAGGATGACCATTCCCATCCTAGGGGGAGGGTGTTACTGCATATTGATCACTGGTGGAGACCAGGGATGTATAACAGGGGATGTAATATAAGGATGAATTAAGGTACAGATTTTTCTTAGCTGCTGTGGAGGCAAGGTGATATGTCAGCACATTCCCATTGCAAGCCTGCCCTCAAGACAGAACCAAAAGACCATGGAGAGGGGGGTGGGAAAGCAGGGTACAGTATAATGAAATAAAATCCCTGGTAGATGGTATGACAATCAGATGCCCCCCCCCCCCCAGGGTGCAATTAAGATCTGCAGCAGTCAAATCCATATGAAGAAAAGTCCAGGTGGTATCAGGAGGCAGCAGATAGATCCAGCAATGGACATGGGACACTGGGTGGGGGAGCACAAAGGAGGGGAGTGGACAAAAAAAAACAGTCCTACTTCAAAGTTTAACATTATGATTCCACTTTTATAAAAACTTACCAAGTTTTGGACAAAATATTACAGTCATTATTCAAAAGAAAGATTAAGCTCCAGATTTTCAAACCTTCAATCTTTTTTTTACAAGAATTTCACTATAACTTCATATAACTGATTATAGATTCCAGTACATTATTCTTACAACTAATTAAAGATTTTCACAAATTTATTCAGCTGTCACTCATTCAAATCACAGTAGTAACCATTTCCTGCACTATCTTTACATAATATTCTGTTTTGGACAGCAATAGTAAAAACTTTCTTAAAAATTATTTTCGAAGAGATTTTCCTGCTTATCCATATACACCTCCATGGGATAAATTCATCGGTTGTATACATAACTTTGCAGAAAATCCTTCTTTCATAAATCCTTAAACAAGTAACATCGTATATTGTATATCTTTACCCACTTCATCTGTAGAAATTTCTGCTTTTATGTATTTTTTTTCCTCCACCTCAAATATAAAATAGGAGAAGCTTATTTTTTTTTACTTCAGGCAGTGATCACCTGCTTTTCATTGGCTTTAAACATCCATATTTCCTGAATATCATCACCTCTTCCCATATCCACATACAGTTATTTTTCATCCTTCTGTAAGCCTCTTCTTTCTTTATATGAATTATGAATTTCTCTTCTCCATTTACATTATTTTACGTTTATTCTTCCAGTGCTGTTCACAACTCTATGCAGCTGACAATCTCAACTATTTAACTTATGAAACTTCAGCTAGGAAATGTACACTAAGTGAAAGTAAAGGTGTGTTGTCCCTTGATAAGTCACTCACCTCAATTTTATGTTGAGGAGCCAAAAAGAAAACAAACAAAAAAGATTGTTTCATACTTGAGGATCAAAAAAAAAACACCTTTCTTCTTTTCAAACTGTAGCAAATCACTTGCTACTTTTCTAACTTGTTGCAGCTTATATCATACATGAAACGATGAAGATGCATCAGTTCTGACCACAAAAAAGTATTGGCATTTATTTCTGTCCTGGCATTCAGAAATACCATTATGGAAATTAATGCTTGTACTACATTACTGACCAACTGTGCCCTCTTAACACCTTTTACCTGAAGTAGCTGCCCTCTTCACCCCACTCTAGATATACTTCTGTGCAATTACCTCTATTAGACATCACACCAGGGACAGAGAATGTCTGAAGACAAAGGGTTTAGCGGTCCCTTTTAAGGGGAGATGCTTCCTTTGCTTCTGAAAAGTTGACCAATTGGTCTCTCCTGGAGGCAGTCAGAGGAAGAATCTCTGTTCACCCAATATCTTGGTTGGCCATCACAAAAAGCATATGTGAAGAAAATAATATGTAGTGACTGCATTATAATGTTTACCTCCACCTCCAGGCAAAGTACAAATGCCTTTCCTGGTTTCCTACCTCACCAAAAAGGGCATCAGCTTCTACTAAAAAGAGCCACCTATGAGGTACTACCAGGCTAGAGAAGATCCAGAGTCTACTAAGTATTAATATCAAGGAAGAGCAAGGATCTTAGCTTCATTCTGGATCTTAGCTGTCCAAACATACATGTGAGAAAAGCAAAATTTTGTATGGTCATGGAGCAGTCTACTGCTCCACTCCTATAGGCAGAGAACTGGAGGTGCTCAGTAAACATTCAGGATGCTTACTATCACATCAGGGTTTCAAAGCAGTCCAGAAGGTTGCTCCAAGTTCAGTTGGGAGCTAACCATTACCAGTTCTGGACAACGCCCTTCAGTCTCACCACAGCCTCCAGGATGTTCACCTAGTGTATGCTTGTGGTCACAGTGCAGCTTAGGCTGCAAGTGTTTGGTGCATTCCTGTATCCAGGGTTCAATGCATTCTTGTGTCCAGGGTTTGTTGCATTCCTGTATGCAGGGTTTGGTGCATTCCTGTATCCATATGAATGTCTGCTAACTGCAAACACAAAGGAATCACTGATCCTGGAAAGAGATTATTTACTCCCCTTGGGTCAGTGTTTGAGTATCACTGTAAACTTAGAAAACTCACATTTGTAAACTTCTCAGTTCATGATGTTTATAGGCTGTGATCTGGATGTTACAACAAGAATAAAGAAGCTCCTTGAGGGATGAGGTTTAAAAGGTTGCAGGACTTAAATGAGCTATGTAATGTTTGACTGAAAAAGATTGGGTAGATTATAAGTGATGTATAATGTCTGCAACTGGGAGTGTGTCAGTATGGTTTGTGATATAAAATGTTTGCAACTAGGATTGTGTCAGTGTGGTTTATTTTCATTTGTGTAAATGTAGGATTGCCTATGTAGTTAGTGATGGTTTGATAAAGATGTCTCTTGTTTAAAATAAGAAAAAGGGCAAGAATTTAATAATTTATGCAATGTTGCTTAGGTTATATGACATATAGCAATATATGTGAAGAAAAATGCTTGTTATGCTAATTATAGTGTGATTACGTTTATATGAATGTAAATTTGCCTATGTCACAAATGATAGTTCAATATAGGTGTTTGGAGAAAGAAGAAAAAAAGAATAACAATAACATCACCTACTTTTACATGTTTTCTAGTGGTAGTAACTTGCAGCTTGTTTTATGGGCATTTACATGTTCTCTCACTTTCAGTAACTGTCGCTAGTTGGTAATGCGTTACTATTGTTATCTGTTTACATTTGTTTTCTTGGTAGTATTAGCTGTTGGTTAGTTGATAGTGTTGGTCGCTAAGACTTAGGGATTTGCTTAGATAGTTATCAGCTTTCACCTGTTTATTTTTTGATTGTAACTACTGTCGCTTCTAATATATTGTCTTTTATATGTTGGTGGAGGGCTTTGTGTGCTACACAGTTGTGTTTACTTTCTTAGACCATTGTGTTGGGCATACTGATTCCACGTGTTGGGGAATCTCTAATTGAGTATATGCTTTTACTGTATGGCTAATGACTCCAGTAATTTCCTTACCTATGCCTGCTAGGCTATTTTTAGTTATCTGGTAGCTCTATTCAGTGGTCAGGGACATAGTTCCGACTTATTTTGTCTATTGTTTCTAATTTGTTTTCAGTTTGGTGACCTTTTGGCCTCTTGGCAACATCGTTTTTGTCTTTGAATATATGTATTTGCAGCCTTTTAGTGTTCTCTTGGACGGGGCTGTAATTTATAAATAAAACTTATTTCTCCAATGTATTCATAATTTTATAATGAGGGTATCTGCCCGTGAAGTACTGAACAGTGTAGTGTAAATGCAACCACTCTCATGTATTAAGCGTGTTGTTGATTACTGCTGAGATATAGGGACTATAATCAGCTCATAGCTGCTTATTTTTGTATCCTAAGGATTTATATCTTTGCTGTTTTTAAGCTGCCTAGTGGTCTGTACCTTGACATGCATAAACGTATTGTATTGTAATGCAACTGCTTTTATTTGGACTAGCCTAATTAACCTAATTGTAATTTGTAATCAAACTGTTTTTTTTCTTTTCTCTATCTCTTTCTAGCTGGTTTAGGGTAATTATTGGCCTCTCAACTTCAGAAAGTGCGACTCATAAAACTGCAACTTCCACCCTCCACTACCTGCCTGTTTTCCTGGGTTCACTCTGTAAACTGGCTTTTATAACCTGGAGTAAACCTCACCAAAGTTATACTGTATGTTTCATTGATATTTGTTCTTTTTTAATAGTGACATTGATGTTATTTCTTGGGTTTTCTCCTGATATAGAAACTAGACTTCTGCCAGTCAGACTGCTTGATTCCCTCCCTATATCTCCTCTCTTCCTTTGTTTTAAATATATACTGCACTAAACCTAAAGCACTCCTACCTAAAGTACTGTCTCTATTATCCCTAGCCTCTATTCATAGTTCCCACACCTCATGTTTACAGTGTCTCTCCTGCCTGACTCTTATTCCTTTTAGTTCTTCTGGCCTTTACCAATCTACTATTGCTAGTTCTCTCTGTCCCTATGCTCTCCATTAATATCTTCACTACTCTCCTGTTCAGGGAACTGTTTCTCCTGAGCTTGTCCTTCTACTACTAGTTAACCTAACTATCTCCCTGTATCCAGACCCACTCTCCTAGGATAGCTTCTTTCTGATTGTTCTCCACTCCTCTCCCTGCTCTCTCACTCTCCCTACCCCCAATTCCCACCCACCCCAGGGTCCTCAACTTATACCTCACTAAACACTCCCCTATCCTCTCAACCAATCTCCTTCCAACAAACTAGACCTCCCCTTATCTTTATCGCTCTTCCCTTCCACTCTATAATATCATATCCTCCCACCTTTTGACGCCTAACTACAACACTATTCCTTAAAATCTACTATACCTTATCTCTTCAATCCTCCTCCCACAAAGCACTTTAATAACCTAACTTATATTACATCCTTTCTACTTTCTAACTAATACATACTCATTTCCTATCTAACACTGACTATCCCCTTCCTCAATTTCTATACACTTATTCTCCTTGTATCCCTTCTTCATACAGTATACCTAACTATTCTTTCTAAACAACCTACCATAGGCCCTCATCTCCTCACTATAATGTCTCTAACTTTAAAACCCTTTCTCATCTATGCTCTACTCTCCATTATTACTCTAGCCTCTCTTTCTTTATCATACCATATCACCTCATTGCAATTTAAAACTTTCTATGAACAAAACCTTCACATAAAGCAAACTTTACCTTCATCTACCTTTAGCTCCTTAAACATAGTAACATTACCTGTTCTTCCAACTATTTACTGCCAAAATATCATAGGGTTTCTCACATTACCCCAACTCTAACAAAAGATTTCTTAATATTTGTCTCAAACTGCTTAAAGTACTATCAACTCCCCATCATCTACTCCTCTTACATGGTGACATTCATCCTAATCCCGGTCCTTCTACCATTAACAATCATAACCAAAACTTAAACTCTTCTCCTCTTCTTGCATCAGGTACTAGAACTAAAAATTCCTTCTAATAGCTCATATTAACATCAGAAGTTTGAATAACAAAATCCACCATTTACATGCACTCCTTCACTTGCATTCATTTGATATATTATGTGTAACAGAAACATGGCTAAAACCCTCCACTCTAGACCAGGAAATCACCCTCCTGGCTACAACATACTTAGAAATGACCGTATAAAGAAGAAAGGTATAGCCATTATTTATAAATCAAACCTACAAATTACCCAATTTAATGAAGTTCCATTAACAAGCCCTAAATCAGAAATTTTATCAATCAAACTACAGATAAACAATAATAAAGCAATCTATCTAATATGTATGTACCTTCCCCCTGGCAACAATACCCAAACGCTAGAAAGCCTACTTAGTTCCCTGTCCAGCCAACTACCCCAAGAAACCATAATACTTGGTGATTTCAACATTGATTGGAAAACCTGTGCAGACCAGCAACCTACTAACCATATTAATCTCCATGGTTACTCTCAATTAATATCAACTACAACTAGAACACATAAACCAAATAAGAAAGAAACAATTCTGGACTGGATTCTAATTAATAATGCCCACAGTTACTATACTCCAGGTACACTTCCTGATAGTATTAGTGATCACACACTTACATATGTGATCAGACAAAACTGAATATTCCTAATATGCATAAACTTAAAAGATGAAAAATTTTTCAACCCTGATAACTTCCTTACGAATTACATGCATGTGACTGGTCACCTTTATCACACCTCGAACTCAATGAAGCAGTTTCCTTCTTTAACACAAAATTTCTGCAAATCCTTGACTATCATGCTCCATTCCACTCTATTAGGATAAAAGCCAAAACTGCCCCTTGGCTTACTAAGCAAACAAAAGAAAATGATCCTTAGAAATAAAACCTGGTCCAAATGGAAAGCTACCAAATCTCCATCTGACCATCTCCTCTATAAACAGTTAAGAAATACTACCAAGAAAGACACTCTTAGAGACAAAAAGGAATTTTATCTCCACCTTCAACAAACTACACAAAATACCCCTCAAAAATTTTGGTCAGGTATAAATAACCTTCTTAAACCAGGACATTCTACTACTCCTACCCCTCAGGATTTAACCCTAATACCTCTACTCTGATCCCAAATGCCTTTAATAACTACTTTACAGAAGCCATTCTAACACTAGCAAACTCTCTACCAACACCTACTGCATCCTCACATGATACCTCTCCAGCCTCTACTAATCACTTTCAAATCCAACCTGTGTCTTCTTCTATCATATATAAGCTTCTCTTAAAACTAAAACCATGCACCCCATCAGCTGACCAGCTCCCTTCTGAATACTTACAAATTGCTGCTAAAGCTATCTATCACCCAATATCTATTCTAATAAATAGGACCATCTCTGAAAGGAAAATCCCCTCAGTCTGGAAGATATCGCACATAATTCCCCTTCATAAAGGAGGCCCTTCTTCCGAATTATCCAACTATCGTCCTATTGCCTTACTGTCCCCATTAGCTAAAATAATGGAAAGGTGTATACATAAACAATTTCTGAATTACCTTCTTCAAAACAACCTTCTAGCTGACTGTCAACATGGTTTTAGGCCCCATCACAGTACTACCACTGCCCTTCTGTCTTTTACTGACTCCATAAATAAAAATCGAAACAGTAACCTTCTCTCATCTGCTCTATTTATAGATCTATCAAAAGCTTTTGATATGGTTAACCATAATATACTCCTTGACAAACTTAACAACCTCTCTTTAAGCTCTCATACTCTACAGTGGTTTAGAAGCTATCTGGAAAATAGACAACAAGCAGTTCTATGGGAAAATAACCTCTCATCTTTACTTCCAGTAAATGTAGGGGTTCCACAAGGATCTATCCTTGGACCCCTTCTTTTCTCAGTATTTATTAATGACCTATATTTGAATATACCACAAGCAACCTGCATCCAATATGCAGATGACTCGACATTGATCTGCTCTGCCACAAATACTCTCCAGTCCATCACCCAGACAACCTTTCATAATGTTGAAAATGGTTTATGCAGCATTGCCTCCTCCTTAATCCCAAAAAAACAAAGCTCCTTCTCTTTACTCCTACTAATAAATCTCCTACACCTCTCTTTACTATCACCTCAAATAATTCAACCTGCATTAACCCTGATAATACCACACTATTAGGGGTAACCATTGATAACCATCTCAACTTTGATGAACAAATAAATAGTACTATTAAAGCTGTAAATAAAAATTGGGACACTCTATAGAATTAAACCTTTCCTTACCCCAGCAGCCAGAAAACCATTGCTCAGACCCACCTGCTCTCCACTCTTTTATGCCATTTATACCACACTCTCTAAAAATAACATCAATAAACTCTCCACCTGTTATAACAGTATAGCTAGATTCATTAATGCAACTCCTTAGAACCCACCACTGTTATAACCTGAAACAACTAAATTGGCTAGAACTAAATAACCAATACCAACAACTACTTATAATTCATAAAACCCTTCACTTCCTGAAAATACTCCAAGTCTGGCTAAACTTATCTCTCCATATAAGAACCTAAACACACTTTCTGCCAACAAGTTTCTAGTATCTATAACTAAATCACATAACAAAGCTGGTGATGCACTATTTTCTAATTCCATAGGGAAACACTGGAATCTAATCCTCAAGAAATAGCGACTCTTCAGTCCACCTCTCTCTCTCAAAAGACAACACAAAGCACACCTTACTTCTCAATGGCTATGTCCTGTACCAATCAAAAGAAAGACTCAACACACCTTATTATTTTTATTCCTGTCCCCATACTGGCCCTACCTGAAGCTTTCTGGATTTGAGAGGTGAATACTAAGGATTCCTAGATCTCTGAATAACTTTACTATGTAGATTTTGCTTTTGTTGTTAACTTGTACTTATTTTTAAAATGTGATAGATATCCTCTCTTGTATAAATCTACTAAGAAAATTGTTATTAATCTCTGTTATTTTGTCCGCTTTTCTCCGGCCTCTACTGTAAACTATGTCCAGCAACAAATGTAAAATAAAAAAATAAAAATAACAAAGCTCCTAGACACAGGGCTGATCTCCTCAGGCTAAATTCTGATTACAACACTCCTGGATCTACCATTATTCTATGTACACCGGCAGCCTCCGTAATGTCAGTTCTCCATGTTAGGTACTACATGAGGGTTCTTCAATGGACAGCCAGTGTTCACTGGTCTCAGTCAATCTACCATTTCTTCACCCCATAAAACTGTTTTCAGTTTATTGCAACCATTGGAAATGGTGGATTCAGTCTACCGTGTTCAGGATGACAACTCTTTGTTCTTCCATCACCATCAGCTACTGTTACCACAGAAGCTTCCTTTCTGGGTTGTACAGGGCATTACAAAGTCCAAGAAACATGGTCACAACAAGAGGCTTGCTTTTACATCAGTGTTCTGGAGATAAGGGCAGTCCTCCTAGCATTGCAGGCACTTTAAGACTTCCTTCCCCAGGTTATTACTTCCATCCAAACAGACAAGTCTTCAGCAGTATAGTATATAAACAAGTAAGGAGGACCCATTCATACTCTTTGTGCTGGAAAGCTATGAGAGTGTGGCAATGGGTGACACCTTCGCAGAGCTTTCTAACTGCAATACATTTTTAGGTTGGACCAGCCCTGTAGCAGGCAGGCTTATTCTCTGCATTCTCGTGTCTCATAAGTTGTCCCTCAATCAAACCGTGGCAACCAAGGTATTCAGTTGCTGGGGTTATTCTTTCTGTCTTCCCTTTGCATCTCCCAACAATACCAAATACTGCAGCTACTTCTTCCTTAGCCCTCCACAAGGACAGACACCCAGGGATGTTCTGTTACATCCTTGGCCACCTGGCCTTTTGTATGCCCCCCCCTTCATTAGTGACAAAGTTTTTATAGAAAGCATCAAGTCAGCATTCTCATTACCCCATTTCTGGCCCAGGCATATAGAGAGTCTAAAACTCTGACTTTATCAGGCGTGACTCCTGTGGTAACGGGATTCTCAACCAGACATTCTGTCTAACTTGTCTGGCAAGCCTCATGCAGACATTATCTCTTTCAAGTTTATCACATTGTTTAACCAATTGCATAAATGGCCAGTAATCCTGCTCTACCAGCCTGAGTAGTACAGATTCAAACTGTTTTTCAAAAATAATCTTCTAGAAATCTGTATAAAAGTAAATGGTAAATATTTTCTTTAAGGACAACCAACCACAGACTTGACCCTTTCTTAATGCCAATTGATTCTATTTTAAAAAAATTTAAACCAGCCTTTTTGACACGTGCTAATTATGCAATGACAAAAGTCCAGTAAACTGCCATTTCTAGCTTTATTTGGGCCTAAATTATAATTTTATGGACTTTATAAAGATATGTAAGGCATTCCTAAAGGACATATTTCTCCTTGGACCACCCATTAAAAAAACACTCCACCATAAGATCTTATCTTAGTACTTCATGGTCATAGGAAACTGCTTTTAAGCCTGGCACTGCTTCATCCTTAAAGCAGCTTTTCTGGAAGACTTATTTTTGGTTGTGGTTACCTCAAAAAGATGGATTTCTGAGTTACACACCTTGCCATGTAAACAACCATATCTGTTTTTCCAAAAAGTCAGAGTTTCCCTCAGTTCAAACCCTTAATTTGTTCCAAATGTAGCCACAGATGCAGTCTTAAACCAAATTATTTATTTGCCAGTCTTCTTCCCAAATTATTCCAACAAAGGAGACTACAACCTTCATACCCTGGATCTACATTGTCAAGTAAGGTTTTACCTTCAAAGAACAAAATCCATAAGGATACATGACTAACTTTTTATATCCTTTTCCAAAAATAAACTAGGGGAAAAGTCACCCAAACCACTTTATCTAGACAACTGTCAGATTGCATCACCTGTTCCTTCTCCAACAGAGACATTCCAGTACCATTAACACATAAAGCACATTCCACAAGACCTAGCTCAACTTCTGTGGCATTTTCTCAAGCACTGTACTATAGATGACACCTGTAGTGCAACAGGTTTGTCAACAAAGTGTACCTTTATCAAGCACCTCAATTTTGACATTGTATCGAGGTACAGAGAAACTTTCATTTCCACCATTCTCTGAGGTACCCTGCCATTATGATCTAGGGAGAAAATAACTATGAATTTTAATCCAACCATCAAGATGGACAAAGGGAACAGTACAGGGTACAAATGTTATTTACTTATTTAGCATAACAATGTATTCTTGTTGTCCCTCTCCTTAATGTCCAATGTATCATTCCCTCTTCCAAACTGTCACCTTTCTTTCTGAATGGATCTGATAGACATATACCTGAAGTCCTTCTTTGGGTCTCCTTTTTCCATTGCCTAAGTATTCAATATAGGGAAAACTCAATATGAGAGACAAGGGAGAGCACACTGCATTATGTGACACTAGGGAAGGGAAGCTCAAGAGCTGGAGAACCTTCTGAGTGAAAATTTGCTAGCTTGGATCTGCTGTGAGGGTGGATAACCCAACCATCAAGATGGATGGGAAGGGACTATAAGGATCTATCATTATGGCAAGTACATAACTTTCATTTCTATTCTGTGAGCTTCCATGAGATGCAGGCATACACATCTTTATTTTTCTTAACATAACTTACATACTAAACAAACGTACCATACATTTCAAAAAACTTGTTTTAATTGGGACAGTTATTAATACAGTTATAATCAGTTATATAGACAATTAGGAGAATGTGTGTTCTGTAGATCACTACCCTATTGAAGAAAGAATGTTCTCCAGCAGGATGTTAAAGTACAGGTAAAACCTACTGAAAATTAGCCCACTACTCAGACAATAAAACTGCCAATGACCTCCATTTTTTTACATTTGCTAAACAGGACTTTTGTTGTTAACAAGCATAAAAAAAGCATGAAAGTGGAAGTAAGATAGAGATCAAGTACTAGCTGCATCAGCACGTTTTCATAACATATGTACATATAATATCTATTGTTCCCACATCTGCATACAGAGCTTTATAAAATCCTAGAAGACTTGGCTAATGACCTTTTGCAAGTACTTAATGGCTAACAATCTTGAGTGAAAAATCTTCTCTACATATGTTTGTATAATAAAATCTAACCCCGGGATTTTTCTTACAAAAGATTGGCGTAGCTATGGGCTCCCCATGTGGTGTCAGCTACGTCAATCTTGTCATGGCTTATTGGGAACATGAATTTATATTTAATAAACCAGATATCTGTGACAAAATGTATTTTTATACACAGCTTATTTACGATGTCTTCATAATTTTTGATGGTGACAACAAGAAGGCAGAAGATTTAGTGTTACACTTTAATAGCACTACAGAATTTTTATCATTTACATACTCCTTTGATACCTGTAGGGTGGCTTACTTGGATGTAGACCTTACCAAGGATTTGATAAATAAATGTTATTTGGCTAAAAGTTATAGAAAGCCAACATATTCAAATTCCTTTCTACATTTCAATAGTAGCCACCCTTGGTATCAGAAGAAATCCGTAGTTAAAGGGCAACTCGTAAGGGCTGCCTGTATGGTGTCACAGGATACTGATTTTCTCAAATAATGTTTTACTTGAGAGAAATGTTCCTGAAGAGGGGCTACCCGAGCTCACTTATTTGTGCTATACAAGAAGAAGTCCAGAGCAAAAGAAAAATGTTTTTTATAAACCAATTTTGAGTGGTGTGCCTAATAGGAATGAAACACAATTGCCTATAGTTTATAGGGACATCAACCATATGGTCAGTATGATTACCCCCTTTAGTAGTGATGCCAATGAAATCTTGAGGAAAAATTGGAAAGTTATCAGGAGGGATCCTGACTTTGTTGGTAGACTCCAAAACTCTCCCTGAATTATATACAAGAGGGGTTTGAATCTAAAAAACATTTTGGAAACAAAGAAGTTAGTCACCGATTTAATGAGTGGAATGTTGAAATGTTATATGTGCAATTTTTATCAATACATGGACACAGGGAGGGATTTTTCTATCAGGAATGTCATTTACAAAACTAAATTTAAGTTTAATTGCCAGACAAAATCTGTTGTTTACATGGCGCAATGTTAAAAATGTGACATGTTCTATATCGGTAAAACCGATTGTAAACTAAGAGAACGCGTGTACGAGCATATATATCACATGAGAAAAAATAACACAGAGAATGCTCTAGCAAGACATGTCCTTGCAAATCCTGACCATAATTTTAAGTTCAGGGCTATTGATTCAGTGACAAGTGATGGATGGGGTGGCCCGGATTCATTACTGTTGGAGCACCTAGAATTGTGTTGGCAACTCCGGACAGGAGCTTGTTTCTGCCCAGGACTTAATGAAGTGCATTCATTATTACGTATATTAAAATTAAGAAGTTTAAAAAGGTGAAATATCATACATTAGTAGTTGAGTGCATCTATTTGTTTACATATATCATGATATCATATATATATATATATATATATATATATATATATATATATATATATATATATATATATATGATTTTTATTAATATGATTATATTGATTATATTTATTTTTGAGAAATGTTGATTGATGACATATTTATATTAATACATATATATATTTTTGTTTATATACTTTTGTTTACATATTTTATATTTTATATTTTTGTAAGGAAATAGTAACAGATGAATTATATATATATATATTTAGGGTAAAATGTGTATTCATGAATGAGGCTTTTTGTGACTATTTACAGAGCAGAGTGAGATAATGTTTTTAAGTGAGTGTTAACACAGCTTCATTTGATTAATTGATGGTGTAATTACTTAATTGACTATGCATTTAACAAATGTATAAAAACTTGGGTGTAACACACTCATTTTATCTGAAGAAGTCCTACCAGTGAGTAGGACGAAAAGTGCTTTATTTTATTATTTTATTAAACTTTTCATTGCTGGTTGCACCTGTGCTTTCTGTGGACGTTTTTCATCTAGTTTTTTACTTGTTTGCAGTTCAAGTTTGTCAGAAAGTAAACAATGGCAGGGAACAGTGGTTGCTAAGGGGGAAGGCTCATGTGTAGTGCAGTAACTAGGGCTTAAGGCAGTGAGGTATGTTAATGAGGGGACTTATACTGAATCACAAATTTTTTCTAAGTGTCAGACTGCACCTAACCGTGTAGGTGCTCTAACACAATCGTGTAGGCAGGAGGAGCAAGTAACATGAAAAGGGGGTGTGTCATGCTTGCTGTAAGTACACTGGAGCTCCGTTGGCTGGTTTCTACTTAGCTAAGCGAGGGAGTATGTCTGAGGGTCTTTACTTTTATTCCATGAACTGAGGAGCATGTTCACAACCAGGGGAGGGCCATTTCCTGCTGTTTACACTAGCGAAACAGGTCTGGGCGGCACGCCGGGGATTAAGCAGGAAGGACGTAGGAAAAGTAAAAGGACATAGCAGAACAAGGGAAATGCAGTACAAACATCAATATGGGCTACTGCAACACACAATGGACCATTGAAAGCACTCATTAATACAGCCAACAGGTGGCTGCATAGCTGAAAATGGGAGGAGATGTAAAAAAAAATAAAATAAAAGGCAAAAGCACAATAAAGGAGAGAAGAAGTAGAAATCACTAATATGAGACTCTTGCAACTCACAATGGGGCAGGTAAAGCACACAATAATACAGCTGGCAAGTGGCTGCATAGCTGAAAATGGGAGGAGATGTAAAAAAATTAAAGGGCAATAGCACAATAAAGGAGAAGTATGAAGTAGAAATCAGCAATATGGGACCTTTGCAACTTACAATGTGCAGGCAAAGCACATAATAATATACCTGGCAGGTGGCTGCATAGCTGAAAGTGGGAGGAGATGTAAGTAAAAAATAATTAAAAAAGAAGGCAACAGCTGAAAAAAGGCAATTATGCACAAATTATCAGTAATCCCTCTAGCATTCACAGTGGCCAAATCAAAACCATGAGTAATATAGGTGGCAGCTGGCATGTATCATAGTGAGCCAATCATACAGACAGCTTCTGTAGCACCACAGTATAAAGTATGGAATCACCTTATAGTCTGCTTTGTCCCACAAACTCTGCACCATTAGTGTATTCATGCGGGGGGATTTTAACTTGAAAACTGTTAGGGGCTGCCATTGCTTTGATCCATCAGTATGTGCTAGAGGCTGAGGGCAGAGAGGAGGATAATGCTGGCAACCACTGCAGGCTCAGGAGGAGGAGAAGAGTGTTCAGACCCAGGGTCACCTACCAGGGGCTACATGACCTGGAGATAGTAGAGTGCTACAGGGTGGACAGGGAAATACTTCAGCAAACTGTGGAGCTGTGCTGGCCTCACCTCACATCCAGAATGAACAGAGGGTAAACGATCCCAATGGATACTAAAGTATGTGTAGTCCTAAGGATACTAGCTACAGGTACTTTCTAAAGACCTACTGGGGATATCATGGGGGTGTCACAGACATCTGCATCCAGAGTACTCCACCAGTTCCTGGATGCCATGCTAACAAATGCCCGTGACCACATATGCTTCCACAATACCTATGAGGAATTGAACAGCAATATGCACCCCTCCCATCATGTAGCTGAATACCCGGAGGTACTGGGTGCCATAGACTGCACGCACATCCACATCAAAGCATCAACCGTTGAGCAGGGTAGGGTCTACATAACTGCAAGGGCTTTCTCTCCATCAACTGGCAGGCCATGTGCAATGCCCAGGGCATTATCATGAATATGTGTGCTGGCAGCCCTGGAAACTATCATGACTCCCACATCTGTCATTCCTCACAGCTTTATCAGGGATTTGCCAGGAGGACATCCCATATGGCCATCTGGTGGGGATGCAAGAATGCCATAATGAGGCACACGCACAAACCAGGATAATTATAGAGCATGTGTTTGGGATGCTCAAGTCACAGTTCCACTGCCAGGACATATCTGGGTGGACCCTTGCAGTACTCTCCATTCACATGTACACACATGTTCATAGTATGTGCTATGCTACACAATATGATCCTGCGGAAACAGCTGCAGCAGGAACAGGATGAGGAAGGACCACACAGCCCCCCACCATTGCCAAGGTCCCCACAGGTACAGAGGGACTCAGATGAGGAACCCCCTGAGGCAGACCCTGTAGGCAGATGGAGGTGTGCCCAATATGGCCTGGCCTTGGCAAAGAGGCAATGCATAGCACACACACTGACACTGTAGGCATGCAGGGACTCACACCTCTCTCTACTTGCACACAAAGTAAAAAGGGATGGCACACACATCACACTACCTGCAACTTACCATGTATAGGCAGTGTACTGTGTGCATCCAACATAGGCAGCCCTCAAGCTCCGTACACACAATTGACACAGGTACAAAATAAGTCAGTTGCTTTAACAGTAAATTAATGTATCATTATGTTCTGCTAGCACATGTATGGTATTGTTGCATGCATGTAAGGGAATGGGGTGAACTACTGGGATTGCAGCAGACAACTGAAAACTATGTGGGACACCAGGAAATGTCTGCCCAATACTGGCCTCCCAACACAATGCAGTAGTACCCAAGGTGGCAAATCCCACTGCAGTATATATGTGGGGCCAACTAACTGGGGGGGGGGGGGTCATAGCTCACAGCCATGGATGTTCATAGGTTCATAGGTTCATAGGTTCATACTAGGCTATCTGCCCTAGGGCATTCATAAGCCTAGCCAGAATGTGTTTGGCTTTCGCCACCCATTTTAAATTTATTTTGCTATGCCCTTTTTCGAGGTTAGTATACTGTGCCTCTGTCTAACAGTGACACAGAAGTGATACCCAGGGTAAACCTATGATCTCCCATCCACTCATCAAGATTCCTCTTGAAGAGAGTCAATGAAGGACTCTGCCTAACCTGGACTGGGATTTTATTCCAGAGTGAAGGGAGCCTCTGGGTTATGAATCTGTCCCTCCAGCATGTCCTATTTATTTCAGTGCTGAGGTTCAAGTCTCTTGAGCTCGATGGGATTGGGATTTTCTGAGGTGCAGCATGTCCATTAATTCCGGGTTGGACATGGCTTTATACGTCAGGCACAGATCGCCTCTGAACAGGCAGTATGCCACTGAGTAGAGCTGGAGTTTCTTTAACCGGGCAGCATATGGCGTCTGTTTGAGCCCTTAGTATCTCTTGGTGAGGTACTTTTGTGGTCTTTCCAGTTGCTGCAGGTGTCTGGTAAGTTACATCCCTAAAGGGGCATTGTACTCAATTATGGGCCTGATGAGGGATGAGTAAAGAGGCACGATGACCTCCCCTGATCTAGATGTGAATCCCTTCATGATTAGGTGGGCTATATAAAATGTTTTTCTAACCACTTTGGCCACGTGGTTGTCAAATGAGAGATTGCTATCAACTTGGATCCCCAGGTCCCTAATTACTTCTTCTGTACTTAATGGATTACCACCTATGTGATAATTTGTGGGCACTTTGTTTTTGCCAAAGGGGATGACTATACACTTTTTGGCATTTAGCTTGAGGCCATGGCTCTGGCACCAGTTGTCTGTTTCTATGATGCCCTTTTGGAGGATGCTTGTGTCGGCTGGAGAGTCAATTATGGCACCCAGTTTGCAGTCATCTGCGAACGTGGTCAGCCACAGTCCTTCCGTGTTGGCCTGTACCTCCGAGAAATATATACCAAACAAGAGAGGTCCCAGGACTGAGCCTTGTGGGACACCACTTGTAACTGATTTGGAGTCTGACATGGCTCCAGCAATTCTAACCATGTGGGTTCTGTCCTTGAGCCAGTTTGCAATCCATCTAGTGACATAGGGGTTTATATTTAAGCTGGTGAGCTTATCTATAATGCCCCAGTGGGGTATTATATCGAAGGCTTTTGCGAGGTCCAGGTAGGCTGTGTGGACCACCTTCCCCTCGTCAATCGCCTTGGTGACTGTTTCAACGAAATCAACCAGGTTTAAGAGGCAGGATCTGCCCTTAACAAAGCCAAACTGGGTAGGATCCAATATCTTTATTTATGGGGTCCATGATGATCCTTTCCATAGCTTTGCAGACCAAGCTAGTCAGGCTTATGGGGCAATAGTTTCCCGGATCTGTTGAGGCACCACCTTTATGGAGAGGGACCACTGTTGCTGTACGCCACTCTTTGGGCACATATCCTGTAGTAAGGCTGAGATTGAGCAGTAGTTTTATGTTTGGGTTTAGCTCTTCTTGGAGTTCATGTAGGACGCAGCCCGGGACACTGTCTGGTCCCATTGATGCTGTGTTTTTTGCTTTGGAGAGGGTGGCTCTTACCTGAGCATCTGAGATGTCAGGGGGGCAGCACTCTGCTGGGATAGATATTTGCCCTTTGGGTGGGGAAGGGTGGGAGAAGTTTGTGCTGAACCTGTCAGCTAGGATGTTGGCAATGTCTGTGGGTTCAGTATATTTTTTTGTCATTTTAGACTAATTCTGAGCATATCTGGGAATTACCACCCAGGTTCCTAACATAACTAAAGAAAGCCTTGTTATTATCCTTAGTGTCCTGTGCAATTTTTCTCTCGAAGCTGGCCTTGGACAATTTTATGAGTGCCCGTAGGTTTTTGCTAATACTAATCAGTGATGCCTTCCCTTTTTGGGATTTTGCTCTATCATTTAGTAGCTTCTTCCTTCTATTGTATAGTTTGTTTATGGTTGGGGTCCACCAGACAGGACGTCTGCCTTTGGAGGATTGGGTCTTGGTTTTATTTGGGATCGCATGATCCATGCATTCCTGAAGGTGTTCATAGAATGCATTTATAAAGGATTCTGTGGTCTGGGCCGTGTTTTCCACAGGCCCGGGGGCTTTGAAGGATTCCACCTTGGTTTTGAGGAGTGTGAAATTTGCTTTAGAGAAGTTTTTCACTGTGGTTATCTGGGCAGGGGATGGGGTCGGGATGTGAATATCCAGTGAGATTAGTTTATGGTCTGATCTTACCAGTGAGGGATACACTTCTGATCTGGAGCATAGAGTCCCCATGTTGGTGATGATCAGGTCCAGTATGTTTTCCCCACTTGTGGGAGTGGTAACAAGTTGTTCCATAGCATTTGAGTTTATAAATTCTAGGAACCTTTGGGCTAGGGTGTTGGAGCTAGAGTATGTCAGTGTGGGGTCCAATAACCACCCCTCCCTCAAACTCACACAGCAAGTCAGCTGCAGAATACCAGAGAAAAATGTCTGGAAAAGCTCCACAAATGGCAGCGATGTTGAATCACCCCCCTACAAACCCACACAGTTATGCACAGCAGGTCTCCCAGTTACAGTAAGACTCTGAAGGGTGACACGTCTGACATGCAAATCTATGCCCTGACAATCTCACCTGTGCTCTTACTGATATACCTGTAGTCCCCAAGACAGGGCACAATAGTACAGTAAATGTAATCAAAATGTAAAGCAAATATCAGCACAGTCTCTGCAAATATCTACAGTTGACAGGTGTGCCCCCCATATACCCACAGAAATGCAGTAACATGTATGTTTGCAGGGAAGTAGCAGCATAACACAGAATGGTAGGGCTGTCCCAATACATATGAAAACATGTTGCATGTACACAATATGCCGGAGTCAATGAGCTATGTCCATGTGTGGTCAATACTGTCAGGATCTGGCCAGCATGTTCTCCTGGCTGTCATCTTATATTGCCCTAGGTACAGGCTGTCTGTCAAAGGGCCATGTGCAGATAACTGCAGTGCCAACTATTATGCATGTCAGTGACACCTATTGCTCTGACACTAACATACCTGAACGTCACAGTGCTATGTGGAATATACTACACATATAATGGACTTCTTGAGGGCTGTGTAGCCGAGGTGCTAGGGCTTTTGTGAATAATCATGCTTATTGGTACTGTTGCCAGTGGTCATTGTCAATATTTTGTTTTCCTTGTTTTATGTCTGCTTTTATATATAATGGACATGCTTGCACAGTACAATGCAGTCTGTACCCACACACATAACTCCAAACCTCTGACAGGAACATGTCTGAACCAGGGCAGAGGTAAATCTGGAAGTAAGGCACAATGATAGGCATGTGTAGTAAATATTGCCCTGACATACTGAAAAAATTGGCAGTGTGAGGGGTTTGCAGTAGTGGGAATTGTCTGAAGGTTATGTAGGCTGACACAGTAATGTCTGTCAATATTTTGTAACATCACTCTTCAATTATACTGAAATAACTTGCCATAAAAACACATGTTTATGCAAGTTGGACAAAACCTCTAGTCAAACACCTGGACAATCTGCCAAAAAATGTACAGCAGACAGGTATAGCCACACCAGGATATGACATCCCAGGTTACACAAATACCACATAAGCAGAAGATCCCCAGCCAGTACATCAACAAGTTGCTGGACTATAAATCAACTGGCTGTAGCCACACCTCCGAACTGGCCTTGTTGGGCAAGAATGTACATTGCTGCCATTATAATATCAGTCTACGCATCATATGACTAGTATTCCTCTGGTAAAGAACTGTGATGATTTGAGGATGTCTGACACTAGGTAATGACACAATACATTGCACTGTCAGAATACAGATATGTCAGAAAATATCTGCCAAAACAAACCATTACCCTGAGGAAAGTCCTCTGTAACTCTGAGAGATATGTCTGTAGCACACAAAATCCTGGACCAGAGTGCACTTACAGTTGTTTGTGCAAGACTGATGGGTTCATTTGTAGGTGAAACAGTTTTATGCCACTCCCACCCACGACACTTCCCACTACCCCACTTTATCAGTTCAGATGATGTCATTCCCTTTATCAGCAACTTTGGCCATCTGTCAGCTCAGTAGTGCATGCGATAAATACCTAACACTGTACTAGAAATAACTAGTTAGGTGGTGGCTCTACTCTCGTATCTCGCAAATGTGTGTGTGCGTGTGTATGTTTGTTGGCAGAAGTATTTTGATGTGTTTCTCGCCCACAGACCTACTTTATCAGTCCTGCTGCTGTCATTCCCTATATCAGTACCTTTGGCCAGCTGTCAGCTCAGTAAGCTGTGTAGCATGTACAGTAACTGTGTAACACTATGGTACAATAACTAGTTAGCTAGAGGCTCTACTCTCATTTCTGGCAAATGTGTGTTGTAAGTGTGTCTGTAAGACAAAATACTTTGATAAGTTTAACACCCACTACCCTACTTTATCAATCCTGCTGATGTAATTCGTCTTATAGGTTCATATGTGTGTAGTAGGCTAATGGCCCAGGAGCCTTTACAAGCCTAGCCCATAGAAGGGCCCAGCCACTGTGCACCCAGTGTTACTTCCCAGTCCCTGTATCAAGTAGACCCACTGCAGTGATCCTTGGGGTGAACTGTCTATTACCCATCCAATCATCAAGATTTCCATAAAACAGGGTCAGCTAAGTGCTCTGCATGACATGTATGGGAAATGTATTCCATGGCATGTGCAGTCTCTTGGTGAGGGACCTGTCCCAAGAGCATGTTGTGTTGATTGTGGTAATAAGGTACAAGAATCTGCAATGTGTGATGTGGAGGGGTTTGGATGTCTTCATATGTAACATTTTTAAAAGAGCTGGGTCAGACATGGCTTTATAAGTCAAGCACAGATAGCCAATAGCTGGAGTCTTCTGAGTCTGTCTGTGTAGGACATGTGATTAATTCCTAGGAACCTCTTTGTGAGGTACTTCTGCAGCCTCCCCAGCTGTTGCAGGTGTCTAGTGAGGTACATGCCAAATGCGCCATAATACTTGATGAGTGGTCTAATGAGGGAAGAGTAGACAGAGATGATTACCTCTGTCTTCCTGGATGCAAAACCATTGATAATGCGATGTGCCACATAGAAGGAAATCCTGATCACAGTGGCAATGTGGTGTTTGAAGGAGAAGTTGCTGTCAACCTGTGTCCCCACATCTGTTATAATGCCTACAGTGTTCACTGGGCTCCCATCAATGTGGTACTTACCAGGAACTGAGTGTTTTACCAAAGGGGATGATGATGCATTTTGTGGTGTTAACCTTCTGGACATGGTTTCCACACCATTCATTGGCTCAGTGAGGCTTTTCTGTTGGATGTCTGCATAACTTGTGGCACTAATGATGGCTGCCAGCTTGCAGTCCTCTGTGAACTTGGTTAGCCAGAGTTCCTCTGTGTTGGTCTGGACTCCTGAGAAGTAGATGCTGGACAGGAGACTACCCAGTACTGATCCCTGTGGGACTCCACTTGTGAATGCTTGGCAGTCTGACTTGGAGTTGCACTGTCACACTGTGTATTGTGAACCAATTTGCAACCCACCTACTGATATAGGGGTTGATACCTAGTTTGGTGGGTTTATCAATAATTGGTGACTGAAGAATTATATCAAAAACCTTGGCTGAATCGAGGTAGGGTGTATGTAGTGCCTTACCGCCATACACAGCCCTGGTGGCTCAGTCAAAGAAGTCAACCAGGTTGAGCAGGCATGATCTGCCATTCACAAAGCCAAACTGTGTGGGGTCCAAAGTTAGGAGATTACCTATACCTTTGTCAATCAGGTCCCTGATGATGTGATCCATACCTGTACATTGTAGACACGTCAGGCTAATGGGCCAATAATCCCCAGGGTCTGTAGTTACTACCACATTATGGAGAGGGATAGCTGTAGCAGTGTTCCATTTTGGAGAGACAAAGCCTGAGGTGAGGCTGCAACTGAACAGGGCACACAGATGTGGTGCCAGGTCTCTTTGCATGTCATGTAGAACACAGCCATGGATATGTTTGGGTCCCATGGAAGCTGTATTCTTGCTTGTGGACAATGCAGGTCTAACCTGGGCAGCAGTAATGCTGAGTGCCTGGCATTCATCTGCCATTGTGATTGTTCCCTTAGGGGGGAGTGAGGGGCAAAGCTGGCACTGCACGTGTTGGCAAGACTGTTGCCAATATCTGTTGGCTCAGGATAGGAGTTTCCATTGTGCAGTAACTCACAGCATTTGTGGGTATTGCTGTGGAGGTTGTTGGTATAGCTAGCAAAGGCTGTTGTGATTGTTGTTAGTGTTTGCTGCAATTCTGCCTTCATAACTGGCTGTAGATGATTCCATGAGGGATCTCAAGTTGTTGTTGAGGCTAATAAGGGGGTTTACCAGTAGTGGGACACCACCTTTTTCAGCAACAGTGTCTTCCTTCTGTTGTAAACACCAAAACGATGCCAATCCTTGTTGGGGTCCCAAAAAACCACTGCTCGAACAAAAGAGTTAGAAAAAAACACTTTAATCCACACGAAAACTGGAACAACACAGCCTTTAAACAACGTACAGTTCTTCCCTGGTTAAGCGCTTTCATCTGCAGGAAAAGCAGATTTCATCAGAACCACAAGCATAGTGCCCATTAGCTTTTTATAATTAATTTTGGCGCCAAAAATTCAATTAATATAACAAAAGTTCAATTAGTATAACAAAAATTATCCCTAACCAATAAATTGCTATTACATAAAATACTAAAATGTTTTTTAAAAATGCTACTAATTATTGTAATTGTATTATGAGAAAATACTATGAATGAACCTTAAAAATGTTTTAAAAATACATGAGGAATTTCATAGGAAAATACATAGGAAAGAAATTATTAAAGTAAAAGTTGCCTATACATACATGTACTACCTAAATTCATTCCATTAATAAAAATGGTTTGATGCTAATGTAGTCATTTAATCCAGGACTACTAGTGGCATCACAATACATTTGCCATTTGCTTTCTAATAGTCCTAGAAAAACTTTCCAATTACCCTCACAACTTTTAGAGTCAATGTGGTCGATGATACTAAAAAGAAAGGTATGTTCATGCCCTTTTTCAAAAACATGTTTACTAAGGGCATTATTACAATCTTGTTTTTTAATCTTATATGAGTGCTCATAAATCCTAGTTTTTAATTTTCTCTCAGTCTTCCCAATGTAGTATGCATTGCAAACAGTGCATAAGGCAATGTAAACTACCCTAGAGGTGTTACAATTGCCCTCCAAGCTAACCAATCTAGTCCTACTAGTGTTGTTCAACTTTATTGTTGGAATTTCGTTGATAAATTTACACTGATTGCACGCCCCACATTTCCTTGTTCCTTTTTTATCCCTATCTTTTGTTTTTTTGATAACTTTTTTCTTTTCCAACATATTTTTAATATTTACAGATGTCTTATAAACATATTTTGGGATGGTCCCCACTATCTTCCCTACATCCTCCGATACAGTTAAAATATTCCAATGTTTTGTTAAAATTTCTTTAATAACACTTGTATAAGGGCTGTACATAATTACACAAATACTGTTGTTATTGTAATCTGCTTTCTTATTACAAATAAAAGGTTTTCCTAGCAAAGGTGGATACTTTTTTCCCCATTCATTTTTAACTAATGTGATTATGGGAAGTAACATAGAGGCTGGATATCCCCTCATTTCAAACATGTGAAATATGTTTTCCAATTCCTTTTCCATAATGGTCTTATTAGAGGACATACGCGCAGCGCGTATGCATTGACCTTTAACCACATTTTTGAAAACATGAGGTGGGTGGTTACTCCCATAAAATAGATAATCATTTGAGAACGTGTTCTTTCTGAAAATTCTGGATTCAAACCCATTGTTGCTATTGCCAACATAAGTATCTAGATATGAAATTCCTTCCTTTTCCACTTTATAAGTGAATTTCAAAAAACTAGTAGTATTGTTTAAATAATCAATAAAACTAGGTATAAGATCTTCAGGTCCTTTCCAAAGGATGAATAAATCATCCAAATATCTTGTATAATATACAATATGTTGGTAAAAGTCACTAGGGAATACAAAGGATGTTTCCCATTCCAACATAACCAAGTTTGCAAACACAGGGGCACAAGACGCCCCCATGGCTACGCCCTTGGTCTGCCTAAACACTTCTCCCTGAAATTGTAAAAAGTTGTAATCCAAAACCAACCCCATCATATCTACGATAAGGTTTATTCTTTCCCAACTCAAAGTAGAATGTTTTCTTAAGCTTTCAAAAAAGTATTCCAACCCAATATCCTTCTGTTGTACACTTGAATAGTGGCAGGGGACCATCACATTGGCTTCCAGTGCTTGGAGGACAGTGTCTTGGCTCTGTTGGCTATGGCCAGTACCATGTGTTCATGTACATGTTTGTACAGTGCATTTTTGTATGAGTCAACAGTCATGCATTTATTTTCCATTGGCATGGGTGCATTGAAGTCATCCACCCCTGTTTTTATGACGTCATAGTCAGATTTGGAGAGTTTTTTCAAGGTGGTTAACTTTGTGGGTGTTGTGGGTAAGATGTGGGATGCCATGGTTATTATATCATGTTTGGATCTGACCAGGTAGGGATTGACTACTGTTGTCGAGCAATGGCCCCATATGTAAGTAATCAACACAGGTCAAGGTTGTTGCATCTTCTACTGGGGGTCAGTATGATCCTGTCCAGGTCATTGGAACTGATGAATTTCAGGAAGCGTTGGGCCAGTCTATTGGTGCTTGACTACTTTTCCCATTTGACGGAGGTGTACTTGAAGTCTCCTACTATGTCAGTGCTGGGTTGGACCTTGATAGATGCCATGATGAGGAATGTGGACTGACAGTCTAGGGACATTAATGTGGACCCATAGCAGGCTATGACCTGGATTGTGCTATTACCCAAAGTCAGTTGTACCTGAATTATCTCAGATGCAATATGCTGGGATACTAGTCTGGAGGAGTGCATATATGTTATGAATATGGAGACACCCCCACCTGTGGAGCTGTGGTCCATGTTTTGGGGCTGACAACTGTGGAATGCATCATAGCCTGTTAGCACAGGGCTGCTGTCTGCTGCTGTAAATTAGCTCTCCATTACAGCACAACTGTCAATGTTCTCCATTTTGAGGATTGCTTTGAGTGACTGCATCTTGAGAATTAGATGTCTACTGTTGGGCATCATGATGCTCAGATTGCATTCATCTCTAGCTATTACGGTGGTAATGTGATTTGGAACACTGCCTAAAAAGGCACTATAGGGGTGGCAAGAGACAGATGCAGGCCTTCTCTGGCAAGGCACTGAGGTCTGTCAATCATGTCATCATAAGCAGAGAGAAACTGGATCCCCTGAGAATAACAAACATGTAAGCCAATGTTGAAGTCAATCATTTGTTGATAGTACTGCAGCATAATTTTGGGTGATGGTAGTATATTGCTCAGGGCTACTGTCATACCTGCCTGGGGCACATAATCTGAGAACGCAACCATGTCTCTTGTTATGTAGTCCAGAGAGGTGCATCTAAGGTCATTCACACCCACATGGATTATGACAGAGTGATACTTGTAGTTGTGTAGTGACATAACTGGGTGTGTTATGTGTTGGATGCTGGCATGTGATAGACAGCTGGCTGTTACCTTCTTCATAATCAATCTAGTGAGTCAGGCATCTGTGTTCCTCAGTATTGAGTCATCCATGATTACTGTATTGGGCAAGGTGGTAAGCCTTAGGGGCTTAGGTTGAGGGGCACACTGTGTAGGTGACATATGTCTCCTTTGGCATGTGCTGTGTTGTGGTGGCTGAGTGGGTGTCTGTCTTGCTGGTCTGTGCTGGTGGTGTAAATGTCCATTGAGCACCTCTATGCAGGTGGGTGTATCATTTGTGAGTGTATTTCAGAGCTGTGATAGTGGGTGTTGTGGCAAGCTATGTGTTCTACATGGTGTGGTGCAGGTGTTGACCTTATCCTCTTGACCAGCTAGTCCAGTCTTCGCTGGAGAGTGCATATTTCCAAATTTGGTGATATAGGGGTAACTCTCACAAGTCTGACTGTTTGGAGTTTAGAGGAGAGAAGTGTCTGTGTACATGAGGCAGTTGCAACAGTGCCTCAGAATGGCCAAGTGCACCAGGTTAATGGGCGAAGGCACAGAAAACTGCACTTCAATCATGCCAGGAAGGGTGGTCATGACTACTAAGTAGTGGGGCTAATTCTGTGAGGAACAATTACTGCTGATGGCTCCCAGGTATGCTACACTTATTGATACAGTAACCTGTGGAAGTGCAAATCTATTATGCTATTTGAAATGCAAGAGAGAAAGAGCTAGCAGGATCTAAGGGAAAAACTGAAAGCAGACTTTCTGCCACCTGTAATACTTTTCCTCAGCTGTGCAAGTTATCAGCACCTTTAGCCAGTTGTTAGCCCAGTAAGCTCTGTAGTGCATGTGGTAACTGCTTAACACTGTAGTACAAATAACTAGATAAGCAGAAGTTCTAATCCCAATACTGGCAAGTGTGTGTGTGTGTGTGTGTGTGTGTGTGTGTGTGTGTGTGTGTGTGTGTGTGTGTGTGTGTGTGTGTGTGTGTGTGTGCTTGTGTGTGAGAATCATATACTGTGTGTGTTAAACCATTTTGAGTTGTGTACCACCCTTTACACTTACCCTCACCCTAATTTACTAGTCCCATTGATGTCATTCACCTTACAAGTGCCTTTGGAGTAGATGAAATTGTATAAGCCCCATGGTGCATCTGATAATGGCGTAACACTATAGTAGAAATAACTGGATAGGCAGGAGTTTTAATCTCAATACTGGCAACTGTTTTTGTGTGTGTGAAGATCATATACTGTGTGTATAATACCATTTTGATTTGTGTACCACCCTGTAAATGTCCCATTACCCTACTTTCCTATGCCTGCTGATGTCATTCACCTTAGAAGTACTTTGGGAATACAAGAAATTATGTAGGCTCTGTGGTGCATCTGATAACTGCGTAACACTATAATAGAAATTGCTAGATAGGTAGGGATGCTAATCTCATTACTGGCAACTGTGTGTGTGTGTGTGTGTGTGCGTGTGTGTGTGTGTGTGTGTGTGTGTGTGTGTGTGTGTGTGTGTGTGTGTGTGTGTGTTTGTCTCTGGGTGAATATCATATCCTGTTTGATTGATGCACCATCCACGCCTGTTTACCACATCCAGATGACATTACTTTATATAGCGTGGTAACGGCATCTGCCTCACATGCAGCATGTTAATCCATTGTGCAGGCCTTACCAGTCTTCTGTACAGATGTCTATGGAATATCCAGATGTTTAGGTTTATAGGTTCATAGGTGTGTACTAGGCTAATGGACCTGGAGCCTTTACAAGCCTAGCCCATAGGATTACGCTGGCATCATGCTGCCCAACAATAGTTCCCAGTGCCTCCATTGAGTAGAGCCACTGGAGTGATCTCCGGGCTGGGTTTTCTATTTCCCATCCATTCAGCAAGATTTTTCTTGAAGAGGGCCAGTGAGGCATTCTGCTTGACATGTATGGAAAGTCTATTCCATAGCATGGACAGTCTCTGTGTTATGAACCTGTCCCTCCAGCATGTTCTGTTGATTGTGGTAATGAGGTTGAGGTCCCTGGAGTGTGTGGTGTAGAGGGATTGGGATTTATTTAGATGTAGCATTTCTAACAGAGCTGGGTCAGACATGGCTTTGTAAGTCAATCAGAGATTGTCTCTAAGTAGACAATATGAGACAGAGAATGGCTGGAGTTGTTTGAGTCTGTATAGGACAACTGTTTAAGCCCTAGCATCATTTTTGTGAGGTACTTTTGTAGTCTCCCCAGTTGTTGCAGGTATCTAGTGAGGTACATGCCAAATGGGGTATTGTACTCAATGACTGGCCTAATAAGGGAAGACTAGAAGGAGACAATGATCTCTTTCTTCCTGGATGCAAAACCCTTAGTAATGAGATGTGCCACATAGAAGAACGTTCTGACCACAGTGGCAATGTGATGTTCAAAACAAAGGTTGCTGTCGACCTGTGTTCCCAGATCTGTTATAATGCCTTCTGTGTCCAGTGGACTACCATTGATGTGGTAATGTATGGGAACCAAGTTTTCCCCAAAGGGGGTAACATATATTTTGGCATTGAGCTGAAGGCCATGGTTATGACACCAGTCATTGGTTTCAGTGAAGCCTTTCTGCAGGATGTCAGCATCACTTGGGTAGTTAATAATAGCTCCCAACTTGCAATTGTGTGGAAATTTTGTTAACTAGAGTCCCTTCGCATTGGCCTGGGCTTCAGAGAAGTAAATACCAAACAGGGGAGGACCCAGGACCGAACCATTTGGGACTCCACTTGTGACTGGGTGAAAGTCTGACTTGGAGTTATCTACTTTCACACTGTGGGTTCTATCGATGAGCCAGTTTGCAACCCACCTAGTGATATAGGGGTTGATGCCTAGCTTAGTAGTTTTTCCTTTGGTTCCTGCATGGGGAATGGTATCAAAGGCCTTGACCAGATCAAGGCAGGCTATATGAACCACCTTGCCATCATCCACAGCTCTGGTGACTGACTCAAAGAAGTCAACCAGGTTTAGCAGGCATGATCTACCCTTCACAAAACCAAACTGTGTGGGATCCTGAGTTTAGAGATTCTCTATATCCTTGTTTATTAGGTCCATAATGACGTATTTCACAGCTTTGCATATCAGACTTGTCAGGCTAATGGGGCAATAGTTCCCAGGGTCTGTATTCGCTCATCCTTTGTGGAGAGGGATGACTGTAGCATTGCCCCATTCTGTAGGGACAAAGCCTGAGGTGAGCCTGTGATCGAACAGGGCACACAGGTGTGGTGCTAGTTCACTCTGTAGTTCATGTAGAACACAGCCAGGGATATTGTCAGGTCCCATAGAAACGGTATTCTTGGACTTGGAAAGTGCTATTTTAACCTGTGCAGTAGTAATACTGGGTGCCTGGAAATCTACTGGTATTGTGACTGGTCCTTTGGTGGGGGAGAGAGGGGTAAAGCTGGCATGGAATCTGTTGGCCAGTAAATGGGCAATATCCGTTGGCTTGGCATAGAAGGTACCATTGTGCAGTAGCTCAGAGCAAATCTGTGTATTGCCATGGAGATTCTTTACATAACTATAGAAAGCCTTGTGGCTGTCTTTACTATCTGCTGCAATTCTGTTTTCATAGCTAGCTGTAGAGGATTTGGTGAGGGATCTCAACCTTTTGTTGAGGCTGATAAGGGAGTTTTTTTAGTCTTGGGACTTCACTTTATTCCACATCAGTTTCTTTTTTCTGTTGTAGAGTTTGTTTATGGCAGGGAACCACCAGATTGGCTTCCTTTTTTGGAAGAGAGCATTGTGGTTCTATTGGGTATGGCAACATCCATTCATTTGTGTATGTGTTCATACAGTGCACTGGTGTATGATCTGGCGGTCATGCAACTATTCTCCATTTTCATGGGTGCCATGAAATTAGTCATCTCTGTTTTTGGAGCCCAAGGTTAGCTTTGGAGAAGTTTTTTCATGGTGGTTACCTTTGTAGGGGGGTAGGAGGGCTGGGAATTTTCAAGGTGACTAGTTTGTGGTCGGATCTAACCAGGGAGGAGCTGATTGTTTGTGGTGTAGAGCAATGGTCACCCATGTTAGTAATGACCATGTCAGAGATGTTGCTACCTCTAGTTGGAGTATGAATGAGCTGGTCCAGGGCATTGGAAGTAATCAATTCCAGGAAACATTGGGCAAGTGTATTGCTACATGAGTAGTTTTCCCAGTTAATGGAGGGGTAGTTGAGGTCACCCAGTATGAGAGTGTTAGGTTGGACCCTAATATTCTCCAGGGTGTTTAGGAACATGAAGTGTGGGTCTTGGGACATGGTTGGGGACCTATAGCAGGCTATGACCTGAATCGCTGTCTTACCCAATGTTAGCTGCACCTGAAGTATCTCTGATGCGTTATGTTGGGGTACCAGTCTGGAAGTGTGCGCATCCTTTATGAATATGGAAGCACCACTGCGTTTGGAGATTTGGTCCAAGTTCTTCAGCCAAAAGGTGTGGAATGAGTTATATACTGGTAGTGCAGGGGTGCCTTCTGCTGCTTTGAATCAGGTCTCTATTACAGCACAAATATCGATGTTCTCCATTTTTAGGGGTGCTTCAAGTGAGTGCATTTTGAGATTTACATTTCTAGCATTGAGCAGCATGACCCTCATATTGCATTTGTTTGTAGCTGTCATGGTGGTAATTTGGTCTTTGGAACACAGCCTAAAAAGGCACTATAGGGGTGGCAAAAGCCTTGGCCAGTATCCAGAAGCCCAGGGTTGACAGATGCAGGCCATCTCTGGTAAAGCACTGAGGTCTGTCAATCATGTCATCCCAGGCAGACAGACACTGTTTCTCCTTGGAATGACACCAGAAACATAGCCAATTGTTGAAATCAATCAGTTACTGCTTGCATTGTGGTATCATTCTGGATGATGGTAGGATGCTGCTCAGGGCTAGGGTCATACCTGCCAGGGCTATATAATCCAAGAGCTAGTCCATGTCTCTTTTCATTTATTCCAGGGAGGTATGTCTCAGGTCATTCACACCCACATGTACAATGACAGAGTCATATTTGTACCTGTTGTTGAGGGACCTGTGTGTGTTAGGTGGCAGATCATGGCACCTGACAGGCAGCTGACTGTTACTTTCTCCTTATTCAACCTAGTGAGTGGGACATCAGTGTGTCTCACTATCGAGTCACTTATGACTAGTGTGTTGGGCATGCTGTTTTGCTGTAGGGGCTTTGGTTGAGTGGCACACTGTTTAGGATAGTTATGTGTCTCGTGATTGGTGTGTTGTGGTGGTCGAGTGCATTTCTGCTTTGGAGGCCTCTGCTGTTTGGATAGATTTGTAATGAGACCCTCCATGAAGGTGGGTGTGTGGTTTGTGTTTTTTATGTGAAGGAAGTGCTGGTGTCTGTTTTGGAGGGCTATGTGTTCCATGTGGTGTGTTGCAAGTGTTGACTTTCTCCTCTTGACCAGCTATTCCGGTCTTGGCTGGAGAGTGCATGGCTTCCAATTTGGATATATAAGTGCATCTCTCACAAGTTTCAGTGGTGGAAGGTAAGAGGAGAGGGTTGTCAGTGTACATGAGGCATTTTCTACACTGCCTCAGGATGCCCAAGCTCACCAGATTAATAGGAGAAACTACAAGGAAATGACCTTTAGACATGCCTGGAGGGGTGGGCGTTAATAATAAGTACTGGAGCTGTTTCCTTGTAGAATATTTAGTGCTGGTAGCACTTTTGTGTACTACAATAAATGCTACAAGAAGACTGGTAAAGTGGTAGACTAATACACTAGCAAAAGTGCAGAAGAGGAGAGAACTAGCAGATTTAAGGGAACAATTGCAAAACAGACTTTTTGACACCACTCAGATGCTTACAAACAGACCTGGATACATCAAAGCTGTATCTGGATTAGACTAATTATAGGAAAGGCAGGAAGCAAGCTTAGACTTTTTTTTTTTTTTGCAAACTATATGTGGTCCGTGACCTTTAACAATGCTCAGGTATGTGATATTGTTGCCAAATTGCCCACAGTGAGGGTAGTGACACACATGTCAACATCATGCATCATACCCGTCTGAACCATCATGCTGATACAACGTCTACCACACTATCACTTGTCCCAGCTTGTGGGACCACTACATGACTCCGCATCTTGTGTCTGGTGGGTTATCTCACCATCCATGGAGGCATTCAGAACATTACGTGTTGTAACAGGTAGTGTATTATGTCCCATGCACATAATCTATGTGGGGCATGTCATGTGTATGTAGTAGTACAGTACATAATGGTGGAAATGTAGGTTTACTAATCTGTGTATTGCCAACTGTGTTTATGTTACTGTGTGCACATCCCGTGTGTCACTCCTTACTGTGTGTATGCAAATGATATACCATTTTGTCTCCCTGTTCCACCCTGTGAACTCAGGAATACATACCACAAACCTGTCATACACAGTATCATGCATACCCTCATCAACTGCATCAGGCTTGAGTGTATGGTAAAAAAATGGCAGGGGCAACAGGTGAATCTGTTGCAGTTACTGTAATGACTACACTCTTGAGGGACCTGCTGACAATACTGCAGTACCCTGTTCTGTATGTATGAGCCTGTGGTAGTACACAACACTGAGGTGACATGGTTGAAGGCTACCTGTCTGTGACAAGGGGTATGTATGCAAGGTCACACTGTCTAACAACAGTGTCCCACACACACTGTTGCATGCATAGACACCTGGTACATGTACATATAAAGCTGTACCTTGCCTATGAAACAGTCAGTGTATTCCCAGTCTGCCATACTCTCCCTTGGGAATGTTTGAAGGGCCACAGCCTGCAGACACACAGACACCTGGAACACTAATAGAATACAGCATGTCAGATTACATTCAGTCAGTGGTACTAACAGCAATAATGCCTCCTGGCTAATATGGTACATACACCTGTATATGCACCCATGACAAATGCAAGCAGACAGCAACTTACATAGTATTACATAGCTACAATATACTATATTCACCCTGTGCATCAGACCCATATTGGCATGTCTCTGCATCAATGGTAGGGCTGAGAGGGATGTGGCACAGTTATCATCATTTGTAGAGGGTGCGGTGTGGGTTTGCCAGATGCCTAGGCTGGGCCATAAGGTTGACATCATGTGTGTGTGTTTGGAGGGGTATCCAATAGATGGTCTGTGCAGAGGTGCTGTGTGTGTCTGGAGGTGACCTGCCTGTGATACAGATGTGTGTGTGTGTGTGTGTGTGTGTGTGTGTGTGTGTGTGTGTGTGTGTGTGTGTGTGTGTGTGTGTGTGTGTGTGTATATGTATGCACACAGTCATGCCATGTGGCTGGCCTTCACAGGAACATGATAGACAACTGTGTACTGTATATGGTAGGGTGTCCAGGTCACTGTCTTTGTGCACGGACATGGAAACTGCTCCTGCCAGGAATATCACCGGCACCACCAGGCCCGAGGCAAGATGCAGTACTCCTTCCTGATGGTGACTGCTGTCTGCTGGATCTGTGCCACTGACAGGACTGGACAGGACCACGTAGCCATGGCCTGCTCCAGTGTGATGTGGACAGCAACCCCCCTTTGGTAGTGCTGCAGTCACTGCCACTAAGGGAGTGTGAAGGTGCATGCCTCCATAGAGTCTCAGCTGTTGTTGTTGATGACCTACAACTACATGACCAATGCCCATCTCCCACCATATGCTCTTGCACAGACATGCCACTGTCAAGGATTGCCAAGGTCTCACCCTACCATCTATTCATGACCTCAGTATTTTGATTTGTGGCCTCAACAAGGTCATGTATGTCACCATATAAATCAGGAAGAGTTGCATCTACCAGCTTGATTATTTGGGTGTTGGGGCATTCACTATGTGCCTGTGCTTCCATGACTGCCCAGAACATGCGTCTGGTGACTCCTTCTGTGGCACTTGCAAACAGTGGCCCAATGAGCAGCATTCCTTCAGCAAGCACCCCTGTCCATCCACCTGTGTGGGACTTTGTCTGCACTCTGACTATGTCCAGTGTCTACACTCACACCTGCGATAGTCATCACACTAGCCTGTTCAATGCCACCACCTGCCAACTGTCCATCATCTGTGGCCACTGGTGACGCGGTATGTGTGGGAATTGTCACTGTGTGCAGGGATGGTGTGGACAGAAGTGTGATGCCAACTGTTAGAAAAACATGTATTAATATGTTTATGCTTAATGCTAAATTAATAATCAAGTGTTTTTAATACACGTTTCATTCTATTTCTCATGCACTGTGATTTATATAAATTGAGTTTCATATGAGACTGAAAATATGCTTTACTAAAACTGCAGCATGCTTACTGAAACTTGCAAGTTGCCCTCTGACCTAGTAACTGCTAGCACAGCAATATTCTTGTTTATGCCTTGTGGAAATGTACTTGAGAAGCAGGTGTTAATCTGCTAGGTCAGAAGCGTATGAATAGACAATATACCATTTAATAAATGTAATGATTCTAGACAAACAGCCTTGTTCAGAGGATGGGAACCTCTGCAGCTGCAGTAGTTTAGAGATAAGGTAGACAAAGGATCATTAGAGAAATGAACTGCTAGCATTGTGTTCAATTTAGCTATAGTATCTTGAATGTAACATAACAAGTATCTAACTGAAAGTAACCAAGGCCATGTTGTTTTCCTCAGGAAGTTTCACATAAAAAATGTTTAAATCAGCAGAAAATCATGGGAAAGATGGTCAGCAGATGATGACCAAAAGGTGGTAATCCGTTACGTCAGCATGGTAGGACAGGATTAATTTGATAACCTATAAAAATGAATGCATTTCCTGTTTCTGGTTAGACAAACTCTGTATTAGCATGTTTTTGTCTCCTTGCTGCAAGATTAAAGTGCCTTAACCTGAACCTACCGTGTTTTGATCATTTTTAAAGTATATTTTTCCTTTGACAGATTGGTCCTTCGGACCGGAATACGTATCTCTCGCTCTGGACCTAGGTCAGAATTGGGCCCGGTGGCATGCATCCGTACGGAGAAGAGGCCAAATTGGCTCTTCTGTTTTGAAAGACCTCCGACTGAATTGTTGTTCGAAAGAGGCCAGCCACTGTTTCTGATCTGGGATTGGAGGACGAGTCAATGATCCGGTGGATCAACTCATGGAGCATCAGGTAAGGAGGAATTACCTTATTTCTGTTTCAAGATCAGGGACTAGTTACAGAACTGTTTTTTTTTTGTCAGGTAAATTTGCCTATGCAAATTAAGGACAGAAGAAGGGGTTACTGTTTTTTGTCATAGATCAGGGAAACAGAATAGGTAGACAGTTATTCTAGATAAACTGTGAAAAAGGTGTAGACTTGTGGTACCATGTGATAGAAAGAGTTATGTAACAATTTACAGCTTAGCTAAGACACCAATGGGAAATCAGTGCACAAAAAGTTCCCAGGACACACCCCTAACTGAAGACGCAAAGTATATGCAATTACAGCATGCTGATAATATTAAATATTATACCAAATGGGTCGATAAGTACAAATTCGAAGGTAATTTAGATAAACTTGCACTTATGAAACTTGTAAAACAGTTAAAAATAGACGCTGAAGAACTAATGAACGTAGCTATCAGCAAGTTCCCCTCCCTCGACATTGACAAACAGCATTTGTTGCATTGTACTCTATATTACTGTAATAGACCAGGACCTGACAAAGATTATGAACAAGAATTGTTTCAAAACCATGCAAACAGGCTAGTATTGCGAAACTTGTACTGGGATGCAGAAGGGAACAGTGTAGCAAGCTGTTCATTGCCCCAGGAATTTTTAGCACTTTACAAATCTAATCGACTGCCCCATGTTAGTTTGACTAAGAATAAAACTTTAAAATGGGCAGACTTAGGTGAAAAAGTCACGAGGTGGGAAAAACAGACAGAATTAGAGCTCTCCGAACAGGGAATACAGAAACAGAAATTGAATTGGATCACACAGACACACCCAGCTGTACACTCACAGGCTAGTGAGGATAGCTGAGTATTACTCTTATTGGAAGAAGAGGAAAAAGCCTTGTGAGACATACCAGATATTCTCTGGTCAGCAGGGAAATTAGATGTAGGACTAATACGAACAGCAGGACCAGTTACCATAACGCCAAAGTCAGCATTTAGACCCCAGAAAAGACAGTATCCCTTGAGAAAGGATGCAGAGGTAGGAATCAAACCTATCATAGCAGCCTTACTTAAGGAAGGAGTCTTAATAGAATCTCCTGATTCACCATGTAACACACCTTTATTTCCTGTCAAGAAAGCAAACGGTGAATGGCGTATGGTCCAAGACTTACAAGCAGTGAACAATGCAGTTATACCCAGGGCACCAATGGTGCCAGATCCACACACCTTACTGAATGATTTAAAGCCAGGACAGAAAAATTTTTCAGTGGTAGACATAAGTAATGCACTTTTCTCGATACCGATACACCCTGACAGCCAATATTGGTTTGCATTTACATTTCAGGGAAAGCGGTATACATATACCACATTACCACAGGGGTATTGTGAAAGTCCAACAATATTTGCACAGGAAATGGCAAGCAACCTGGCGGGATTTATCCCACCGAAAGGTAGTCAGATTCTGCTTTATGTAGACGACATTCTGCTGGCAGCCCCCACCCAGCAAGAATGCAGAGAAGACACAATAGCTTTGTTACAATTTTTAGCTACTCAAGGTCACAAAGTAAACAAAGACAAGTTACAGCTTTGGAGAAAACAAGTTAAATACTTAGGATATGTAATATCCAAAGAAGGTAGAATATTAGATGAAGACAGAAAAACAGCGATTTTACAAGCACCTAGACCAACTCCCAAGAAGGAAATGATGTCCTTCCTGGGAACTACTAATTTTTGTCGAAGTTGGATACCAAACTGTGCTTTGGAATCTGCTCCATTGGCTGATTTAATATTTAAAAAAATGATGGCTGCACAGGATTTATTACAATGGACACCTGAAGCAGAAGCAGCTTTCTGTAAGCTGAAACAATTGATAGCATCATCCTTAGTTTTAGGATTACCAACTATAACAAGCAGTTTATCCAAACTGTAGATTGTAAGCAAGGTTATATGACATCAGTATTGACACAGCAACATGGAGACAAACAATGCCCCATAGCTTATTATTCATCACAGTTAGATCCAGTAGCGTGGTCTTTGCCCCACTGTGTATAAGCAGTAGTTGCAGCTGCAATGGCAGCGCAGGCTTCAGCCTCAGTAGTTTTGTTCCACCCCCTTACATTGAGAGTGCCTCATGCAGTCGCAATTATTTTACTGCAAGAAAAAGTAGCATATCTTTCTCCAGCTAGGCATCTTTCCTGTATGACCATTCTGTTGAGCCAACCTCATATGATAATTGAACGATGCACAACTTTGAATCCGTCAACTTTGCTTCCAACCCCTGCAGATGGCAAACCGCACTGCTGCCTACAGGAGATTGAGCAAAACACATTACCTAGACAAGACCTTACGGATGTTCCCTTGGATGATGCCGAGGTGACATGCTATGTGGATGGCTCGTGCAGGAGGGGTCCTACAGGACAGAACCTAGTGGGGTATGCAGTCATTTCTGATACTGAAACTTTAGAAGCAAAATCTTTACCACACAACTTATCTGCACAAGCAGCAGAATTGATTGCCTTAACAAGGGCATGTACCTTAGCAAAAGGTAAGAAAGTGAACATTTATACTGACAGTCAGTATGCTTTTTCTACTGTACATGTTTTTGCGCAACAGTAGAAAAATAGAGGAATGATAACATCTACTGGTAAACCGATTAATCATGCGCAACTTATTTTAGACTTGTTAGATTCAATTCAGTTACCTAAGAAAGTAGCTATTTGCAAATGCGCAGCTCATACAAAACAACAGGATAGAATTTCAAAACGTAATGCACGGGCTGATACAGCTGCAAAGCAGGCAGCTTCAGCCACAGAAACTTTTCTTTTGAGTGAGGAATTACAACCTTCAGAGACTTTAGATTTAGAAATGTTAAAAACAATGCAAACACTTACTACAAATCTTGAGAAACAAAACTGGATAAAACAAGGAGCAATCCTCGAAAAGGGACTGTACATCTCCAAGGAAAAGAAACCGATTTTGCCATCTAATTTGTTTAGATATGCAACGTTGTTGAGCCATGGGCAGAGCCATGTCTCAACAGGGGGGATGGTACAGTTAGTGAATCGAGTGTTTACAACCTATGGGTTTACAAACTATACAAAAAATTTTGTGCAGCATGCCATGTTTGTAACAAGCATCATGCACAAGGGGCATTGAAGCCTAAGTGAGGGAATTTTCCTACACCACCATATCCATTCCAAACTATCTGTATGGACTTTATAGAATTGAATAAATGCGAGAATAAGAAATACTGCCTAGTTATTATAGACAAGTTTTCCAAATGGGTAGAAGCGTTTCCAACTAAAAATCCAGATGCAGCTATGGTTGCAAAGGTCCTTGTTAAAGAAATTATACCCAGATTTGGGATACCGGAAAAGATTTATAGTGATAAGGGGACACATTTCGTGAACCAAACAATCCAACAACTTAGTCATTATTTTGGAATATCGTTAAAGAACCCCTGAGCATACCACCCTCAATCTGCAGGGCTAGTAGAGAGACACAATGGGGTACTGAAGAATAAACTTAGGAAATTGATAGAAGAGACACAGAAAAATTGGGTGCACTGTTTGCCTTTAGCACTGTTGAGTATGAGAACTGTTCCAAATGTAAAGGGATTAACTCCTTTTGAAACTTTGTTTGGGAGGGCATATTATGCACCTCAGTGGAAACCTCTCATGTCTACAGAGCAGGAGGCTGACAGTTCACTTGCAGGATATATGAGGAGATTTTTGAATAACAAACTTTTGCAGTTAAATTCTGTTTCAGATAAAGAGCAATCGAAATCAGAAGCACCAGTAGCCCCAGGCACCTGGGTCTGGGTGAAGATTATGAAACAAAAGAATTGGAGCTCTCTGAAGTGGGAAGGTCCATAACAGGTACTCCTGTCAACACCCACTGCAGTCAAAATCATGGAGCGAAGCTTCCTGGATTCATTTGACACACTGTAAACTGGTTAAAAACTTTGAACTGGACAAAAATGTTGTTACTGTTGCACAACAAGAACAAAATGGCCAGATACAGAGTGAGTAGAGACACTGAGCAATTTCAAAAAACTTGTATGATTGTTTTTGTTGCAATATTGATCACACTGTTCTTTTTGCTGTGGCCGTACTTTTTTCCTGCCACAAAGGTTGAACTGATTAGACGTAATGAACCAAACATAGACAGTCATCCGAACTTCAACACTTATCAGGCAATTACACGTGTATACGCAGAGACTTTTAATGTTTCGAACTGCTGGGTCTGTACGACCATACCAACAGCATACAGTGGTTTGTTAATGACTGCTATCCCCCTAGGGGTCAATGAGACCTGGGAAAATCTGTTTTTTGACACAGTCGCTATTAAAGCACAAGATATAGCACTGTATTTGCCTGTGACACAAAAAGGAATTGTATGTTTTTATAAAAATGACTCCATCCAAGTTGGATGGAGTAAATGTAATGTTACTGTACAGTACAAATGTTATAGAAAACCAAATGATTTGAGTGGATCTTGTAGTACAGATTATGACTCATTTTTGAAATCTATGCATAAAACTCTTGATCAGGTACAGCACAATCCTGTACTTTTCAAACAGTTATCAGTGATAGATAGGAAAATGTTTCATGCAGGGCAGTCATTTTATAACAAAGTAATGACAAAGGTAGAAGACTGTTATTTTGTATGTGGAAAAAAGGCATATAAATGGTTACCTGAGAATTGGTCTGGCAGTTGTTTTTGGGGATACCTGGTTCCGGCCATCCGACACACTGTAGCTTTGCCTCAGGGGAGTATTCAAAATACTTGAGACGTAACCAAAAAGACTGTTAAGAAACCAGAGAATCCAGTGGGACGAATTGAAGTGGGGTGGAAAGACCATCATAATGTGGGAACCAAACTTGTGCACATGGACTTGAGCGATGCTGTTATATCCTGTGCAGGTATATCACCCATGTATGGCAGAGTCAAATCAATATGGGAGCTGCGAAAACTGTCCAAACTTCTCGAAATAATGAGTAATGCAACTTTTTCTGCCCTTGAACTGATAACTGATGAACTGAATGCCATGAGAACTGTAGTGCTTCAAAACCGAATGGCTCTTGACTTCACCCTAGTGGCAAGAGGCGGTACTTGCACTTTAATCAAAGAAGAGTGCTGTGCTTTCATTTCTGACCATCAGCATGAGATCAACGACCATCTCGAGATGATTCAGCAAGTGTCGGTCGTGACCAAACCAGGCCCAAACCCTCTGACAGAGTTTTTTTCAGAATGCCTTTGGGGGATGGGGGCTCCATCTTTATGAACATACTGATTGCTATTGGGGTAGGTTTACTCCTAATAGGAGTTTGTATTTGTTGTGGAATCCCCTGCATGAAGAAATTAATTAAGGAATTCATAGATATATCCATATCTGAAACTATGTATCAAAGTACTGAATTTGAAGAGCTGCTAGAATGCGAGACACTTTCATAAAAGTTTAAACTGAATGACTTTCTTAACTGCAAATCCTAAATGGAAGAGGTTAGGAAAAGAAGCAAGCTGTTTATCCTTTTTTGAAAATAGAATAAAAAGTATTAACAGGAGGGAGATGTTAGAAAAATATGTATTAATATGTGTATGCTTAATGCCAAATTAATAATCAAGTGTTTTTAATACACTTTTCATTCAATTTCTCATGCACTGTGATTTATATAAATTGAGTTTCACATGCGACTGAAAATATGCTTTACTAAAACTGCAGCATGCTTACTGAAACTTGCAAGTTGCCCTCTGATCTAGTAACTGCTAGCACAGCAATATTCTTGTTTATGCCTTGTGGAAATGTCCTTGAGAAGCAGGTGTTAATCTGCTAGGTCAGAAGCATATGAATAGACAATATGCCATTTAATAAATGTAATGATTCTAGACAAACAGCCTTGTTCAGAGGATGGGAACCTCTGCAGCTGCAGTAGTTTAGAGATAAGGTAGACAAAGGATCATTAGAGAAATGAACTGCTAGCATTGTGTTCGATTTAGCTATAGTATCTTGAATGTAACATAACAAGTATCTAACTGAAAGTAACCAAGGCCATGTTGTTTTCCTCAGGAAGTTTCACATAAAAATTGTTTAAATCAGCAGAAAATCATGGGAAAGATGGTCAGCAGATGATGACCAAAAGGTGGTAATCCGTTATGTCAGCATGGTAGGACAGGATTAATTTGATAACCTATAAAAATGAATGCATTTCCTGTTTCTGGTTAGACAAACTCTGTATTAGCACGTTTTTGTCTCCTTGCTGCAAGATTAAAGTGTCTTAACCTGAACCTACCGTGTTTTGATAATTTTTAAAGTATATTTTTCCTTTAACACCAACCAATGGCACAGATTCATCCTCTGACAACCCCACCTGTACCTCACTATTCCTATCATCATTGTCAGAGTCTGCAGAGATAATGACATCAGTTTCCAAAAGGGGGGGCACCAACCCCATTGCGACATGTGAGGGGAAGCCAACATATGTACATTAATACCTGCACTTTGACATTGGCTGGTATACACACAGACACATACACACACACACACACACACGCACACACACACACGCACGCACACACACACGCACACACACACACACACACACACACACACACACACACACACACACACACACACACACACACACACTCTTACAGGTGAGGTGGCACGAATCTGTTACACAGACCCCACTTTGCCCAAATGGTGGCATACATGACACATGGCCCTCAACATCATGCATTGTAGCCAGTTTTACTACATGTAGCTAACAATATAGAGCTCTGGAATATGTGATTAGTGTATGTGATGAACGTTCACCAGCACAGACTGCACCCATGTACAGATCATTGCTGTTCACCTGTATAGCACAGTGGTAAGTACTACAGCACATACCTCACAACTGTACAGATCCTCACAGGATGTGTAGATGTCTAACTCATACGTTTGCTCTATTTTGCATAGCCCCTGTGTTTCTCTGATACATAAATGGGATGATCTGATGAGTGACATCACTGTTTAATGGCATACATTTGAGTGTCAGACCTCCAAACCAGCAGTGAATGTACAGTCACACAATTCCTGTTACATCACCAACCTTCTAAGCTTACAGTGGATATGATAAGTGTACACAACCCTGTTAACATGCCATGTTCTTGTAATATACAAGATGAGACCGCAGTAATGCATTCAAATATGTTACCCACCAATCATGTGACATATGACCTGTGCAATCCAATCAATAAACAAACGTGTGTTACGTGTAAGATATAATGGCTGCAATATGTATAATATGGTGATTGCATAATTGTACACGCCCTTAAAATAATACTACGTTGAAGCACCTTGTAAGTGACTTATAGCATTCACTCTTCTTGTGAAGGTGTCTACCAGCATGAAATATCTTGACTTGGCATTATTTGGCCACTCTTTCATGCAAAGGTCACTCAACTCTGTCAGATTGCATGGGCAGCTCATGTGCACAACCCTCATCAGGTCACATTGGTGTTTTGCTATCTGGTGTAGACTCTGGCTGGACCAATCCATAACCATGAGTGTGTTCAGGTGGAGCCATTCTTAGGTACCTTTGTATGTATGCTTCGAGTCTTTGTCATGTTGAAGACTGACACACCTCCCCATCCTCAGCGTTCTTGCAGATGCCTGATGGATTTTGGGCAGATGTGGTGTTATTTGGAAATGGCCCAAATTCCCACCACCATGACTCCCTGTTCTGGCTTTGGAACAGCATCCCCACAGCGGGCCACTGTCACCAGTATGATTCACCATGGGGATGTTGGTCTTCAGGTTATGAGAGGTGTTGCTTGTGCACCACACATACCTTTTGGTATTGCGGCTGTGAGGTCAATCCATAGTCTCATTACACCATGACACATTTTCACATTTGCCTTTGGGAGACATGATGTGCTGTATTGCAATTTGCATCCACCCCTGGATTTTTTCTGGTGTGGGGAAATGCTTCAATCTTCTCACCCTAGCCCATGGGCCAGATGTATGCACAATATGGGACAGTGTTCCCACAGGTAGTACACAACACCAGTACTAGCAAGAGATTTGTGCAACTCAGTGTTGCTCCCCTGGCAGCCTCCCTGACCAGGTCTTGATATGTCTTGTCATCATTTTTGGAGGGACGGCAAATTCTTTTCAACAGCACTGTTGTCCCATATTCAATCCACCTTTTAACAACTGTCTCCACTGTGTTCCATGGTGTATGGAATGCTGTAGTAATGTTGTTGTACCCTACTCTTGACTGATACCTTTCAAATATGAGATCCCTTTGCTGCTTTGTCAGCTGTCTGCAAGCCATGGTTGTTGCTGTTGCAGGCAAATGAGCAAATATCATGATTATCCCTCTTGAACAGCAGACTGTTATTTGGTGTTACTCAAAGTGCCTCTACTTGATGGCAGGTGTGTACCCAAGCATAATGTATGCTGTCAGTAAATCACAAGCTGCTGCAATAACATATTATTTGAAGGGTGTCCACACATATGCATCCAGCTTATTGTCAGTTTGGATGCTCCATATTTGGTGCCCAACAAATTGATTGGTTTTACAGGTGCCTTGTTCATGTCATAGGTCACATGGAAAAGGTGTGGACTGACATATTGTGGTCTCAGTTTGTGTGTGTGTGTGTGTGTGTATGTGTGTGTGTGTGTGTGTGTGTGTGTGTGTGTGTGTGTGTGTGTGTGTGTGTGTGTGTGTGTGTGTGTATATATATTTATATATATATATATATATATATATATATATATATACATCACAAATACCTGGCATTTTAACAGGGATGTGTACACAGTTTATATCCACTATATGACAGTAATGTTTCACACATGTCCCTACCGTAGGTCGTTTATCCCCCCATTTTGTTGGTCTCTGTCCAGAGGTCTTGCACTGACAGGTTGAGAGGTATGCTACAGGGATGTTACATTCTCATCAGATAGTCCCCTGTGGTAACCACTGTAAAGCAATGCAGTTAACCTCAACACAAGTGAACATGCACATAAAGCAACATGGCTATGAGTGACAGTTGTGTGCCTGGTACATTGCATGGCCTTCACATGCCTGGGGTATTGGCAAACCACAGCAGAACAATTGCATACTCACTAGCTGCAGATTGCCATCCCACATGCAGACCAGAGGGACCTAAGTAGTTGTGGGAGGGAATTATTGTCAGCAGACCCACATGTGCCATTGGTACAGGATGGATGCAGCATGTCTGCACATTTACAGTACAACCCCCAATATTACACAATTTGCTGTTCATCACCATAAATGTGCACATCTGTGCATTAGGAAACCCCATCCACAATTGCAATCTGACCTGACACATGGACATAGATACTCTACAATTACAAGTATGCCTGCTACACTAGTCTTGTAATCTACACTGGAGCATTACCTGCACACTTCTCGTCCGGTGTCTGGGTGCTACCCACTGCCAGTATGTGGGGGTCTGTACTCTGATATTGTACTGGGATGGGTGACCCAAGGTACCTGAGGAACTCACCGGTGGTTTTCACTGGGGCTGCATGACCAGGCCCACACCTGTGGCTGGACGGTCCCTGGCCACTGCAGCAGCCCTTTCCCAGGCATGGCATATGAGGTCACGTTTATGATGCCGGACCTGCTTGTATGAACAAGTGTGCAAGCCAACATCGTTTACCCTGTGGCCAAGGTCATCCCACAGGCCGGTCCTCAACTGCAGATGTTGCTGGCTCCAGCCAAACATTATGGCATAGTTCTGTAGTATGGCTTCTATGATTATATTTGTCTCAGCTGCTGAGAAAGTTGACCCTTGCTGATGCAACATTGCACCTGAAAGACATAAAAAAGGGAGACACATCACAGGATCTCATACACTTGGCAACAGTATGTACAGAACCTGCACAGCTAAATTGCATACCAGTAGCCACCACTCACAACCACACCATAGCCCTGTAATGTATCAGCACTGTATCTGCTTGCATTGCACTGCTGGTCCTGGAGTGTCATATTCCCCCAAATGAGGGCTAGTTGATTCTGTAATTCTGTACTCCTCATTCATGTCTGTGTAGAGGGATGGCATTGGCCATCTTCCATGTGGATGGGGTGTGGATGGTGCCAATGCTTGGTGTGACTACAGTGTGTACTGGAGCTGGGAGAACATGCCTGAGTTCATGTCGGATGCAGACAGGGATATTATCAGGTCCCATGGATACTTACGTTTGTTGTCTTTCAGTAGGCAATATGCACCTGCTCGCTGTTAATGAGGGGAGGGGTGTGGGTGCTGTGCATATCCACCTATAATGATGCTGAGCCAGGGGGTGTTGTTTGCCCTAAACCTATCTGCAGCAAGTTGGCTATAGCTATGTTGTGTGTATGTGGTCCAAATGGCCACCATTACAGGGTGGGTTGGTTTTTTGACTCAGAGATTGCAGACATATGTAAAGATGGCCTTGTGATTGGCCTTGGTGGATGTGTCCAATTTGTACTCATAGTTAGCCTTACAGTACTTCACCTGTGGCCTTATATGCTTGATCAGACAAAGGCTGACTTGATGCCAAGTTGGTGCGTGCTCCTGATTTGCCCTGTACAGCCAATATAGGGACCAAGTCTATGGTTTCTGTATTGCTGCTGCCCACCACAGGTATTCAGACTACCTTGAGGGGGTTGATGTTGTCCTGTATGGTATTGCTGAGGCCATAAGGCTATGTAGGTGCCCACATAGTATTGTGTTGTGGGCCTGGGCACAGCTGGTAGTTTCAACATATGGGATGCCCTTCATGTGGGCCTTGTCCATTTCCCTTGCCTGTGCGGGGGACATTGCAGAGATTTGGAGGCTACAGCTTCACAGACAGTAGGTGGAAATACCTCACAGGACATGTGGGGCAGCCCAACAACATGGAGGACAAAGCTCCAGATTTTGGTACAGATTGTATGTGATTAGTGCTGTTATACACATGGAGGGTTGCTAAATTGACAGGGTTTGTCTGGACATGCATTTACTGGGTGACTTGACATCTGACAGTGATATGCCTCTGACATACCTCTCAACTGTCATGTTGTCTACAGACTGGCCAGATATTTGCCTATTATACTTGGTCTGTTTCTCGAACAACATCTGTTTTTGTGAGGTTGGTAGGATAATGTGAGGATTGTAGTCAGTAAGTGTTGACATCCATTGGTGTTCCTGACATCATATCCTTCAGGGATGTTCTGTTACAACAACATGTGTAACACCGGCTACTGTTTCAGTTTGTAACACCATTATGTGTGATATGTCCCTCTTTCCAGCCCCCTGTCCCACAAGTATGCCATGCATTGTCCAGATGTCCTGCACTACAGGGTGCAGACGTATAGTACATCATTAATGACCAACAACACTCCAGTTATCATGCCAATGACCTGGCAGACTCCTGGCCGTGGTATGCAGCAGTGGCCAGGGTTATGGGTCCACACCCTGGTAATTCTGTGGAAATCTGCACATATGACAGTTATGTATGTCTGGCCATTGTTAACAGACTGCCAAGATTGTGTAGCAGTGTTGTGTGTATATGTTTGTTGGGCTGGGTAGGGAGAGTAGCAGATGTGAGTGCCATACATCCTTTACCTATCTGACTTTGAATGCTGCTACAGCTGCTGGCAGTCTGTCAGGTCTGTATGCTTGTGGGGGCTGACTCTGTCATGTCCTGTAACACCTCAGGATTCCCAGTACACTGTGACTTGGGGCAGTATATGTAGGGGTAATGTGTGAGTGGCAAATGGTATGTGGTTGCCCACACAGTACTATATTGTCGTGTTCAGTTTGCTTACTGGTATGTCACTATGACTGAGGTGCACTTGTTTGGGAATGTGCACTTGCACACTGGTAACTTTTTTCCACCAGTTTTACATCCCTGTAGTGCCTGTTATATTTGCTAATGCATGTGTACAGTCCCAGAGCTGGACCTGGGTAGTGTAATGTCAGTCTGATTGTAGTTTGGACATTACTCGGTAGCTCAGTGTACTTTCCCTAATGTTGTGTTATGTCCACATATTCATAGGATGACCAGTTGTCTGGCCGATATCTTTGGTCTGGTCCCCATGACTGTTATGTATGCATGACACATCAATGGGATGATGCGGGGATTGAGGTCAGTAACTAATGAGAAGCAATTGAGTCCTGGAATTGTGATATTTCAGTCGATATATGTTAGGACATACACTGTTACTACATGAACTTTTTCAGCTTATCTAGTCACGTATTTTGGACATGTCCCTATTTTCAGGCCTTTGTCCCCCCCACTTTGTCAGGCTTGGTCCAGATTCATTGCACTAAGGTGTTCTGAGCATAGCTCTCCACTGCCAGAATTTTCACAGAATGTCCAGATGTTTGGATCATACTTTTGTTCAGTTCCACAATGTATTTCTATTTGTCTGGTAAAATATGGTGATGATCCAAGGATACATGTCAGTAAATAAATGACATGACATTTCAGTTTCAATCCTCATATCCTTTAGTGATGATCTGCTGAAACACACACTATTGCTGTAACACGTTTTCATTTTTAATAGCAATTTTTGCAATATGTCTGTATATGTGGCCCACCCCCCTTTTTCAGCCTTTGTACAGGTTCCTTGCGCTAACAGGTTGAGAGGGATGGTTCTGAGGTATAATTGCACTGCATGTTATATACATACATACATATATCTATATATATTTTTTTCCTACCTTTATATTTGTATATATGTATATTTATATTATGACTCTAATTTTCCATATTTATGTTTCATCAGACACATATATATAAATATATATATATATATATATATATATATATATATATATATATATATGTGTGTGTGTGTGTGTGTATGTGTGTGTGTGTTTGTGTGTGTGTGTGTTTATATACAACACACAAAAGGATAAACAAAGCTTTCTCCCTAAGGTTGTATGACTGTTTTGCATGATATGTTTGAAAATGCAATATTAATCCTTTTAGCTCAGATGGTGTAGTGGTACATTCCTGTGAGTGCAGAGTTCAGGGTCATGGGCCCAACATTGGTGACTGCTGTTTTCTTTATTAATGTTAAATGACCTGACTGCAAGATATGCTTGTTAAAGCACTGCAGTTCTCTACAGCTCACATGGTATAGTGATATCTTGCTGTGATTGTAGAGGATAGCACCCTGGGTTTGAGATTTGGCAGAGATAACTATTTTGTTGCTGGGCAGAACAAGCTCTGATGGCTACAGACTGCTCAAGGCACGTTTAAGCATATTATACTTATAATGTTATATTTAAGCAATAACCCACAGCTGGGTGTGAGTAATGCTGGATTTACCCACGGTTGGTGTGGTTTGGTTATAAGGGTGAAGCCCAAGTGACCAAACAAAGCCAGCCATGGGTAAATCCAGCAACATTATTTAAGAAAAACAGTACTTACCTTTCTTATATAATGTCAGTGTATCATGCCTCCGTGCTGCCCTTCCGCAGTATTTTGGTATCCTGGGGCATTTTTGATATAGTATGCATGCAGAGGGGAGGTGTTCCCACACTTATGCAGTATATCAGTGCTATGCAGAGGTAGCAACGGAGATCGAGAGATCTCCTTTGCTTTTTTTAACCTATATCAGTATGTTATATGAGTTGAAGAACTTATATAACAATATAAGATATATTAAAAAAGCAACAGAGATCCTCCTTTCTCTGTTGAAAGGAAGATCTCCATTGCATTTTTTTATGGTATCTTGCTGTGTCATACAAGTTCTTCAACTCATAAGACTTTGTGAGATATGTTAAAGAAAGCAACAGAGATCTTCATTTCTCCATTGCTATCTCTGCAGACAAAAATAAACCCAGGAGATATACAAATGGAAAAAGTCCAGGCAACCCAACCTTTTTCCATTAGTATACTCTCGGATTTACAACAGGCACTCTATTTGGGCTGGTCAATTAGCGTACTCATTTTTGTATGTTAACGGCCATTCATTGTATAATATAAAATAAATATTTACATATACATTATAATTTTATGTTTACCTCCCATGACATCCCCTTATGTACTTTCATTGCATTATAGTCTTATGTGACTATACTGTATGGGGCACGTGTGCTTATATGGCGGTTTCACATCTTTTCTACACTGGCATCTCACTTCTGGAACTGCTACACTACCCTGGTTGACAAAAAATAGTTGCTACATAATTTAAGTTTACTAAAATAATTTTAACACTACTTTCACATGAGAAAATAAGCTGCCTGCCTTGGGACTTGAATCATGAACACCTACATGTACAGCTGCAACTCTAACCAGTACCCTATCTTGGCTTGGAAATTTCACCTATTTTCATTTAGCCCCTATGGGATGTTTAAGCTGTAATGTACACACCCACTTAGCTACACTTAAACATTCCTTAGGGCATTAAAAACAAGGATATATTATTATTATTTATTTAGGTTCTATGGGTGTGCATTGTGGCATTCTGACAACTACTTGGGACTGTATTTGTGATATAATGGCAATGATTGTGCTTTCAGAATTCTGTGCATGTTTCATGCTGATGCATGATATGTTCTCTATGGACTTTCTTATTTTTGGGGGCTGTGCTTGTGCTTATTTACACTTGGTGGATCTATCCCCAGTTATGTGTGCATACCTCTCAACCTCTTAGAACAAGAAATCTAGACATAGCCATGAATAAAAGTGGGACAAAGGCCCAAAATAGGGACACTTTTTAAATATTGCTCTTGCCAACTTTGAAAGTTGATAGAATAACAGGCTTTGCATTGGCATGATTTTTCTGTATGGTATGTCTGAAACTCAAATGTCTCTCATTATTTTCCATCTTCAGTCTTTAATGATTTTCCACTAATTTGTCAGAAAAATATAATTTTTTGAAAAGGGGACCAAAAACATGAGGCAGAACTCTGGACATTCTGCAAAAATCTATATGGTTGAGAGGTTTGTATGTGTGCATTTGCACACATTTCCTGCTTCTGCAGGTTGCAGAAGTGCCGTATGATGCTTTATCAGTATAGGGGTGTGTCACAGAAGCTGTGACACACCCCCTGTATTGCTTTTCTCTGGCCATTTTTATTTCAGTGTCCACGGACACTGAAATGATCTATTTTACATTTCAGTGTCCACAGACACTGAGATACTGGCATAATATTAGAGGTAAGCTCTAATATTATGACAGTACATATACTACAGCAAGTTTGAAACATTAGGTGGGGGAACTATTTAATATAAAATATACTAAATAGTACATATAATAAATAAAAAAAACAAAAACAATTAGAAAACAAATTAACAGTCCATTCTCTAAGTGCAAAAATGCCCATCCATGGTGTGTTCTATTGTTTATATATTGCCTGAAGCATTGGGCCTCAAATACCCCTATGCATGCATTTTGTACACAGAAAAAACACCCTAGAAGGCAGAGTTGCTTACTTATAGTGTATTTCATCATGCCTTATTACAGTAATAGCCTGAAGACTTTAGTGGGTGCATTAAAGCCACTGAATAAAATTTCAATGGATTTATTCATAGTATATAAATAACTATATATATTGATATCTATATATATATATATATATATATATATATATATATATATATATATATATATATCAAACCTGTAAATGGTTCATCTCCCAGGCCCATGCTTACACTTATCAAGGGTGTCATAACTTGTCAGAGATTTGGGATGCATGGTTAGGCTTAAAAAGGCCCTTGTGGTCATTAGCCTGGTAAACACCTATGAACCTATCAGTAATGGTAAATGAGGGGTATACGAGGGATTATCCCTCTAAAAAAAAATGTTGTTTTTTTCAGTAGTGTGCTCAGTGTGAATGTATCGGATCATGCACATTACGGTTTTGTATTTTGTGTTTTGATCACATTTTGACTATAATCTGTGTTTCTGTGCTTTGCATTTTGGTTATTGTACATATACCCATAAAACACACACACACGCACACAAATACATACACACACACACACACACACACACACACACACACACACATATATATATATATATATATATATATATATATATATATATATATATATATATATATATTTATTTATATATGGGTCCCATTCAAAGGACTGAAAATTGCAGAACAATGATCTTCTGATCATTGAGGACCAGAGGATCAAAGTTCTGCAATATTGAACCCCCCCCCTCAAAAAAATAATAAAAAATGGAAACTTCTTACTCCACATTTTTGCAGGGGGCAAGCCCCCCCCCCTGCATCCCACACACCCCCTGCTACTTAATATACCAACTCTGAGATCACATTACAGTGAACAGAATGGTAATGTTCTCATTCTGCACTGTACGGCAATCTCCATTCACAGGGTTCAATATTGCAGAACTTCCATCCTCTGGTCCTTGATGATCAGAGGTTCGATGTTCTGCAATTTTGATCCTATATATATATATATATATATATATATATATATATATATATATATATATATGTGAGTGTGTGTGTGTGTGTGTGTGTGTGTGTGTGTGTGTGTGTTTAAAGGGGTGTTTGGGTAAAGTTCTCTTCTTGAGGGGTGCATAATAAATGCTTTTTTGTTTGTTTTACATTGAGACAAAACCACAAGTTGTGTTCATCTGGTTGTAGCTTCATCTGGATTTAACTTGATAAATCATTTTAGAACCATCTTTACTATGTGGGAAGAAACTTTTGCAGCTAAGGAGGACCCAAGCTTTTATACAAAAGGCATCTGGATCCAGAAGAAAAGATACTTTAGCATGGAAACAAATTAGTAAAATAAGGGCTTTGTGGAAGCAGTGCTAACCACTGTGACACCCTGATGGCGAAAGAATCTTAGGAGCAGTTAATTAATATAGCAGTTATAGTTTGACTGCAGGATTTATGCTGGCTTGAAATGCTTTTCTGCTTGTTGTAAGAACAGATCTGAGCAAAATGAGTTATTTTCAATACTTTGTTTTTTTTTTCAGATTAGTAATAAGCATGTAAAAACTGAAATGCAAGTTGAAATTATTATTTTGGTGTGTTAAAAAGACACATGCTTGCCGCTGTTTATGTTTTTACAAGACTTCCAATGTGATATCATCAAAGCACATCATGAGTGCATCATTTTTACAGATCTCCATAAAAGGTAGTTATGTTTTGTGATTACTGGGCATCTAATCATTCTCCACTTATTCTATTTAATGATGTAATTATTAATTAATTAATTAATTAATTAATTAATTAATTAATTAATGCATTATGTAATGATGTAATACCTTGTCTTCTTTGTTCTTTCTTGCAGAAGCAGCAGTAATACTTGCTTATAAGACATTGCAATCACACTGTCAACTGCATATGTGCAAAATCACTCAGTTTAATTATTTCTAATACTGTACAAAACTGGCTGTAATGAGCTAATATATAGAATGGCAATTTTATAGTATTAATGGTTAAAGGATATCCAAACATTTATTTGTTGAAAACAATGATTTAAGAAATTATGCAAATATAATTATTCTCCCACACTGGTATATTACAATTATATTATACAATGATGGGTGTTTTATTACACTTAAGGCTTTTATTTCATTTCCTTGTAAGCCTGTGAGAAAATAGTGTATTATTTGTAGACTCAATTACACTGCAGACTTGATACCCTTAATGAGTAGGTTCAGTGCTATTTATATTTCTTTCATATGTCAGTCACTTCATTTCATCATTCTTTTAATAAGGACATTTAGAAGAAGGTAATCTTTAAGTTCCCTTAGAGTTCATGGCTTTTAATGTGTTATTTATCACTTTACTTCTTATCATTTTTGTAGCATTGGAGGCTGTTTGCCATGGAAGGCACTGGGATGCTATATATAGTGCTATATTACCTTAACCAGGAAGAAAGCAATGGAAACAAGCTACTTATTTATCTGCAGGGGGTTGGTAATCATATAGGCACTCTGCTAAGGTTTTACAGCTTTGAGTAACAGGTACAGGTATTAGATAAAGTAAAATGTTGATTGTGTCTAATTACTTATTTAATTATTTGGTAACTAGATAAGTTGGCATATCTAAGGATGTTTTCAGGCATAAACTGGGTGGTAAGGCATGATAGGTAAACTATACACATATTGCAAAGTTGGAGTAGTGCTCAGAAAAAAGACATACAAGTGGTAAATGTATGGTTTTCAAGAAATTAGCAACAGTCATCATATAAATGTCCTGATATTTTATGATGATCTCTAAAATATTTATGTCTTTCAGTCAGTGAATGGCCAAATATGTAACTGCACTAAATCCAACTTTTTTTGAGCTATGTCTAGCTATCACTCTCATTTTACTGCCTAAGGTGTAGATTCAATAAACCCTACACAGTCCACTAAGACTGTGTCCATTGTGGCGTGGCACACATATAGTAGCACACTGTTTTGTATTCCATAAGTGGCTCTACATGGTGTGTAGAGATGCGCAAACACAGTAAATGTTACAGCATGCTAATTACAGCATAAGCAGCTGAACTGTATGCTAATCAATCAATCCAAGCTGGAGGAGCTGTTCAACAAGCTACAAATCAACCGGGTAGGTACTGGTTTTCCCTGCGAATTCTAAAACCTATTAGGATACAGCCATGGAAACTAGGCTACAGAAAAAGAATGTTAGGGGCTATTGTTGCTTTAATTCATGTGTATGTGCTACAGACTGAAGTCTATGGTGCTGCTGCTTCTACTGCTAATAGACCATGGCCAAGAAAGAGAACAGTTTTCAGACCCCTGTTTAACTTATCACAATCTGCATGAGGTGGAAATTGTAGAAGGCACTACAGGAACTCTGCAACCTCTGTCATCCTCAACTCAGGCCCAGGGCAAACAAAGGGGAACCAATACTGGTGGGGACAAAGGTAGGTGTAGTACTTAGAATTTTAGCTACAGGAACCTTTCAGAGACAAACAGGGGGCATGGTGGGGGTGTCAAAGGCATCAGCATCTGGGGTCCTCCATCAGTTCCTGAGTGCTATGCTCCAATATGCCAGGGACCACATATATTTTCCCCGTGCTCCTGAGGACAGGGCCATAAATATGCAGGGGTTCTATTCTGTAGCACACTACCCTGAAGTACTGGGTGCCATAGACTGTATCCATATAGAAATCAAAGCACCACCCAGGGGAACAGGGAAAGGGTCTATGTAAATAAAAAGGGCTTCCACTCCATTAACTGCCAAGTCATGTGTAATGCTAAGGGAATAATCTTGAATGTGTGTGCTGGCAACCCAGGCAGTTACCATGACTTACATATCTGGCACAACTCCCACCTGTATCAGATGTTCACAAGTGGTGATATCCAGCAGGGTCATTTACTGGGGGATGCAACTTATGCACTGGAACTGTGGCTGATGATGCCCATCAGAAATGCACACACCCACTGAAGAACACCATAATGAGGCACTCTCTCAAACCAGTGTCTGGGCTACTGAAGTCATGGTTCCAGTGCTTGGATACATCTGGAGGAGCCCCGAAGTACAACTGATGTACATGTACTGAAATCTTCACTGTATGTCCCTTACTTCACAACATCAGCCTGAGAAAACAGCTTCAGTAGGATCAACAAGGGGAAGGAGCACACATCCCATTACCACTGGCAAGGTCACCACAGCCACATGCAGGTGAGGAGTCAGAGGGGGAACCAGCAACTGCTGTGGGTGTAGGCAGACGTAGGCATGCTCAATATGCCCTTGCATTAGCTAAGAGGTGATGCACAGCACACTCACTCACCAGCTAAGAGGCTAAAACCTTCATCCTACTCACATGCATATAGTAACATTGATGGCAGGCAACACTCACAACCATTACTTATGCATGTAATGGCTGTGTACTGCTAGCATCAGAAAGACTCAGCCCTGAACTAAAACTGTAGCAACTGCTGGATTTACAAGGTAAGTGTTGAACCTGGAGTAGAACAAAAAATGTGTAATAATGCAAATGAATGGCATATCCTTGCATGCTGTTACTTGGTAAACTAAGTAAGTAAAAGGTGGGTGAATTGTACGGCAATGATTCAACATGTGACAGCAGAGACTTATGTGAATACACATGCCCTCTATCAAGTCATAGGCCTCAGGCATCAAAGATTCACACATTCATATCTCTCAAAAGTACTGACAATCACTGAATGTCCTCAATTTGGCCTCATACTTTTGTAGTGGCAAATCATTAAAGAGAGAAGTTAGAAATGAATGATGCATATTTCGGTTTCAGACTTCATACCCCTCAGAATATTCTTAAAAATACTGATGTAAAAACTGTTTTGATACTATCAACTGTCAAACTTTAAGATCAAAGTATGTAAGAAGTCTTCCTATTGTTCAGCCTTTGTCACTTTTATTTATGGCTTGGTCCAGCTTTGTTAAGAGTGGGGGAGGCATGTACACATTACAAAAAAGAATAAGAAAGCAGTACAATTTAATAAACAACATCACAAACATAGATATACTAAGAACTAAGTCAGCTATGCTCCCTGAGCATCAGATGTCTGGGCGTGGGCACCCTGAATCCAAAAGATAGCAATGAAGGATATGGCACAGTTATTATCACTTGCATAGGGTGCTGTATGTGTGTGTGTGTGTTTTGAGGGGGGGGTAGACGGACACAAAAGGTAAGTCAGTGTGTGTGAGTAAGAAGGAGAAAAAGCCAAATATTTGGATAAAGTAATAAACGGCCAGTGGGACAGAGTGAGCTTTAAGCCTCATGGTTGAACCATGTAACTGCTGTGTGTGAAGAAGATCATTGTTCTGCAATTTTCAGTCCTTTGTGTGTGTGTGTATGTGTATATATATATATATATATATATATATATATATATATGTGTGTGTGTGTGTGTGTGTGTGTGTGTGTGTGTGTGTGTGTGTGTGTGTGTGTGTGTGTGTGTGTGTATGTGGGTGTGTGTGTGTCTGTATGGGCCTTTCAGGTGAAACTAGTGTGGGAGAGTCTGTACGAACACAGCCAAGCTCTTTGCTAGCTCTATGTCTTGGTATGTTGGACAGGTGTGAGCTGTGCATGGTAGAGGTGGCAGTTCATTGTTGTTACACCCAACTATGAGAACTGGCTCTGCCAGAAGTTGCACTGGCAGATCCATGCCCATGGTCAGATGCACTGCTACTACCTGAATGTGACTGAAGTCTGCTGGGCAAGCTCTTCTCATGAGTTTCCCAGGATCCTGACCACATGGCCTGCTACATCTGGGTGTGGACACCTCAACCACTGATGGAGCAGTGGAAGTACTGCCACTAAGGGAGCATGATTGGGCATGGCCACATCAGTTAACATCAGATAATGTGGCTGACCTACACCCACGTGGATGCTGTCCCCCTCAAAGCAGATGTTCCATCACAGACACCGCCCAGTCCAATGTGTCATTCATCCAGTCAATTGAATTGGCAACACAGTGGAGGCAGTCATGCATATCAATCTATCTCACATCTACTATCCTAAGCATTTCTTCATTGGCCCTATTAGAATGTGCCTGTATCTCCCTGATGGCCCTAAATGTACGTCAAGTGGCATGGAAAGATGTACCTGGATCAGGTGGAGGATAGACAGCAGGCCTTCTCTGAGCCCCCCTAACAACCCTCCTGCATGGCAGTTCATGCACACTTAGGCTATATCCATAGTCAACACACACACTAAAACCACAGTATCCATACTACCCTGATCGAGTGTCTCTCCCTCCACAAGTCTAATATCTGATGTCTGAAAGTTAAATCACCTAACTATTACAGCAGTGCACACCCCTCAAACTAATTTCAAGTTTCAGATTAACCTTCCAATTTCCAAAACTATTTTCCTCTCTGTTTGGCACTGTTGCTCTCCATTTGACATCATGGAAATGTGGCTGGCATCATTTCTTGAGTTTGAGCCCTATCAGTAAATGTGATAACATGCATTGGATGGGAAATCTTTACTTGCTATTGCAGTGTTTTCTAGTTAGGCATGTCTGGTGTTAGAGGGGAAGTTGCCCAATTTAGGGTACAGAGGTGGGGTATTCCAGAGTCCAGAATCTTTACTGGACTCCTGGTAAAGCACCACAGCCAAAGGCTTTTGCAGGGGGACTACACAAGCTCCCAGTATAAGTCTGAGGTTTGGAATAGTCTGGCCAAGGCTGTCTCCAGTATAACAAGCATTCCACACACTGAAGAACAGTGTAGCCACCACTTTAATGACCTAAAAATGTGAAAGAGGGATACACTCAACCAGTGGATGGATGAGTTCAGAACTAGCAATGCCCTAAAGTTGTGTAAGTATGCTAATAAAGGCAATCTATAATAGATAGAAAGCTAAATATAGGCAAGACTGGTATGCATAATGCTTTTTGCTTCGTTAATTCTCACAGCTAATGCAGAAATCAGTGTGAATAGGCAGGGTCATGCTGAGCATCAAGAGAGAGACTGAGGGAAGCAAGTGGTATGTATGCAGCACAAGAGAAGTATTATTTTAGCTTTTAATTTAAAAAAGAAAAATTATTTTCTATACAATAGTAGCAAAGTAAGCATGCATATCCTGACTGTAAAAGCAAGTATGAATACATCTATCTGTAGCACAAATCAATTTTAGGAGTCAAGTATAAGATGGCAGTCAGAGATTTGGGGTTTAAATACCACAAGTGACAAGTATATAACAGTGCAATCCTTTAATAATACTACATAAATTAAATTCTACACAAGTGACATACATGCCCTGCTGTTAACTTTAATCTGTATAATTGGAACAAGCATGTGTGCAATATCTGCACATTGCAAGGATTACTTTGAACAATCTGTAATTATAGTTTGTAGTTGTTAGAAAGTATACATATATATAAAACATCAGATACAACATTTGTATCATTGTGATAATGCATTGTATGTCACATATGATGGCACTGATTTTATCTATTTTTTCCTCTCACTCCAACCCTTATTTATTTTCTTTTATGTGTCATCAAAATGTTTCCATGTCATCCACTCTAACAAATCACTAAAGGCTTTAGAGCACGGGGAGGTAGGCCAACCCCAGTGGCTCAGTCTTCCCCTCCTCCACCGGCTTTGGTACTGATGCCCAGCACATGTGGAACCCAACCTGGCAGTACTGCCTCTATTGCCCCTGCACTACCTGTGTCCTCCGGTAGCACTACCCAGGCAGCTGATGCTGTGGTACCCTCCAGGACTACTGGTGGAGGTGGGGATTTTATCACCTGCTAGGGGATACTATGTTGGTGTGTAGGGTTATGTAGAACACTATTGGTGCATGCCTACACTGGATGGAGAGGCTGCTCTCTGTCATGATTTGTAGGATGAGGAGATGTCAAGCACTTCAGCAGCCAGCAGAGTAAGGGGATGGTGATGATAGTCCTGTGGTTGAGAACTAGAGTCTCGCTTTTCCCATGTTTGAAGGGCATGGGCTTGTGTTGTCCACCCCTCACCCCAATCCATGGCATCCCCAAATCTTTTGTGTCCCTCACTGTCACTATGTCTTGACTTGTTTGTCTTGTTTGTTTGTATCTGCTTCCTCACCCCAGTGTCCGTTACCCATCTTTCCCCTCTTACTGAAGTAAAAAAGAAAAATGAGAACCTGTCCCACACAAAAATATATATATATATTGTCACATACACAGCTCTCCACTTCACACAAGTGCTTTCTTGACACACTTGATTTCTTCCAATTGGTTATACAACATGACTGAGTTGTTGTCACCCCTCTTTGTGGAGGTGACTGTTCAAATTCAGCTAATATTCTGTACATATTTTCATTTTACACTGTTGGAGAAATAGATACCTATGGTTGTTTCCTACTTCCCTCCTGCACATTCCTATATTGCTTTCCCTTTGTTCCTCCCCCTGCTTGTCCTGCATTTCACCACGTTCCTATTTATCCCATTTTAAAATCTATAATCTGATCAAAAATAGAATCACACACAACACATATAAATAAAAAAAAGCAATGTAGCTCTTCACTTTTTTGGCCTCTCTGTTTGTGCAGAGTTTGGTTGCATGCACCAATGTAAAGCAATGATGAAAAGCTCTCCCTTAGTGCAGTTACCTTTGCACAATGCCACTTAAACATACTGTGCTAAGGTAACACACAATAACACACAGTAAATGTAGTATAAATAATTATTTCATTGCATTATCACTACTTATTGAAAACTACTACATACACCTGGATTCAAACCCTATATCATCAGGGCTGCAAAATAAATGTTCCATGTATTTACACCTGCCACCACAGAGTCAGCTAAACAGTAGGTGCATTTCATACACTCAGTGCTGAGAACTCTTATAATGTTAGCAATAAGGCTCATGTTTGCACACTGCTTAACTATGCACAAACAGAGGAAGCAGTAGAAATGTGTATCTCACATCTACAAACACTTTGCATCCATTGGACAAACCCACTGCATAGCAGTATGCAAAGGGAACAACAGCATGTATTACTTTTGTTTACTGTCCATTTAGTCTTCATGCCATGAAACTACCTGAGGAAACATGAACAAAATTAAGCACTATCTAGGAAAATAACACATATTTACAATGTAGCTATCAGTTACCTCCCCCAGTGCACTGTGACCTTGGTCTCTCAGTAGTTGTTCACAAATATATCACCTACACTACAGAAATAAATAACAAATGTTGTCTTATATAATATGCATATCTTTATAATAACAATACACATTCAGATTTCCAATACTTGTAGTAATGTGAACACCTGTTTGCATATAGTTTGCTCTTAAAGTATACATGTACTTCAGAAACAAACCACCAAATAATACACATTGCACACTCATCAATCTGGTAACATGCAGAACTTTAATATCTTGACAGTTGGACATGGTTAGCTATCCATTTTATGCAGGCACCCTAACATCCACTGCTGATGTCATCCTCTATAAGTTGTCCTGCACCTTTTAAAAGTCAGACTTGTGCTGTGGTGCTTGCATAAAATACTAAATTCTCTAGCCTGTGTACTTAGGTTGGGGTTCTAATCTCACTGCAGTCAGCTGTGAGGTGTGTGTGTGTGTGTGTGTGTGTGTGTGTGTGTGTGTGTGTGTGTGTGTGTGTGTGTCTGCTTCGTCAGAAGAGCATAAGTGTTCCTGTAGTTACCACTCCAATACCACGAATTGGCAATATTTTGACAGTTGCACATATCTACACATCCAATACAAGTGGTTTGTGTGTGTGTATGTGTGTGTGAATGTGTGTGCACTTGCTTGACATTAGGAGTGTGTTTTACACCAGCATGTGGGACACTGCTATTAACATCTTCCTCTCATCAGCCTCTGCTGATGTCATCAGCAATAGCTGATTTGTGGATGTGCATTTCCAACAGGGTAGGGTCAGAAACTGGCCTATAGGCCACGCACAAGTCACCTCATCCTATAAGATACATATTACAGTGGCAGGGCTTTCAGTCTATCCACATAAGGTCATGGCATGGTTTGTAGGCCCTGTATTTTCTTGGTGAGAAACCCCCGTGGTCTCTCTAGCTGCTGCAGGTGTCTGGTGAGGTACATGCAGAAGGGAGCATTGTACTGTAGTAGTGTTCTAATGATGGTCAAGTACACTGCTGTTATAACATCCTCAAATCTGGATATGATAGCCTGACGTATGAGGTGTATGAAGTAGCCTTTCCATACCACTGTGGAAACTTGGTGATTGAAGTTCAGATTGCTATCTACCTAGTTTCTCAGGTCTTGCACCATTGGATTTGAGCAAGGGGGGTGTTGTCAATGCTGTATTTAGCAGGGAGTTCCACTTTGCAGAAGGCAAAATGAATGACATATTTTTGTATTTATTTGTAGACCATGTGGCTTTGGCACCAATCATTTGTCTGTGTTGGCCCCATCATTGGTCAACTCAGTGATTGCACCCAGTATGCAATAATTAGCAACCTTTGTAAGCCAAATGCCATATACTTTAGCCTGGACTGCCAAGAAATAGATTCCAAACTGTAAAGGTCCCAGCATAGATCTTTGTGGTATGCCACTGATGACAGCTATACTAGTAGAGGTTGATTCACCAACTTTCACAGTATGTTTTCTGTCAGTGTCCCAATTGGCTAAATATCTAGTGATGTAAGGGTCAATCCCTAGCTAGGAGAGTTTCTCAATGATAGCTGAGTGGAGGATTGTGTCTAAATTCTAGGCAAGATGAAAATAGGCAGTATGCACTGTCTTACCTTTATCCAGGCCTATCACGCATAATCAATGGGCTGTGACAACAGCACAGATTGCCTATAGCATGACTCAGAACATACACCTACCTGACATGATTAGATCCACAATTCAACACAGCATCCAGATGGAATATGTCACCATAGAAGGGTGTACATTAACATGCATCCATCTGAGCGGGGGACAGCACCTGAGGCATACATGTATAGACACATCCTGACTCTCCTCATCTGTGAGGTAGACATACATATAATCATGGACCATTTCTAAATGGACACTGGTAATGTCCTGGCTGTGTGCAAAGACATGTATGAGTTCTTAATGCTACATCCATGTCTGCTACATCTGTTAAGCCAAGCCAAGCCAAGATAGTTAGATGTTCTCAAAAAGGTCATTGAGGGCATGCATGATGATATGATGATAACACTATCAGCCTGTGGAACTTGACCAGACCAAGCATTTGACACAAATCCACACTGAGGTATTAACTGAGCACTGTCACAAGTGGACATAAACACCTATATCATCAAATGGGTAGACTACTGGCTCACATATGGGGCATCTAAATATGTTGGAATGTGTGAAGTGGCCTATATCTCAAGTCTCGTGATCAGGTCCTTACATTACAGTTGTCTGTTAGGCCCTTTCCTCTCCATTAATTAAGTCACAGATGTCAAGAATGACATACACATCCTGTGTCCAAACAGCTGTTTGGAAGACTGCAGATTGTGGGCAATCATTGACTCCAACTGTGTTATTAGTATAATACAGACAGTATCAACACACACCAAAGATTGCCACAGCTATAATGACACAAGAGATTAAACAAAAACATGGGAGTATTTGTTATGTTATGAAAAATGCATGATCCAATGATGATGTAGACATCACATCCCTGTGAGCAGACCAAGTGGTATGTGACCTATGTACTGGAGTAGATGGTATGTGGAATGTCCACCAGCATTTGACCACAGTGGTGACTACTCTGTTGTATGTAACACAACTCCTGAGTATGTGTGGGACATCTACATCAAGGGCCATAATACCTCCATAATGCACAGCCTTCATCACACCAATAAGTACAATTCACACTTCTTCATGTACCTTCCTACACATCTTCCAGTGATGTGTAACTCAAGTGAACACCTTTACCACAGTGAGCTCCCACACATCTTATTGGCCATACCTAGGTATTCTTTATATTGCATATACATTACTCTCTGATGGTGCGGATCCCCCATCAATATGTTATACCAGATGCATGTGTGATACCTGTATAATGTATGGTCAACTGTATTGCTTGCTTTATATTTTGCTGAATTTCTTTTATTGTATTCACAAATTGTACTACTTTGTTATTGGCATAATATCTGCAACCATTGTTCATTTTTTTAAATTCTTTTTAATGTGTACTGTGGAGCTTTTCTCCCCGGGCCTCTCCTGAAAATAGGATCATACCCAGTCAGACTTTCCTGTAAACAAATGTCAATTAAATAAATAAATAAATAAAATGTACACAGTACATACATAGCTGTTTGACAACATTGATGGCATGTGTTACATTCATGACAGTGTGGATTGTGTCATATATATGACATGCATACCAGTCAACTAGCCTGGATTTATCATAATGTCACATACAGGTATTTCCCTCCTAACATCTCCACCAGATGCTACAGTGTCAGAAAGGTGAGCTTGATTATCCTCATAGATTGCTGACATGTCATAACACAAGTGTGTTCGTGCAGAGCCATCTATGATCACTCAGAATCACATATGTTATGTCAGAGACATGGGATTACTGGTGGTATTATTCTGATATTGTCCATGATTGTGCATGCTTCTGATTACTGCTGTCCATGAGCCTATAACTGTGTCCCACTTGGTGGAGACTTCTGCTGACATTACAATCATATTCAGACAAATCAGTTTGCACAGCTTCACAATATGCACCTAACCCAGATTGTATATAACATCCCTGACAAATGTCCTCTCCATTGCTCATGTCAGGATGCTTATATCACAACCACATCTTCTCCATTGTTATATCACCTTGTGTAACAGTCACATAATAAATATTTCCGCTGTGCAGTCTGTACTGTACCATGTCAATGTGTGATTAGTGTTCCTGCTACAAATGTCTTTCATTTACTTGCCCTCATCTGCTGTGCATTAAGATGTTTCACCTATCTTCTTTCCCTGTGTTCATTTCTACAATTCATCTGTGTGTTCCTATTCAGTACAGCATACTTTCCCTGACTGTTTATTTTAAATGGCAATCTATGTACCATTATGAATCATTTACACAACATTTGTACAGAATGCCTGAAATGGGTTTCCACAATACTCTGCATTGTATACACCATCCTGTAATGCATATGAACCATATGCATTCCTATATTATTCACCCGGGTAATCACTTTTTCATTTTGCGCAATCCCACAGACCTAGTTTGCCCATAGGTAGACAGTTGTACATGTCTGCTGTGATCCGTATTGCTATACATGGTTTCTTGGCTGGCAGTGCTGTTGTTAGGGTTTGTATTAAATGATCGAAGATGCATTCTTTTGAATGCATCTTGATCAAACTTGAAAGCATGAAAAGGCAAAATAGCAAATCGGCATTTAAGCAAATTCTTTCCTGGGAAAGAAATCACTTGGCCGCCTCCGTTACTTTGTCATTTTCGTAACTGTAGTGCGATCTTGGAGTTGGTATATTTAAGTAGGGGGTGGGGGGGCAAAGTCCCCACTTTATGTAATGTTTTAAAGGGGTTTTTTTTTGTTTGTTTTGTGGAACAGCAATTTTTCTCCCTTGGGTTAAAATTGCTATTCTAAGCATTTGAGATTGTAAGCTTTCTCTTACATGGGTTCGATAAATCATCATTCGCATTTTTAAGCATTCGATGATTTAACATAGACCCTGTTGTCAGCCAGGAAACCACACTTGTTTACATGTAAATGCAGTGTGCAGCATGAATATGTATTAAGCAAAACACAAACATGTAAACATTTCAGGAGTGGGTTTAGTGGTGGATACTGACACACTTGCCCTTCAACTGAGACCCTTCTATGAGTCAGAAACTGTTCATTCTAATGTTACTGGGTCATTGCACAGAGCCTGCATTAATTCTAACAGTGTTTCTTGGACTGCCTAATGACACCTTCCCATATGTTTTTTTTTTCCCTCATGGGCAAGGGCTTCCTCACCCCAGCTTCTTCTCCACTGTCTGTTTCACTGCAAATATCTAGTCGGTTATGCTGTATCCTGATCTGTGTTTGAACTGCTCATCTTCCATTGTACTGTCTATTGATGTGATATTCATTGATCAGTTGCCTTCTCCAGCACTTTTATGCAGTGTGACAGAAGTTTGATGCCTTTGTACTGTCCACAGTTGTGAACATCTCCTTTGCTCTTGTACTCATCAATAGAATGCCTGTTCTCTAGTCTTCTGGTATACATATCTGCCCATACTGTGATGTTGAGCTCAGATGATACCACTCTGTACTTTTGTTAAGAAATCAGCTATATACAAAGTGGCATGTAAAGTAATGTTTTCTCAGTTTAATTTCTCCAAGTGCTTTGGATTTCTAATACCATGATGGGAATAGACCCCATTCTTAAGTCAAGGTGTGATTAGAATTCCATGAAATTAGTATTATTTCAATCTTTAATGTTAGCTGAGAGTACTCATCTCAATACCTGCGATGTTCCCAAGAATTGCCTCCTTCTGTAATTCATAAAGAGTTACATATATTGGTAGCATATTTAAGTACGCTTGCAAATTTGTTTTTATTAAACCTGTTGCTCCTACTGTTGGGTATCTTTCTTCCACATCGTTCTAGTTTCTACTTGCAAATATTGGCATTTTATGACTTTATGTCTCTTTGTACATAAGATAATGTAATCACCAGGTGTAGCAATTTTAACAATGAATGCTACCTTTGTCTTCTTTTTATGGACTACTATATATTTGGTAATGGGTATGTCAAGATCTTTGATGAATAAGGAGAGGAAAAAAGGTTGAATCATATAGCCTGAAATTAACACTGCAGTGTCAAAATAATGGTCCTGAGGTATATATTAGTTCTTCTGTTCTCAAGATAATTCCTAGCCCAGGTTAGCTGATCCTCAGTATAGCCTCTTTCAGCCAGTTTGTCTAGTAATAGGACATGATCATTCACATTAAATCCCCTTTTAGCAATACTAAAAGGACCCCAGTCAACAGAGTTTGTTCATTAGATGAAAAAAGCAAGGTGGACAATTTGGTGAGTGGTATTTAGTGTACTACAATGTCTGTGATGAGTATGACAAGGAAGCCAGTATTTATGCATTTATTCTGTTATGTGGCTCTTAACTACCTTAGTTTGCTTAAATTTTCTTAGATATGCCACAAAATCATCAGCACCGTATTCTGACCTCGTTAAACAACTAACATATACCTGGGCATGGACTCATGAAAATATGTTGGCTTATAGAATAAGGCATATATGTTACAGCTTACAGTACTAAGCAAAAAATAGTGTAATAGGTTTCCAGGCCATGGCATTCTGAATTCACTGACTATAGTTTAATGCAGTGTAACAACATGGACTTATGATTGTTATAGTAAGCAATGAAGAAAACCATAATTGAATTTCACTTGAGTAGTCATCTGCAGTTTGTTATATCTGCTTGTAACCCCAAATGCAGTTTCTGTAATGTAAACTCTGAAAGCTGTCTCATCAATAATTACTGATTCAACAGGTGATTACACAGCCATATCAGTGAATTCGCAACATGTCAGCAAATGAGTATGTTTATGAGCTGTCTAGCAGAATACGCAGACTGAGACACACACACACACACACACACACACACACACACACACAGGTGCACGCACACATGCACACGCACGCACATACACACACACACACACACACACACACACACACACACACACACTTCTGCTGATTCAGCTTCGCTCTTTCAGGACTCATGGTTACAAGTCTTGGAATATCAAACAGGATTTTTGGGAAATTATTCTAAGTATGGACAGACTGAATAAACTGAACAAACAAACCAATGAAAAACTGCTAAAAACAAAAAAACAATGCAAAGCAGAAAACTGAATACATACAGACTCCAATTTTATTAATAGCACTTTCGTTTAAATCTGAAGACGTTTGGAAATGTTTAAACGAAAGCACTAATAATAAAATAGGGGTCTGTATACATCCAGTTTTCTGCTTTGCGTTGTTTTTTTTTTTTTGTTATGGACACATTGAATGAGGCAGTACCCCTTAATGTTTCACAGGACATGAGGACTAAACTAAGTGCACTGATTGTAAGTGACAGGATAAGATACAATATTGTAGTAATGATAGTGAAGTAGGCAGTTATTGCAAAATGCCTGCAATGTATGCAGTTGATAAACTGTAGTGGGTAGAATAGCTATTCCTCCAGGTGTTACAGCACTAGAATAATGTTAGCCTGCAGTCTAGCTTGTGATGATTGCATCTCCAAGCAGAACTTGAAACTGGGAGTGGCCAAAAGAAAGCTGCTGTGGAACTTTTCTTTTTCCTGTGAGGAAACTAAGTCTCTAAAAGAAACGGCTTTAGTAAGGAGAAAAAAAAAAGATTAATGATACGCTGTTACAAATGCTTAGTAACGTTGTTATGAGACTTATTCTTTGTGCATCATACTCATTAAATGTACAAATGTTGCAAGATGAGTGAAAATTTTCCTTGCAATATTAACACATAAATTCTGAAAGATCACAGCAGTGCTAAACATAGATATAATTATATACTTCGTTCTAAAGACAGCAATGAAGAAATGGATCTGTGAATTTTCCTGCACTCACAGTAAATGAGACAAATATTTAGGTACGAGTATCTTCTTATACTTATTGTTCCTACTACCAAAGCTTTTATTTATTTATTTATTTATTTGCAGTGTGTAAACTTGGAAAACTCTACTGGGCTGTACAGAGCACATTTTCAGTGGAGGCCTGGGGAGAAAAGCTCCTCAATACAATAAAGAAAGCAATCAAATAAAATTATCTGCATTTGTAGTATATGATTATCTAACAGTATTTTGTTCTTCTACCCTAAGACTTGCCTACCTGCTTTCTATATTTATCAGCTGTGAATAGAATACATAATAGCATCAGACCAGACAGCCCATAAGCTCTTCTGAACCAGTTTATATTCCACATGCATGAGTCACATTTATTACTAAATGCAGAGGTGTAGATAGCTAATATTGTGCTTGGTGCCTCCCCTGAACTGGCATCCCTCCCTCAAAAAAATCTAACGTGAATAGTCAAAAAAGGCCCTTTTATTCTTTTAAATTGTAGCAAAGTATGTGCTACATTTGTAGCAAACACTTGCTACATTTGTAGCAAAGAGCTGCTCTGCAGCTTTTACCACATATGGAGTGCTGCATGCTCTGTTTTGACCACAAATGCTATAATACAATACAGGCATTTAAATGATGGCATACACATAGATTGACCAGCATCTGGCAGTCACACCCATTAAAGCTTTATGCCCCATCCTAGCTGTACTACCATCTAAATGATACCAAGCTTCTTCCATAAGCTTGCAGGTTTATAGATGGATATGAGGTAGAGTTGTAGATTTGGGAATTGTTAATAACACGTCATGATTTTCACATGTAAGAACTTTCAAGTGATGTGTTTAAAAGTTTTTTCTCCTGTTTTTCAGCTTTCAAATTGTGACATTATTCAGTTGTGATAGGTATGTTCTCTGCTCCCTGTATCCTAATAGGTTCAAATGTAAGCCCTAGGCAGCCTGCTTGCAGACTATTAAAAGCCTAGCCAGAGACTTCCATTTAGAAGTTACCTTCAGCCTCAAGGAGGGTAAGACAGCATAGACCTAGGGAGAATTTGAGTCTGCCCGTCCAGTTATCTAAGTTTACTTTGATAATGGCAATCTAGACATGTAGTGGAAATTTATTGCAGAGATGTGAGATACTTTGAGGTGTGAATTTATCATGCTAGGGTATCTTGTTTATCTCTTGATGACGGTTTTGTTGCTTTAACCCACTATTTAAGGTAATATTTGCTTTCTCAGTTAAAAGAGCGTTTCTTCCGCGTGGAGGAATAGAACTAGGTCAGTACCCATTTCCTTTTTCTGAGGTTTTCCCTGTCAGACAAAAGCTTCAGCAAAGGAATTTCTCAGGATATCAGGTTTCATGTCTTCTGTGATTTGTAAAATTTCCTGTAGCCAGACTCCACATTACTGTTTTGGGATTTGTAAAAAAAGAACTAATTTGGTGGAGAGACCAGTTTTATTTGAATCCAGGTATGCACGTTCCCATCCAGCTCCAGCATAGTCTGCAACTACAGACACTTCAGACTTTGCTTTGGGAGCAGTGTCTATGGGAGTAAAAGTGCATGGTCTGTATAATAAAAAAACATAGACCAAGCACATAAACATAAAACAAATGTTGGCATTAGTAACTGCTCTCAGCTCTCTCAATCATATGTGGTCCCTAAGTCCATTACAAGTGGTTAAAGACAACACCACAATAATGTAGTGCATAGACAAATGGGGGGTGGGGTACCAAATATTACCCTCTGTGCAGACTAAACTTGGCAGTCTGGAATGAAGTGTTTCAACACAGTCTTACTCTACAGACATCTTAAGTTCTGTCACAATGAAATTTTGTGGCAGACAAGTTGAGCAGGATCAGGACAGGCCTTATGGATAGAAATTGAATAAGGGGGGGGGGGTCTTACAAGAATTGATTCATTTATGTGGAACACCTCAGCTAGATCTATTTTCCTGCATTCATAACAAACAACTGCCAAAATTTCTGCCCCAGGACTCTATGCAAGAAGGCTTGGGAAACAGATGCATTTTCATTTCCTCGGACAAGATTGCCCCTGTATTAATTCCCACCCTTTTCACTAATATCCAGTGCCAATCTGAAGATTTAGAAGGAGTATCCAAAGGTCATGGTGGTGATTTCCTTCTGGCATAGACAACAGAGGTTCTCCCTTCATCTGGAAGTTGCCAAGGGCAATTACCTCAAGCTTCTCCACGTACTGGACCTAATCACTCAAAACAGGGGGTGTTTGATGCACTCCAACTACAAACAACTACAACTAACTGAATGATAAAGTTTTAATAACTTATAGGCACATGTTTTATGAAGACATACAGCAGGTATTAAAGGAAGCAAAGATATCTGCTACTAAGAAATTGGTATATTAGCAAATGGAAATGATTTTCTAGTTAGTACTAAGACAAGAACCAAGACCCTCTTAAGGATGGTATGTGTATGGTTCTGCAATATTGCTGTGAGCTATTATCCTCCAACATTATGCACTCCTCCATTAAGGTACAGTTGTCAAAAATTTCAGCATGTCTGCCCATGGATACCTTTCAATACATTCCCATGTTAAAATGTTTTTTGAAAGGAATGTTATATACCAGGTCTTCTACAATACAGGTGGCTCCTTCTTGGAACCTCATATTTGTTTTGGAAGAAATGAACTCTTGCTCTATTGTGTAGAATGAAAACAGCCACTAAAATATATTTCAGCTAATATAACAACATTGTAAGAACTGGACTGACTGTTGTGCATAATACAAGTCAGCATCTAAGCGCGACCATTCTGGCCAAGGCTGCTAATGGTATTGAAGGCATAGATGTACTGCTTGATAATTCTGTATCAGAGCATTATCACTCCTGAGTCTTGTATTGACTGCAGTCCCTTGCTGAGTTTGTTGTATGGAACTCTGAATATCTTTTATCGCAGGTCCTTGTGTTTTACAAGTAATAGCTTTGTCTACTTCTGTACCCATACATTGTGCTTGGCTATTGCTTCTCTGCATTAGGTTGTTTTTTAGTCTTATTTGTGACTTTGGTTTCATGCAACAACTGCATATATGTGCTAATAGATGGTGTTATCTGTTATATGTTAAGCTGACACTGGTCACAATATATCTACCCACTGCACAACTTTATCTATCTGTTTCATAGGAAAGAACTAGGTGTTTTTGCCTGCTAATGTCACTGCCAGTTTTATACTTTTGATGAACTCTTTTACAAGGGTATGGCGGTTGTCATATTTACTGTTTATGCCTATAGTTAACCATATTGTTCTGTGGAAATATTTGCTTACTTGCTTAAAAGCTAGCCTTACTGCCCATACTTGCACCTGTTTCCTCCTGCTGCTCCTCTCTTACACAAACTCTTTCTTGACCTGCAAACTATCCATCACTCCCTCCTCCTTTTACTATGTCTCTCCTTCTCTCCCTCATCATTTACCTGCCCTCTAACCTACCTGAGTAATCTCTCCTCTTTTCTTTTTATCACACTTCATCCATGTCTTCCCCTTTGCCTACCAAAATATAAAGACACTGTGAGGAACCTTATCAATGTGAAGTTTTTAACTGCACTCTAGAGGGAACCACTATTACATCCTAGATTCAAGCTGTGCACTGGGACTGCTTTTCTACCCTAACATTGTATGTATAAATGAACCTGCAGAACTAATATTTTATTTGCTATTTTCCCTTGTGTTTAGACTATGGCTGTCCATGCATCACCATTGCTTAAGTCCTAGTACCCCTTTCACCCTTTCCCTCTTGCCTCAAGATTTTGGTTCCCCACCATAACCTCCTTCTTGGTTACTTTCCTGTAATATCTGGACAGTAAAGTCATCTTTACCACTGAACCATTTAGGGTACCAGCTCTTTAATTCACCCCAATGTTTTACTGCTCTGGTATTTTCAATCTCTCTCTCTCCACTCCATCTCCAACCTAGCCTACACCACTGTATTAAAGTATACTTACCTTCCATCCTGTACAAGATTCTCTACATTACTTAAATCACTGCTATAAGTCCTCAGTACCCTCTTGTAAAACTACACTCCACCTTATTTACTTGTCTCACTGATTGTTTCTTGATTTCTGCTCAACCTGGACCTGCCTGCTCTATTTGCCCTCGCTACATTTGGGCTCACTCCACTCCCCTTCCCTACCCTCATTCCCACACACCCCTGCATCAATTACATTTAATCTTACCATAACCCCTTCCCCTCTTCAGCAGCCAATAACAACTAACTCCTCCATCCATTCAATCATCCAATAACAGTTAATAACCCTATGTCTCCCTCATCCAATAATCTAACAGCCAAGTCTTTGATACTACTTCATAATATTTTAGTGCTCTCATTTTTCCATGCATTCCATGTTTCCTAGCTATACTACTTATTAATATATCTAAACTATCACTAAAAAGTAATAACTCAGAAAACTTCACCTTATCCAGTATGCTCATCACCCATACACCTACCTTGTTGCTTTGTCCCCTTGTCCTTTTACTATGCTTGTTATCTCAACTAACTTCCATAAACACAACTTGTGTATTTCAAAAAAATCACATCTACAACTGCTATAAAAAACCAACCCCTCTCCAGCTACTCAGATATATCCCCTAACCTGTACACATGTGAAATACTTCTACATACCAAACTATAACTACTCCCCATTCCATAAAAGCATATACAACCATATAGCTATCTCCAGTCACTTAAAAAGAAACCTCAAACCTATAACTTTCCTGTACAAGCAAACTAACATATTTGTATGTGGACATTTCTATCCAAACCTTGAATCCAACCCCCTGAATGCCAACCTCCCTAGTCTACATAAATCACTTAATTTCACAACAATCACTCTCCAAAGTATCAGAAACAAAAATGCAACAGTTTCATGCCTGGATGTCCTTGAATAAATCAGACATATTAGCTGCAACTGAAACTTGGCTAAAACCCTACATAAAAGACTCAGAGTTCCTTCCTCCTAGGTACACTGGTCTATGGGTTGACAAACCCCATGAAAAAGGAGGAGGCATTGCTATAACCTTTCCTAATACCCTCACCATTGTCTCATATTCCAATCCTATTCCTCAATTCTCTACAGCTAAGATACTTATATCACTACTCAAACTGAACAACTCTAAGTATCTCTGCATTATATCCATATACATCCCTCCAGGTAATAATATTCCCCTTCATACCAACCTCTTTGGGAGGTTGATATAATGGTTAACATGTTTACTTTACTAACACAAAGTGCAGGGTTTGATTCTCACATGAGGTAATTGGCTAGACTTGAAATGCCCCCTAAAAAGCAGTTAGCCTAGTAATAATGTATGAATCTATTTCTTTCCTAAATATGCATCTTCTTCCTCCCCTCAGTTCTTGAAGATATTCTTGCCTGGATATCAAACAATATAAATAATGAGACAATTATCCTAGGAAATGTTAACATAAACTGGCTGAATTTCACAAGTCACTCCCCACCATCTAATATCAACCTCTTTAACTTTACACAGCGAATAACAGATACAATTAGACCCAACAGAAATAAAGACAGTGGATCAATTCTTGACTGAATACTAGTCTCTGACCCACATAAAATTTCAGTAGCAGGCACACTTCCCTGCAACATTTGTGACTACCTACCAGCCTTTATACTACATAAAACCAACCCAATACCATCCCAACACCAATACAAATAAACTAGAAATCTCAGCAACTTTAATACTATAACTCTTAATGAAACCCTAAGAAACATCAGTTGGAATATAGTAAAGGTCCTGCCCCTTGATGAGGCTGTTGAGGTCTTCAACTCCATATTCCTGAACATTTTAAACAAGCTAGCCCCAGTAAGACAAAAATAGTTAAAACCAATCATGCCAAATGGTTCTCCAGAGCCACCAAATAAATTATGACTGCCAGGCATAAAGTATGGAAAAATTGGCAAAAGTACAAGCACCCCACTGATCTCCTACAATTTAGATAGCTCCATAATCAAGCTAAGCACTTAATCATTAATGATAGAAAACAATATTATTTAAGTCTCCAAAAAAATCACAAACACAATCCAAAGAAATGTTGGAACTACATCTCATCTCTAATCAATCCTGGTACCAATAACACCCACTGCCAATTCCCATTGAAAACTGCCAGTAAAATAGCCATGCTCTTTAACTCACATTTCATTGACATAATAGCTAAACTTACCACTACCTTTCCACAAACTACATCTAATACTAACCCCCCAGTATCACCCCCTCACATGATACCACAACCCCCTTCTTACCCACCTTTTCTTTCTCCCCCTTACCCACCACTATTATAGCTAAACTTCTAAAACTCTAACCTGGCTCCAGTGCCCCTGACAACTTATCCCCATAATACCTCCAAATGACAGATAGATCCATTGCCTATCCCATAAGCATACATCTCAATAGATCCCTCCAAGAATCATGTGTTCTTACTATCTAGAAAAAAACATATATTCTGCCTCTCCATAAAGGTAGCAACAATACAGCTATCTCTAACTTTCAACCCATTGCTATTCTCTCCCCATCTCTAACATCCTAGAAAAATGTATCCATTATCAACTTTTAGACCACCTACTACTAAACTAACTCCTCTCCCCAACTCAATGTGGGATTAGGCCAAGTCATAGCACAACCACCGCTCTCATTTCCTTTATGGACACAGTCAATCAAGCTAGAAATGCTGGTAAATTTGTATCCTCACTTTTTCTCAGCCTCTCAAAAGCTTTCAATATGGTCTTCCACCCTCTACTCCTCAGCAAACTCTCCAATCAAGGTATCGCCACTCAACCCTAAACTGGTTCGCCAACTATCTAAACGACAGACAACGATCAACTAGATGGCTCGACTCTTTCTCTCCATTACTTGAGTCTTCTACTGGAGTTCCCTAGGGCTCTATCTCATGATCCCTTCTTTTTAGTATTTTTATAAATGACTTCCAATCCACTCTTAAAATGGATCTGTTGTTCAGTATGTAGATGATTAAAATATTATTTGCTCTGCTAAATCAACAACAGAACTTCTGCGTATAACCCAGTATGCCTTTACTGCTACTGAAATGTGTAGGTCTATATGATACTGTCGAACTTTTAAATGTTTGAACATCATATGGTCGATACCATATGATCGAACATTTAAAAGTTTGAATGTTTCAACGGAGATCTCCATACAGTGCAGAATGTGCAGACTTCCCATTTCTGCACTGTAGTGTGAGCTCGGATTTGGTATATTTAAAGAGTGTGGGGGGGGGGTGCAGAGGAGCTTGCCCCCTATTTAAATCATTCAGGTAGGATTTTTTTTTTTTTTTTTTTTTTTATTACATTTTCAAACTTTTAAAAGTTCGATCATATGGTGTCAACCATATGATGTTTGAACTTTTAAAAGTTTGATTATGTAATATAAACTAGATAAATATAACAAGTGGCTGGTGAATAAAGCTCCTCTCAATAAAAAATATGAAGTCCAGTACAAAAAAGAGAGAGCACATAGGGCAACGACAGTTCAATAATTTATTCCAGTTCAGTAAGTGCTTTCATGTCTCAGTGGACAGTTCATCAGACTTTAATGAACAAATTGCACAAAAGTACTTCCTTTTATAAGTGCATCAATTAATCAAAATCCAATTAAGTACATTTCACATATTTAAAGATCCATATACATAAATATACAAAGTTAAAAACCTACTAAGAGGAACCATTTAAAAACTTTTAGAAACATATAACTAGATTTTATTACAGCAAACATATATCATAAAAATATGTATATATATATATATATATATATATATATATATATATATATACATACATGTATATAAAATATACTAGAAAATCACTTAAAACAAAAATATATATCAGTGCTTCATTGATCTCTCAGATAAAAAAAGGCTTTAATACTGTTTTGTCATTGAGGCCATAACCCTTGTCTGCCTGCATCCAAACAATCCATTTAACTTCATGCTCTTCTGTAAGAACCCTAAAGTTAACTCAAGTACTAAAAAACAAATCTATGTGTGGTATTATTCTGTAAAATATGCCTTGCTTATGCATTTCCCTCATCCTCTCTATTAATAGCATAAACATTTTCTCTGACCCTATCTCTCAAAGTACGATTTGTCATGCCTATATAAAAACTTGGACATTTTATGTAGTAAGCTAAATAAATGACATCTTTAATCTTGAAATCTGCATAATGCTTGAAAACATATCTATAATGAGTAGAGGGGTGTACAAACTCATTTGTTTTGCACATATATTGGCAATGATTACATCCCCTACAAGCAAATGTACCTTGTCATTTAGATTCAACGCTCTTTGACAAACTCATATTGTCATTATAACATAGCAGTCCGTTAAGAGACTTAGTATTCCGATATGAGAAGCTTGGCCTTTCTCCAACTATATTTTTCAGTTTCTCATCAGAAGTTAATATTTGCCAATTGTCATTGATAATCTTAGTTATGGTCCTATTATTGCTGGTATATGGTAAGGTCACTCTACATCTATGAGAATTACTGTTTGTATTAGGAATATACGTAGAATTTCTATTCACTGAATTCTTGCAAAAAATAGGTCTCCCTTTGTTAGACCTATCAATAAAATCTGGGTTCCTTAATTTTGCATATTCTGTTTGCTTATAACCGCTTTCTGTAAAGTCATTCTGTAAGGTATTTAAAGCTCTGTCACATGCTGTATGTGAGCTTGTAAGTCTAGAGATTCTTAGACCTTGACTTTGTATCACATTATTATATATATGTTGAGGATGCATACTTTGTCTATGAAGGAGATTGTTCCTTCTGCACTCCTTCCTATGCATCCCTGTGTGTATTTGATTACCCTCTACTGTCACAGATACATCTAAAAACACAATCTTTTCAAGTGACCATTCCACAGTAAATCTGAGGAATGTTGTGGTAGAGTTAATATAATCTATGAAACTTAACAACTCATCCAAGGGACCATTCCATAAATAGCCAATAATCATTTAGCCCTAAACCCCAACAAAACCAGACTGATACTATTTACTCCCAAGAAAAACCTCTCTGTCAATAAGACTGATTTGATCATTTAATGTCAAGACAACACCATAGAAGTTGTCTCCCACATTAAATTATTAGGAGTTATTCTAGATGAAATTCTGACATTTGACTACCATATCCACAATAATATCAAAAAAACAAGCAAAAACTAGGTACCCTTTACAGACATAAATACTTTTTTAAATGCTCAACAAAGTATACTTTTGCTTTAACCTTTCTTTTACCTTCTCTCCTGTATGGTGCTCGTCTTCTCACCAATATCCAGTCCTCCCTAAAAAACAAGCTTGAGTCTTGTTATAACAATGTTGACAAGTTTGCTACCAATACAAAATACTCTTACCATCACTGCATCTCCCTCTAGTTGCTTAACTGGCTTGAACTTCCACATTATCTAACCTACCTACAGCTAATCACAGCACACAAAATCTTTTACAAACCTTCAGACTTGCCTAGACCTTTTCTTCTATTTTAACCTTCTACCATCCTAATCAGCCACTCAGTTCTGAAAAACAAATACTTCTGCAAGTATACAAACCTAAACTCCCAGCTGGAGATATGCTTTATTCCTTCACAGTTGCCATACTTTGGAACTCTCTCCCTATAGATAGTAGAACCTCCAGCAACATCTCCTTCTTCAAGAAATCTCTGCAGCAACACATTTCCACTCTTTGGCAATGCAGATGTCTCAGTTCTCATCCATCCATAACCTGATTCCCCACACCTGCAGTCATATTCATCTTAATTTATATCCTCACCTCTCAGGTATTCCTGTATCTCCATTTAAAACACTAACATGTTATCTACCAATGCCTAATTATCTATCTATGCCTTACAATATATTTATGACTTTTTATCATGTAATAAAACAACTTCACACTTTCTTGCACTATTGCAGTGGCTGATAATCTTACATCACCTTGTAAATATTTCCATATGACAGCTTTCATCTCTATTTTATCTTTAAATGTATAACACATCATGAAATGTATGATTACTTAGTATTTATCTTTAAACTTTAAAAATTTATAAATATTGTAGGATTAAATATTTCCTTTTCTGTTTTGCATAATATTGTCTGTTTCTGTAAAATGCTGCCAGTATTTACTAACTTTTTTGAGTTCTATGTACTTTTATACAAACTGCCTTGTGGAGCTTTTCTCCCTGGGCCGCCACTGAAAATGGGCTCTTTTGGCCCAGTGGAATTTCCTGGTAAATAAATCCCAATAAATAAATAAAATAAATTTGAACCAACTCATCAGGCTAATTTGAGTTTTGTAATGTGGAAAACAGTTTTGCTGATTGCTCTGACTTCTAGAAGAAGAGTATCTGGGGTCTATATTACTAGAACGAACACTTAAATGTTTGAATCTGTAACCTTTACAGATCGAATACAAACTTTCAAAATAGTAAAAAAGTAAATAAAAAAAAAAGAAAATATTTAGAAAGGGTATATATATATATATATATATATATATATATATATATATATATATTTTTTTTTTTTTTTTTTTTTTTTTTTTTTTTTAAATAAATATGAAAAGATACACTGGGGAGCATTCTATGTTATTTTGTAGGTAGGAAAACATCAGCTTCCTCTTTGGACACAAGGATTAACGTCCCCAGTTTGCACACTGCTTTAGTGAAATAACATCCATGATTGTAACCAGCTGTGAGGCATGTCATTCAGGAGGAGCAAACTCAGAAAGTGACTTGCTCATAGTCACACAGCAGACAAACGGAGGCTGGGGGAATAAACCGTGGACTATTGGAAGAAACTTTTTAATAGTACATAGCCTTAGTTCTCTGCACTTTCCGCCACATGTTACAGACTCTGCTAATAAGTTGTCCTCAGAGTGAAGGTAAACTGTGAGGTGTTGGCATAGTAGCAGTGAACTGCCAACTGATTCCATGTTCCTGTGTTTTGGGATACCAAATGTGGAAATAGCTCTTATGTATCTGAGCACATGAATATAAAACAATCAGTGCTGATGCAAGTGATCGATTCCCAGTCTTGACCATTTCTATTTAAAGACTGTTAGAGCAATAAAAGGCAGTAAATTTGGGAATTTACTAATTCTGCATTGGTGACATTATTTCTAAGTGAAATATCGTACTGATCAAGATAGTTCCTGTTTGGACCATTTTTAAACAAGAATTTTAAGAGCCTTGCATTTGCTTCATGTCTCAGACATATGAATATAGCCACTGCACCTTTTTAAACTACCTGTTATGTTTACTTTTAAGACAACATAGGAGGGCAAAAACTTAAAAAGGAGCTTCCTATCAAATTATCTACTTCTGTTAATGCAAAGCAAATGCAGTTGCTCAGTGGGAGTTGATAAGTGAATCTGTTGCCCATAGAAGTCATCACATAATATAATTCCTGCATATACGTCATTAGAAATTGTGTCAATGAAATGCGGCTTACATCACAAAGATGTTGCCATAAGTAAAGGTGTTGTGAAAGGTTATAATTGACAGTGCTACTACCTGAAGGTGCTAGATCATAGGACAGTGGACTAAACAAATGCACACATTTAAAGAGACGTTCCTGAGTGATTGGAATACTCTTCCTGTAAGTGTATAAAATCCAGGCATTTATTCAAAACTTTCCAAAGCAGCACAAACAGAGAATGTTCAACATTAGAACAGCTGCTCTAGTAGCCAAAACTATATGGGTCTTACCCCACTGTTATCAGTCAGCTTTTCCATGCTAAAGGGTGCCTTCCAAGCTGTTTAAATGTCAGGAGTTTAAAAAGAGTTTGATTTAAAAAGACAACACAAAAAGCATTTAGCTTTCTTGCTGCAGAAGAAAGCTCTTCAGCAGGCTTCATTTAACTGTTGGACGGCTAGCTGTCCTTCAAGTCTAGGCAGATAAGTCTCCTACTGGGAAAAGCCTTCCACTAAATGTATCTTTCTGAGGAAAACATGCATTTTTTTCTGTTAAGATGTGCTGTATTGTGTTCTGCTGGGACATGGCTTTTTATTTTGGACTGTTACTTCTGATCAGGGGAAATGTTCTGTGTAAATGCTTGTGTGAATTTCTATGTAAAAAGTTCTTTTTTTTTTCTTCCCTTTTTTCATACAAGTTTTATAGTTTTTTTAGCTTTTATGGGCAGGAGTTATTGTTTGTGCAGACCATCAGTGGTTTCCTTATTTGATCCTGCTTTTGACTGTTTTAAGATGTGCAGACCCTTTCAGGCTGTGCTACCCAGCCATCTATAGTGCTTTCTTACTCACCTGAACTAGTGTATCACTTGCTAATCTCTGCATTCCTTTCTTCCCCTGTCCACAAGATGAAGACAGTAGTCAGGCTGGCTCCATTTGTGCCTCAGCCAGTGATGGGTGTCTCTGCTGTGCCCAGTTTTGGTTCTTTAGGCCACTCATTATTCTCCCCAGTCCCTTTAAAGACCAATTCACGTAAGGTTCAGGTATGGCACCTTTTATTACTTGCAGCAAGGAGACAAAAACATACACATACAGGATTTTGCCTAACTACTAACAAGAAGTATGCTCTTCTTATACTGTTCTACAAAATGTTGCTTTCTATAGTTGACGTAATTAAACACAACTTTCTGTATTGTTCTACAGCAGATGTTACTCAAATTTTCTGCTCACATGACTGGATTTATGAAAAACATTTGAGAAAAACAACTTGACCTTGGGGGCTTTAGCCTGCTACAAGCTTCTATTGTGTAGTTCTAATACATGTGTTACATTTCAAGGTACTTTTCTAGCTTAGACACAAGTAAACGCTGATTGCAGTTCATATATTTTCAAGCAGTCTTTGTTCTTAGTATCAATAGCTTCTGCAACTGTGTATTTTCTCACAGCATAAGCGGAACTCCTTGTCTAAATCTCATAACATTAATACAAGTGATACATCTATTTATTATTTTCCTGACACAAGCAGAAATTATCTGCTTCCCTGTAAATTTCCAGAGCATAAGCAAAGATTATAACTGCGCATATTTCATGACAATACAAGATTGGAAAGCTTCTGCAGTTTGTACAGACTTATGCAGTGTGAAATAGAATAAATGTGTTAACCCTTTTCAAACTTTAAATGCACTAAGCATATTACTAATACATACACTAATACATATTTTTTCTAACATACACCCACCACTAAGGACTGGGATTTAAACACATCCTCTTTGGCTGTAGGTATTCCACCATGGGCAAGGTAGAAGCATATTTGTTAATCTCAAGGGAAGGGGCTTGTGTTTTACCTAATAGTTAGAAAAAGGACACTGGGTCCTGAGAGTGTGCCTGCTTTGGGTCAGTCCTTTTCCAGGGAGCCTCCAAAAAAAGTAAAAAGTAAAAATTGTATCTTCTCTTATTTCTGTTTTTCAGGTCAGGGAATAATTGAAATCAAGTCAGAAGAACAGGAATTGGGGGGTGAAGGTTGAGCTTCAGGATATTCTTTTCAATCTGAAGATTCTGATTCTCAGGAAAGTGTTGCTTCAAATTTCACTCCAATAAACCTTTCTTTTTCTGAATCTTTATTAAAATGAAAGTGGGATCTGGACAAAAATCCCCATTCCTTGTTTGATATTCCTCACTCAACAACTGTTCCCCTTTTTTATCTGCTTTAGAGAATGCTTTTTCTCACAGTTTTCAGTTTGACAGTCAACTTCCTGCCCCTACAAAGTCTGATAGGTTGTAAAAGGTTCTTCAGACTCTCAATTTTTTTTTTTAATTCTAAAGCAGACCCTGCAGTGATTTTCTTTTCCAAAACTGCATTTGCTAAACAAATTGTTAATACCAGTCCTATTCCCTGTGCCAAAAATGAGAAATCCATCCATCCTCGACCTCTTTTTCCCAGTTTGCACAGATGGGGTCAGGTGTCACTTCAACAGTGACAATCATCTCAAGCCAAGGTTTACACCACCAGGTGGCTAGCTCTGCTGTAGTAGTTCATCCATACCACTCACCTGCACACACACTCGCACCTACCACCAATTTTAAGTGTCCAGTCCACCTACTGCATATCTTTAGAATGTGGGAGGAAACAGAACCACAGAAGCTCTTGCTGTGATGTGACAATGCTAACTGCTGCACCCCTCCTTCAAAATGTTAAACTGACAGGCTCACATGTTAACATTTTTACTTCTGTCTTTGGAAAGCACAAAGAAACTTATTCCCTCCTCTGAAGCAAAAAAGATTTCTTTAAGGTGCCTTTTATTTCTGCTTCCCATGTTATTAAACATGCCTTAAAGTGTTCTTATGAAGCTGCAGATGTCTTCTGGGCTGCTCCTTCTTGGTCAGTCATGAGAGGATTTACTTGCTTACATTCTCAAAAATCTTCCCTAATATGTTAAAACTGAAATTTTAAATTCTACCATGAACAAGGAAGCTGTATTTGGCCCTTGTGCAACTGAAGCACTTACCAGGTTTGATGAGAGGGGAAAGTTGATACAAGGGGTAACCTACATTTTCCAACATTCCTTTTTTAAGGCATATACAAATTTTACTTCACCAAAGCTCCTATTTTCAATACTGAATTCAAGCAGTATGGTGCCGCCAAACAACATTTTAAAATGTAATGGCATGGACGCTCTAAAAGGAAAGGGAAAGCCTCTCAGAATCAAGAACAGTCCAAAATGTCAGAATGACTATTAGCCTTTTTAGGTATCCACCCTGGCAACCTTTACTTGTACATATGTCTTCATATTCCCTTATGAAAACACATTCTTGCAAGCAATTGGGTTCCAAAAATCAGCCAGTAGGGGTACACTTGGCAATTGCATTCTCTCCCTCCTTTCCAGGGGATCCCACCTTGCCCAGCAAAACATATATCTCTGTTTCCTCCTTTTCTGGATTAGATATTATCTCAGGGAGACATAGAATCAGTGCCTGCAGATTAGAGGAATGAAAGACATATTTGTTTGGTGCCAAAGAGAGAAGGGACTTTAAGGCCTGTGCTAGAACTGTCCATTTTCTGTCCTTTTGTAAAGGTCCTAAAATTCAAAATGTTGTTGCTTCAGACCCTGTCATCTCTGGCTTCTAAACATGAAACTGCACTCATTGCAAACATTCTTAACCCTGGAAGATGCTGGCATTTGTGCAGTCACAGAAAACTGATTCAAAGCTGTGGACATCACCCCAGCTATACCAGGTTATTCACCCTATCATACATTTAGACCCAAAACCAAAGGATGCAAAGCAAAAAGAGGTGGAGTTGCAATATATATAAAAGACATACACACCTCCAGGCTGGTCAATCATGATGCACAGGAGACACTCCAGGTGCCGTTAACCATTGACAAGGCCCCATTCAAATCATAGCTAGCTACAGGCTCCCGTCTTTGCTCATGATGCTCACTCCATGTATCTGGACCTCTTTAAATCTATCAAGATTCAACCCTTTACTCTGATCTTGGGTGACTTTAACCATCCAACTATAGATTGGAAGAACTACTCCTGCCAAAACACAAATGCCCAGAGATTCCTTGATTTCATCAATGCCTTAGACCAGCTGGTCAACATCCCCACAAGAGGTGAAAATATCTTGGACTTGGTATTAACCAACATGAGTAACCACTGCAGCATCCCTACAGTGTCATCCTCCCTGGTAAAATCTGACCACAAAGCGGTCACTTTCAAAGTCACCATCCCCCCTCCCCCAGCTAGGGTCAAACAAAAAAACTTCTGCAAAGCTGATTACAACCTCCTGAGAGAAGGTATAAACAGCTTCACCCCCCTCTCTCCATGGGAACTGGCACATTTGTCCAATATGTCCAAACCTACACCAAAGAACTATACAAGCATTTATATAGCTGCATGAAATCAGGAATTCCTAACAGGACAAAATCCTCCTTTTCAAGGAAGAGTAAACCTGTCTGGTGGACATCTGCAATAAATAAACTCTATAATAAAAGGAAAAAAATGCTGTCCAAGACCAAGAAGGAGCAGGTGCCTAATTGGAAGCAATCTCTCCTTAGCCTGAACAAGCAAATAAGAGCACTAGTGAAATCCTTCAAAGCAAACTGAGTCCAAACTAGTCACATCTACTAAAGATAATCATAAGGCCTTCTTCACATATGTCTGCAGTCTCAAAAGAAGGACTCAGATCTGCTCAGCACTGGTGGTCAGGGACACCACATACAAAAACGCCATGAATATAGCCAACCTGCTGGCAGAGCCGTTTAGTGAAAACTTCACTCCTCTGTCCCCCCATCAGTAAATCATGACATTCCCAGCACCTGCCCCCCTCCCCTTACGTCTAGGCAGCAAGTCATCACTGTTCTCTCAAAGGCAAAAAATACAGTCTCCATGGGACCTTATAACTTCCCAGGCTGCATCTTACATGAACTCAGGCAGGAACTTGTAGCACCATTAAGCACCCTATTCAACCAAAGTCTGAGTACTGACTTTATCCCAGTTGAGTAGAGGACAACCACTGTCATCCCTTTGCATAAAGTTGAAATGTCCACCGATCCAGGAAATAATAGTCCCATCAGCCTAACTAGTCTAATCTGCAAGACCATGGAATGGATTATCATGGACCTCATTAACAAGGACATTGGCAACCTCCAAACACTCGATACCACACAGTTTGGTTTCATCAAGGGGAGGTCATGCCGGTTAAATTTGGTCAACTTCTTTGAGACAGTCACCAAAGCCATGGACAAGGGGAAGATGGCGCACACAGCCTACTTTGACCCAGCCAAAGCCTTTGATACTATTCTCCACTTGGGTATAATATATAAACTCTCTCAACTAGGCATCAATCCATATGTTACCAGATGGGTAGCAAACTGGCTCACTGATAGAACCCACCTAGTCAAAACAGGGGGATCCACTTCAAGCAGTAGACCCGTAATAAGTGGTGTACCGCAGGGATCAGTCTTGGGGCATCTTTTGTTCAGGATATACTTTTCTAAGGTGTAGGCCAAAACCAGTGGGCTATGGCTGACCAAGTCTGCAGATGATTGCAAGCTGGACACTGTCATCAATTCCCCTAGTGATGTGGACATCCTCCAAGAGGGTCTCATCCAAACAATTGACTGATGCCAGAAACATGGCCCCAAACTGAATGCCAAAAAATGCATTATCATCCCCTTTGGGGAGAATGATGTTCCCACAAATCATCACATTAATAACAAGGCTCTATGCACGCAATCAGTTGTGAGGGACAGGTTGATAGAAAACTGACTTTTGATCACCATATTGCCTCCGTTGTATGTAAAGCTTTCTACATGGCCCACCTCATTAGTAAGGGTATGTCATCCAGGGACAAGGGGGCATAACATGCCTGTATTCTTCCCTTATAAGACCCATTATTTAATACAATACCCCTTTTGGCATGTATCTCACAAAGCACATGCAGCACCTGGAGAGACCACGGAGATTCCTCACCAGGAGAATCCAGGCCCTCAAAAATCCACCCCACAAAGATAGGCTAAAGGTCCTGTCCCTCTACTCAGTCTCATGCAGACTCCTCAGAGGTGATCTCTGGCATACAATGCAATCTCAAACCTCGCCTTGATGGGACTGCTACATATCCGCAAGTCAAGCTCCACTCAAGTAACCCACACAAGCAACCTCAACCTGGTCTGTGACATCAATAGGACTTGTCAGCGGGACAAATTTGTGTCCCAGAGACTCCACTTCTATGGAAAAGACTCTCTCTCTCTCCATATCAAACAGATTACCTCATTAACCCTTTTAAGCACAACCTAGATAACTAGATGGGGAACAGAAAATACACCCCTCAAATTCTACCTGTGGACCTGCTGGACATGGACATTGGGTGCTAACTTGTCAGAACATGGGCTAAATTCTTGCCTAGGCTTGTAAGGGTCCCAGGGTTAATAGCCTTGTAACTTTCTATGATTCTCTGATCCTTTAATCCTCTACTAGCTTTCATGGTAAAGCTATATTTAGAAGATGCTTGCCATCACATTCCCACTGCCAAACATTTCAGGCCATACCTGGCTGACATTATCATTTCTGTGTCCTACCTTGTGGACTACATTCAGTCCCTCAGGTAGTGAATTGAACAGGCACCCAGGAAGACAATTCTGTGAGATGTGATGAGATACAATTTCTGAAAGTTCACTTAAAACCCTAGACTGAGTAGAATATTCTGAACACTTTCTAAGGACTCTTGACAACTGGAAAAAAAAAAGTCTGTAAATATAAGGCTATTGACAGTTATGGAGTTTGTCAGAAGAGAAATAATTTTGTAGAGACAACAGATATCCTTAAATGCAGCTCTTCATTTCTCCCTCTCTGCTGCAACGCAGTCAGTCACCATAGATTCCTTGGACTTTGTTAGGGGAGCAGTTTCAGGAAGCATAAAAGTGCAGTGGGTGTGGGACACCAAGGAATGATGGAAGCATTTAAATATCAAGGAGATGCTTACCCTGATCAAGGGATTGAACTCTCTAAACCATCTTAGGCCCCCTGGATGTCTTCAAAAGGTTACAGATAATCCTACAGTCATGGTACATGAACAAGCAAGGTAAAACTAGGTCTTAGCCCCTTTACAAACTAGCCATGTTAGCTTGGGATATAGCTGCATAGCACAATCTCATTCGACACGCATTCTACATTCCGTCAGAGCAAAACTGTGTGACAGACAAGGTGAGAGGACCTGGGCAGACCCTCACAAATAAAAACTAGATCGGGGGGTCTTATAAGATATGATACATTTGTGGGGAGTTCCTCAAGTAGTCCATTTTGCCTCTTCTCTGAGCAATCAACTGGCAAGATTCTGTTCTAGGACTCCATGCAAGAAGATAGATGTTTTTTTTTCTTTTTATTGGACAGAAATATTCTTGTATGCTTTTCCACCTTTTCCACTAATATCCATGGTACTTCTGAAGATTCAGAAGGAATCCTTAAGGATCATTTGGTGATTCCCTTCTGGCCTAGGCAACCTTGGTTCTCCCTTCTTTTGGAAATGACTAGGGGCAATTACCACCAGCTTCCTCAGAAACTGGATCTACTCACACAAGAACAGGGATGTTTGATACACCAAGACATTGATCAATTTCATTTGACTGCCTGCATGATGTGGTCTTAATTCTATTTAGGTACCTGTTGACTGAAGATATGCCACAAGTACTAATGGAAACAAGAACGCCTGCTACTAGAAAATAATATATTAGCAAATGGAAAAGGATTTATAATTGGTGTCAACAGCATAATCAGCACCCATTCAGGGCTATATGTTCTCTGGGTTACAATATTTGTGTGAGTTACTATCCTATGACATTTCACATTCCTCTAGTAAGGTTCACTTATAGGCCAGTTCAGCATGTCTGCCCATGTATCTTCTTCTTTCAAAGCAGTCACATGCCAAAATGTTTTGAAAGAGGTTTTGCAGAAGAGGCCTCAAAAAAAAAAAAAAAAAAAAAATCAGTGACCCCCTCCTTGGAATCTTGGTATTATGTCAGCGACGTTAACACTTGCTCCATTTGTACCAGCTAAACTATTTTACTTGATGTTGCTGACATGGAAAACACTTTTACTGTTTGCTCTGACCTCTGCAATAAGGCTGTCTGAGTTGCAACCTCTTACGGTGAGTCAAACCTACCTCATTTTCCATAGGGACAGGTTTCTTTGAGAACTAATTCTTCTTTTAAGCCTAAGGTGGCATCTGAATTTAGTTTAAGCCAAACTGTCCATCTCCCCATTTTCTTTCCTGAGCCTATAAAAGAGGGAGAAAAGATACACTGGATGCCCACAAACAACTCAGGTACTATCTTGACAGAACTAAATCTTTCAGATCTTCAGATCAGTTCATTTCTTGTAAAAGTAAGAAGAAGGGACAATCTGTGGCAACGGACTGCTTCCAAATGGTTGTCTAAGGCTATTATCTGTTGCTGTACCTACCATAATAAAACTATTGCAGACAGGGTCAAGACCCACTCTACTAGAGCCTTGGCTTCATCTGTGGCCTTTTGGAAAGGGTTGGATTCTATAAGTATTCTATAAGCTGCTACTTGATTCCTCTGTACATACTTTTACAAAGCACTATGAGCTGGATTCCTTCTCTAGGTCCAGATCATGCCATGTATGAATCATTCTCCAGGGGTTCCTGGATTCTTCTCCTTCCATCTCTCAAAGTAGTTAGCTAGAGTAATCTACCCATATAGGCAAGGCTACTACAGCAGTGATCAATATGATGAACATAGTACAGTTGTGTAAGTAAACTTACCATAACAGTAGATGTTCAAATTATCACTGCTGCTGTAGCCACTTCCTGTCTCCACCCCACTTGTTTTTTGGTGTGCTTTTATGCCAGGGTGTGGACATTTATTTTTTGTTGCTTGTAGCTTTGTCTTTTCAGGGCTCAGTTTCCCGAAATCTTGTAGTAGTTGGAGCTCTGAAGGTCATTGTACCCAAACTTGTTTTTTAGTCAGTTCAGTTTGAGCTGCCTGAAAGTTTGGGCACATGTAATATGCCCTGAAGCTTTGGAAGCTGGCTGGCTTTTATATCTTTGGCTGGATATAAATAACCTCATATTGCTAGGTTACTGCAGCCATGATCATTTGAACATCTACTTATACAACTGTACTTAACTTCTCTGACATTTTCAGGTCAGAAGGCTCAGCCTCTACTCCACTCTCAGCTTTGGCTTTCAAGTCTTTTGAGAGATTTGTTTCCAGATCCAGAAAGGCATTGCCTCAGGAGTCTAGGGCACTGGACAGATTTGGGAAATGAGCTTATGCTTCAGCAGCATTTGCACTCTGCACGCTGAATTACCTGTCCCATATGACATGATTCCAGCGGGTTCTGACTAAAGAATTGTCCATCACCCTTTCAGACTGATATACAAAAATCTGTGGAATTGCAGCTATCTCCCTTACAGTCTGTGATCAACATCTCTGTGTGTTGGATCTGAAATACAGCTGATGGCAGTGCAATAGCAGCAGGTACCATCATTGCTCTTCATCAGCATGCCTGGCTGTGTGTCTGTGATTTCACTGAAGACTTTAAGATGTCCTTCATTAATGCTGCCTTCAAAGATTCAACACTTTTTGGGACTAAGGTTAAAGAAACAATTACCAGAAGCAAACAAGAGGGCAAAACCATGTCAGCCATTGGCATACATCTCCCCCAGCCCCCAAAAGGACTTTTTCCTGGAATCAAAAGGGTAAAAAAAGCTATGGTTTGGGTCAGAATGCTTCTGCTGATGTCCCCTTGGGGCAGAGGGAGGAATAACTTGAACTGATGTCACCCCAGAGGCAAAGATGAACAGCAGAATCAAGGATTTCAAGGTGTTTTTACCGAGAAGCCCTTTCAGCACTCCTGAACAGTTGTATGACTGCCGCGATGTGGCAGGCCATCATGCAAGATTCATTGGTGTAGAAGATAATCTCCAAAGTTTATGTTATTCCTTTTGCTTTCCCCTGCAAAAAAAAAAAAAAACAGAAAGGGAATCCATGATGCCCCACCCAGTTGTAGGGAGCTGGCAGTGGCAGAAGTAGCAAAGCTACTAGAAACATGAGGCATCCAAGAGGTCTCACTAGGCCAGAAATGCCCCAGAGACTATTCAAGGTTCTTTTTGGTTCTGAAATAAAATGGGGGCCTAAGGCCTATTCTGCAAGTAAGCTACCTTAACTAATGTGTGAAACAAATAAAGCTCAGTCCATTCTACCTCCTTAGAGGAAGGATGTCTGGATGTGCTTGATAGCTCTCCACGATGCCTACTACCATATCAAGATAGTGAGGCAAGCCAGAAGATTTCTTTGTTTCCAGATGGGAGCCATTCATTTTCATTTCAGAGCACTGCCTTTTGGTGTCACCAGAGACCCCCAGGGTGTTCATCAAATGCATGGCGGTTGTGGCAGTATGCCTCAGGCTGCAAGGATTCCAGGTGTTCCCGTACTTCTCACTGCATCTATTATGGATCTGCTTATTCAGTGCAGCAACTTCTTGCTCCATCTAGTCCTGTACTTAGGAATTAAGATCAAGTCAAGACAAAAGCCAGTTAACATGAGCACAGACAATAGACTTCACAGGGTGCCACCTGGACTCAACTTCTCAAATTGCCAGACTTCCACAATTCAGAATTCTGTCTTGATGTCAAATAGCTTCAAAGGTCTTTTCTCATTCGAACCCTGCTACAAGAATAGTCTTATGGTTACTGAGGTCTATAGCTGCATCTTTTGCACTAATACCTCAGACAAGATTTTACATGAGAGTTCTGCAGTAGACACTTTTGTACAATGGTCAATGATTCATGATCCCCTTCATGCTCAAGTACATCTCACATCAGTTTGCAGGAGCTATATCCATTGGTGGATGACCTCCCTAACAGTGACGTGGGGTCAACTATTCACCCTAACATAACCAATGTCCATTGTGACCATGGACACCTCCCTTCTGGGATGGGGTTGGGGGAGCATTATAATGAGAATATGGTTCAAGGCACATGACTGATGACAGAAGCCAGACTTTACATCAACATATTGGAGATGAAGGCAATCCTTCTAGCATTACATGCATTTCAGGACTCCCTTACTAAAGGCGGGATATCCATCCAGATAGACAACATGCCAGTGGTCTGGCATGTCAGCAAGTAAGGAGGAACCTGTTCACACCCATTATGCCAGGAAGCCATGAGAGTGTGGCAGTGGGCAATGTCTTCCTGATGCTTTCTGGTCATAAAACACTGCCTAGGGACTTCCAGTATTCTGATGCACAAACTGAGCAGGTTTATTCTTCTGCCTCACAAGTGGTCTCTCAATCAATCAGTGACAACAATCAATCAGTTTTAGTTGCTGCGGCCAGCCTTATTTTGTTATTTTTACCTTCCATCTATACTACAAATGCAGCAGCTACTTTGTTCTGAATCCTCCAGAGGAGCAGTCACTTGTACACCTTCCCATCTTTTTGCTTGACTCATCTGTTGAGTTGGATGAAAACGACAACATCTGATATGAAATTATGTCCTTACCATAACTCTAGATCTATGTTTTCTTGTTCCATCCAGTGCAAAATGTTCTCCCTCTGTTCCCCATCCTAAATTGTCATTTATGGATTTGACTAATCAATTGGACCTGAACAGGACCTTGCCTTGTTGACAGCCTGCAGCTGATATCCATGTTATTATGTCCAGTTGTATAGGTTGATAAAAGTATGTTGTATCCACCAGGTGAATTACTAAGTATAAGCAGGTAAACTATATCTGAAGTAATCTAAGAGCCAGTGGGAATTATGGGTATGGGAAGAACCAGAGTCCTAGATCCAAGTTCTTGAAAAACGTGCCAAGGTTAGAGCTGGTAACTCTGTCTGCTGAGCTGGACAATAAAAGGCAACATGGACTCTAGCTTTATTTGATAAGTACATAACTTTTGCTTCTATGAAATGAATCATGGTCTGATAATGAAAAAGCCCAGAAATTATAGTTTATTGTCTGTTTGGGGAAGCTTTTCCATCTCTTTCAACCTTCTGATTTAAAAGCCTGTGTTTGTGCTTGTTTCCTGCCTTTCCTGTTACTAATCTAGTCCAGGTACAGATTTGCTGTATCCAGGACTCTTTGTAAGCTCCTGAGCCCCCCAGCCTTTTAGTGTTGGAGGGAAGCCTTCTAGCTTATCATTGGGAGTGGTAAGCATTAGGTAGCCTATCTACCACAAGAGGAGTGGTCCCTGGCCCAGAAATTGTTGCTATTGGCTGTTTGAGCAGTTTTTTCCATCTCTTTCAACTTTCTGGTTTGAAAGCCGCACTTGCGCCTATTTCCCTTCTTTCCTATAACTAGCCTAGTCCGGTTACAGAGTTGCTGTATCCAGGATTGTTAGTAAGCTTCTGAGCCCCCCCAAGCCTTTCTGTGTTGGAGGGAAACCTTCCAGCTTATTAGTGGGAGTGGTAAGCACTAGGTAGCCTGTCTACCGCAAGAGGAGTGGTTCTTGGCCCAGAAATTGTAGTTTATTGACCATTTGGACAGTTTGTTCATCTCTGTCAACTTTCTGATTGAAAAGACCACATCTGCGCTTGTTTCCCATCTTTCCTGTAACTAACCTACTGGGAAGCACTAGAAAGCCTTAAACTGCTACAAACCTTCTAGCTTAGAAGAGAGACTTTGGAGTGATTAAGTATCAGTTTTCTATACTTTCTTGCTGTACTTAACTGTTTTCTGCCTAAATGCAATTTTTTCAGCTTTTATTGTGATTTAAAAGCTTGTTTTTTTCACATATTGTACTTATTTGACTGCCTGCACATTTAAAAAGTCTTTTTTTGTTTAAATAATTTAACTGTTGTAGGCTACACACTAAAGTGCGATAGCCTTTTCTGGTCGTTTGTAGTCGTTTAAAACTGTTTTATGTGTATTTTTTACTGTTTTTGCCTTATATTTTCAAAAAACAAAAAAAAATTCCTTGATTCTCGCCTTTCTAAGCTAGTATAGTCCAGTTTTCAGGCTAGTGCTGAATTCAGAGCTATGTTACAAGTTTCTGTGTTGCCCATACCTTACTTGGATAGAAGGAAGTTTCTCTGTTCAGCTGTGAGAGAGGGGAGCTTTGAGCAGCCTATCTGTCCCTCTAGGAGTGGTTCCAGCCCAGATGTTAGTATTTTATTGGCCATTTCTGGCTAATTTCTATCTCATTCATTTCCCTGCTATAAAAACCACATTTGCATGGTTTTGCGTGCTGGGCTGCCCCGGTTCACTAGGGTTAAATTATTCCCGGCTCCGCTAAGTCTCCTCTTCAGTTTTTCCTTTGAAAGTAGTCTAACTCTCAACCTAAGCACTCAAAAAGCATCCTACAGTCCAGCACCTACTCAGACCTAATAGCAAACACTAATATACCCTGACACTTGATTGCCCAGCAGGGCAAGGCTCATTATTCACCCCATACCAACCAAGAGACTAAGCAGCTCACCCTACTATTCAGGCATGGCCAAAGGGCAATTTCAGGTGTACTCTCCAGTCCAGCTGGTGAATCTGGGTATCCTGAGGCAATGTTACAACTGCCTCATGTACACAGCCAACCCTCTCCTACCACAAAACACTAACATATGCGAGAGATGCAATTATACAGCCAAACTGGAGGCTAAGCTGTCTCCACCCAAGACTGGAAGAGACAGTCAAGAGGGGAAGGTTAACACTTGCACCATACCTCCAGCCACACATAGACCTACTAAACCAGCACTGGCAAAAAATACACATAAATACACAAAATCATACTCAAAGGCTCTAAATAAAAACCTGCAAAAGCATCAGAGACCTCCAAAGCAGACACCCAAACAACCTGCACCTCCCGTCACAAACCAAACAACACATAAAACACAAAATCAGTGTGCCGCACAATCACAGCCCTTAAGGTGAAATAACATACCTAACACACTAGTAATAGGTGAGTCTATAGTCAGGCACACTGAAGTCCCACTCACTAAGCTGGACAAGCAGAAGGTTACTGTTAGCTACCTGTCAGGAGCCAGAATCCACCACATAACACAAACACTCAGGTCACTCCAGAACAAGTACAAATATGACTCTGTCATTGTTCATGTTGGTGTGAATGACCTGAGATTTACCTCCCTGGACTACATGAAAAGAGACATGGAAAAGCTCTCTAATCATGTAGCCCAGGCTGGTATGACCTGACCCTGAGTAGCATCCTGCCCTCACCAAGAATGATACCTCAGTATAAAGAAAAAATGATCAATTTCAACAATTGACTAAGCTTCTGATGTCATTCAAAGGGGATCCAGTGTCTGTCAGTCTGGGATGACATGCACGACAAGCTGTGTTGCTTCACAAGAGACAGCTTGTACCTGTCACCTGGAGGCTTTTGAATACTGGCCGCGGCTCTTGCTGCCCACATAGTGCCTTTTTTAGGAAAGGCTCAAAAGTCAAATCCACCTCCGTAAACAGTACAATTAACAAAAAAACGGAAGGTTATGTTACTCAATGCTAGGAGTTTAAATCTCAAAATGCACATACTTGAAGCACTCCTCAGTATGGAAAATGTTGACATCTGTGCAGTAACTGAAACCTGGTTCAAGGCTCCAGAGAGCACCCCAGCACTACTAGGCTACAACTCGTACCACACATTTTGGCCACAGAACACGGACCAAAAATTAAAAGGAGAGGATGTATCCATATTAATCAAGGATACCTACACCTCCAGGTTAGTGGTGCAGCATGATACCTGTGAGATCATCCATGTGCAACTAACATCGGGCAAATCTGCAGTGCAAATTGTGGCTTGCTACAGATCACCCTCCATGACCCAGGACCACCACGCCACCTTTCTGGAGACACTGGAAAACATGAAGGTCTTACCGAACACCCTGATATTGGGCAATTTCAATTACCTTAAAATTAACTGGGAAAACTACTCAAGTACAAACTCCCAGGCCCAGCACTTCCTGGAATTCATCAACTCAAATGACCTGGATTAGCTGGTAAACTTCCCAATCAGAGGTGAAAACATATTGGACCTGGTCATCACAAACATGGGCGACAGGTGTTCCACACTGGATGTCAACCCGTCACTGGTTAGATCAGACCATAAACTAATCACTCTGGATGTCCACACCCCACCACCACCCCCAACTAAGGAAACCACAGTAAAAAACTTTTCTAAAGCAAACTTCACCTTACTTAAGACAGAGGCGGTAAGTTTCACAGCTCCCACGCTAAAGGATAACGCTGCCCAATATGCAGAAACCTTTACAAATGCACTCTATGAGCACCTACAAGGATGCATGGCTCGTGCCATCCCTAGTAAAACCAAGACTCACTCCTTTAAGAGAAGGAAACTAGTCTGGTGGACACCTGTCATAAACAGGCTATACAATAGAAGGAGGAAACTAGTTCAGAAAAAAAGCAAATCCCAAGAAGGAAAGACATCCCTGATCAGTATCAATAAGAAACTAAGGTCCCTCATAAAATAGCCAAGGATTCAAAAGATAACCACAAAGCCTTCTTTAGCTATGTTAAGAATCTAAGTGGCAACTCACAGATATGCACTGAACTAGTGCAAAATAGCAAAAAATATACTGAACCTACTGATATTGCCAACATCCTGGCAGATAGATTCAGTGCAAAATTCACCACCCCTCTAACCCCTAAAAGAGCCCACAATCATACCAGAAAAGTGTAGCATTCCAGAAATCACAGATGCACAGGTGAAAATAGCCCTTTCAAAAGCCAAAAACACAACGTTAATGGGGCCAGATGGTGTCCCAGGCTGCATCTTGCATGAACTACAGAAAGAACTAACCCCCCACCTAAATACGCTGTTCAACCTCAGCCTCTCCACAGGCTATGTGCCCATAGAATGGCACACAGCAATGGTTATTCCACTCCACAAAGGAAGGGCCACAACTGACCCTGGTAACTATCGCCCCATAAGCCTGACTAGCCTGGTCTGCAAGGCTATGGAGTGCATCATCATGGAACTCATTAACAAAGACATTGGGAACTTCCAAACACTTGACCCAACCCAGTTCAGCTTTGTTAATGGCAGATCATGCATAATAAACCTGGTTAACTTCTTAGAGACAGTCAGCAATGCCATAGACAAGGGAAAGGTTGTTCACACAGCCTACCTTGGCCTAGCCAAGCCTTTCGACACCATTCCCCACTCGGGTATTACAGAAAAACTCACCAGCCTGAACATAAACCCCTATGTTATGAGATGGGTTACCAACTGGCTTACAGACAGAACTCACACTGTAAGAATAGTGGGCTCCAGGTCCGACTCTAAACTAGTCACAAGTGATGTCCCACAAGGCTCGGTCCTGGGACCCCTTCTGTTCGGCATATACTTCTCAGAAGTTCAGGAAAACACAGGAGGACTATGGCTAACCAAGTTCACTGATTACTGCAAACTGGGAGCCATAATTGACTCTCAGGCTGACACTGACATCCTCCAAAAGGGCCTTATTGAGACGGACACTTGGTGTCAAAGTCATGGCCTCAAGCTAAATGCCAAAAAATGCATAGTCATCCTATTTGGGAAAAACAAAACACCCACGAATTACCACACAGGGGATAGCCCCCTTAATATAGAAGAGGTAATAAGAGATCTGGGGACCCAGACAGACAGAAATCCCTCCTTTGGCAGTCATATTGCCAAAGTAGTTAGGAAATCCTTCTATGTGGCCCATCTAATTACTAAAAGGTTTGCATCTAGAAATAAAGAGGTTATAGTGCCCCTCTACTCGTCACTCATCAGACCCATCATAGAGTAGAATGCCCCATTTGGGATGTACCTCACAAGACACTTCCAACAGCTGGAGAGACCAGGAAAGTACCTCACCAATAGGATTACTGGCCTCAAACATATGTCCTATGCAGCCTGACTGAAAAAAACTCCGGCTGTACTCAGTGGCATATCACTTACTCAGAGCTGATCTTTGCCTGACTTACAAAGCCATGTCCAACTCAGAATTGATGGACATGCTCCACCTAAAGAAATCCGTCACTGTGAGCCATGTGCTCTAGTGAGCTAAACCGCACCATAACAATAAATAGAACATGCTGGAGGGATAGATTCCTGTCATAGAGACTCCCCATGCTTTGGAACAAAATTCCAAACTACATTAGGCAGAGCCCCTCACTAACACTCTTCAAGGGAAACCTTGACGAGTGGATGGGTAACAGAAAATACACCCCTGGGATCACTTCATTGGCTCTGATTGACAGAGGCTCAGTTAATTAATCCATGGGGCGGCAAAAGCTGACACACTCTGGCTAGGCTTATAAATGCCCTCAGGCAGATAGCCTAATACTTACCTTTGAACCTAAGCAATAAAAATCATGAAACTCTAATGTGTGGCATTATTCCTCAGTGGTTCACCAGAAAGCTTTATTGGTAAGGTAGCATGACAAAAATATGAGGCAAAATAATGGACTTTTTGCAAAAGCAGAAACATTTGACAGTTATGGGTTGGGATTGTAGTGGGGTTAAGGGGGTGGTGGGGCCTGCCAGGGGAGCTGGCTGACACAGTGAAAGCAAGCACATCCCCATAATCCGAGCATACACTGGCAGACAACATTCAAAGCAGTCAGCCTCTGAGCAGACAAAACATGGGAAAGGATGATGGGGACCAGGATAGAAATATGAGGAATGAACGACAACAAAAGTGAAAAAACAAAGAAGATAAACTCAGTAAACAAAGCCAAAAAAGACAGAGGGAAGTGGAAATGTAGGCCATATGGCATCTGTTTGTACAGTAACTTGGACATTATGTGTGTAGCACAGCAGGGATGGAAAGTTGAATGTCATGGGCTCTTCACTAATACTGTGCAAGATGTTAATAAGGGAAGGGGTAATGAGGTACAGGAAGGGATATATAGGTAGAAGAAAGGAAGGTTTTTACTCAATGGGGCAATGGTTGCTTGCATAGCTGTAATTTAAAGGACCATTGCCTCCCTGTATGACAATCATAGAAATGAATGGAGACAGTGTAGAAGTGGAAGCCATTGAAAGGCAACACTCTGGAGTAGCTAGGTGAAGTTTATCCCACTGCACTGTCATAAAGGAGGAAGACACACCTAGTTGTGGAGGGATAACTCAATGTTAAGGAATGGGCCACCCAATGCATTAATGTTTGGCACATTTCAACAAGTTAACTGACAGATATCATGGAAGGGTTGTCATGGCAACAATTGTTACAGGGCCCAGACTGTGAAAAGACATCCACTTCCAATGTGCACCTGACTCAACATCACAAGATGTCTTTGATACTGTTGCTACTATCTGTGTGGCAATAGCTATCTATACAGCAGATGCTATGTCACCGGATTCACATTTCTGTATAATTCAGGCCTGCACTGCACATCTACAAAAGACTCTCCAGCATCTGCTATTAGCCTGCATTCTTGGGCAGTGCATCATCCATTAGCAATGCAAAAGGCAGCCTGAGCTGGCTGCAGTATGAGATTTTGATCCCAGTCATTTTCCTTTATAGCCATTTCTTTCATAATCTGTCAGAGGGTAGAGACAGAAATATCATGGTGCTGCCACTAACCACTTCAGGGAATTTAACTAATCTTAAACAACAAGGCAAGCAAACTAATAAAATAAGAACACTGAGTGGGAAGTAAGGAAGACACACACTCTCAATAAAAGTTAAGCGCTTTTCGTTTATGTAAGACACAAACTTCATCGGACAATTCCATCATACAAAATGCCAGTTAAATACAAGATACATAATTGCAATTAACCAATCAGGAACTGCAAGAAAAGAAGTAAAAAATGACGCCCATTTATAATCAGTTGACAAGTTTTTAGTGCTAAATGTTTGTAGTGATGATTATAAATGGGCGTCATTTTTTACTTCTTTTCTTGCAGTTCCTGATTGGTTAATTGCAATTATGTATCTTGTATTTAACTGGCATTTTGTATGATGGAATTGTCTGATGAAGTTTGTGTCTTACATAAACGAAAAGCACTTAACTTTTATTGAGAGTGTGTGTCTTCCTTACTTCCCACTCAGTGTTCTTGTTTTATTAATTTAACTAATCTATTTGACCTCAGTGGTGCTGTTAATGAATATGGCATTCCCCACCAAATCAAGTGTCTACAAGAAACTCTATTCTGTTCCTGGTTTTGTGGGGGGATGCCTATGGAATCCTGCTTTCAACTGTCAGTGCTTTGTGGGTGTCTTGCCTTTACTTATGGTAATTGTACAGTATTATTTCACACCCTCACTATGGTTGTATTCTAACTAATGTGCTGTGGCTGCCTGTAGCAGTTAAGTGGATGTGTTACAGTCCTTCCTTATTTATTGGTGCATTATGTCTGCAGGAATGATGGGTTATTCATGACTCTCAAACCCAGCATTGCTCATTGTGGCCAATGATAAGCGTGACAGGCCCTATTTACCCCAAGTCAGTAATCAAGGAGCCTCAATCCTCACCACTGACACCAGTGAGGGACAGTCATTATAAACAGGAATGGATTCACAAAATATTTTCAAATGCAGCTCTCTGCATCAATCACAGTTGCCCGGAAGAGCATACAGTGAACTTGCCCCAGACCTGGGACTGAACTCTCTGCTTCTCCAGATCCCAAACAAGGCTCACCTTGGAGCACTTTGTCCCACTTCCAAGTATCTGACACACACTTGAATATCTGATTTCACAGACACACACACACACACACACACACACACACACACACACACACACACACACACACACACACGCACACACACACACACGCACGCACGCACGCACACACACACACACACACACACACACACACACACACACACACACACACACACACACACACACACACACCTGAAAAAGGCTGACACAGATTCACCAGCTGTGTCCTCTCTCTCCAGACTACAAGATAGATTGCTTCCACCAGTCAAATACTCTAAGGCTGTTACAAAGAGGAACCAATTATACTGTTTCAAATTAATACTGATACAAATGGTAGAGGGTGACCAAAGCAGTAAAGCTTATCAGAGTGGCCACAGCATCACTAAAATAAGCACAACTACTCTCAAGATGTTAAAAGTATTCTTAAAAGACCATTGACAATGAAAATGTATAAAAATATTTAATAACAGATAATAAAATAGAGAACATGAGAATACTTTATATTTAGTTACAATAAACAGAGTTTCAGCCACAGGAAATATAAAAATAACACAGCTGGATAGAAAATCACAGATACAGAAAAAAAAGAAAATAATACTAAACTAATCTCACTGTATTATTCCTAACTGAACTAAAGAGAAGCTGTCTCTAGTTAACTCATTTAGTATCGCAAGGCAAGATGTACTGCTGAGATACTTCCCACAAGGCAAGATGAGATACAATACACTAAGTGAACTGTACAACTAACAACTGAACAGCTGAGCTGTGATAAGTGACATAGGCCTTTTATATCAGGTTCCAAAGAAAAACAAAAACAATCAACAAACTACTGCTGCCAGAGTTTTGTCCTTCAGGTGGTTATAGAATGACATCAAATCTAGTCAATTGACTCGGGCACAGTTCACCTTCAGAATTCTGTTAAGATTTGGTTGCAGAATTTTTAACATAAGCAACTTTCACAAATACATTTTTAATACAAACATCTGTACAAATCAACGTGACAGTCAAATGACATGATTATCCACTAAACTTCACATGCACTGTCTCACTTCTCCTGGTACAGCTGGCAATACCTCACAACGTCACATCACAATTCCCTGGTATATCTCTCAACTGTCTCTGATTTTGTAAAATATCCCTGATTCTGACTCATAGTTTGTCCATGTCTCTCGTATGAGTTCCAGTGTTCTTGTAAATCAGTAAAGCTTACAGATGGTCAGTAATGACAGTTATTAGAGTTTCATTTGACTTATTGTTTGGAATATGCATATTGGTGCATAACCTCTTGTTTTGTTAACTTGTTAGATAAATTAATGTCACTTTTAACAATTGCAATTGTTTTTATTCTTTTGTCCCTCTATTATTTTTTCCTTTTTCAGAACTGTTCTGCAAAAAAGTGCAATGCCCACTGCCTTCAACTAGACTCCACACATTCTTTGACTGAATGTTGGTTTAGGCTTTCAAGATTGTTTGGGGAATGCTACGTGTATTACTGTTCTCAAGTTTTCTTCCTTCTTTTCAGTATTCTATAGTACTTGTGCAGTATTTCAGCTAATATTTGTCATAATTTGGCTGCCATTATATGCATTATTTTCAAAGCTTCTATAAAATGATCACTATTACATGCAATATAGTATATGTACTAGAATTTTACACCATTTATGTTAGTTTTGTCGTACTTTCTTTGCAGAAAATGTTGTGTTGTCTTCTAGTGTCACTGGCTAAGACATACAGCATTGCTGACAAAGGGTCTGGCTTCCTTGAACTACAGGTGAGTCCTGTTTTCCTTTTCACCATATTTATGCCTTAAACACCTCACTTTCTGTTCACTAACAGTTCACTCATTCACTGACTGACTGACTCACTCACTCCTTCACTCACCTCACTCTTGTACATCATACTTTCAAGTCACTTCCACACATGCCACACATATATATTCCACACACCTGTAATTTGTACACCTGGTATTCACTTCATTATCCATTTGATCACTTTAACATCTAATATTCATGCTTACTTCCACACACAAGTACAACTCTTTCAAACAGACACACAAACACACCACACATGCGCACACACACACACACACACACACACACACACACACACACACACACACACACACACACACATGGCCCCCACACTATTCGACAACACTTACATGGTCATATACATCCTGACATTCACACTGATAACCACACAGTAGGTATCCAATGTAGTGTCCAGAAAGTTCCTTTAAACATGTTAAGCAATCATTGTTAATATGATTTTCATAAGATATCACTGGATCTGATGTTGTTTCTTCTGTTCATTCTTCAATGGATGGATCTTTGCATCCAACCTCGGATCCAGCTTCAGCCTTTCAAAACTTTGAATCTGAAGCTCAGGCTCCTCTTCTTACCCATAACTCCTTGCAAACCCTAATATTCCCTCAAATATTGTTTACTGCTCCTGAGCTACAGAGAACAATCTCATGTGTTCAGGCATGAGTTGTTGTTTGTGAAAATTATTTCTTAAAATTTTGATAATTACCTTTGTAGATAGTTTCTGATCCAAATTATTCTGTATAACTTGGATCTAGAAGGATCTTGAGCCCAAAGAGTGCCACTAGATCTGGGGGAACAGGCTCAATTCCAAGGTTTTCTGAGATGTCCCTCCTTCTCAAAGCCTCAGCATTGGAGAGCTCAGTGCCACTATCAGCCTTGGAACTTAGCCAAGTAGAATTCTGGGGCAATCTCTTTGGATCCCCTTGATAGACTCTGGGATATCCTTTGGCTTTGGCTTTTGAAACTATCACAAGACTACTCTCCCTACTGGATGAGCAGACTTCTCTTTCTTGCTAAGTTCCACCCATCCCCCAAGGAATGCCCCAGGATACTTATCCTTCTCATTCAGTTCTGCTGGAACAGCTGAGCCCATTGCGCCTGGAGACAATCCAGCTAGGGGACTTGCAGATCTTTCCTGAGCCATCTCAGGAACTTTCCACCAGTGAGACTCCTCAGAAGCTAAGTGTAAGAGGAGACATATAGACTTTCCCTGGAGTCATTCACAGAGGACACTGTCCTCAATGATGGGTAGGGTTCCCCAGATCCACCTTGTGGATATCTCATTTGGGGAAATTCTCAAGCATTTATGACAGAAAAGAGGGTGGTCCACAGAAGCCCCTTCCCAAGAGGAGTCAGTGTTCCTTGATGTCTCCAGTTTTTGCAGCTCAACTACATCTTGGGTGGTTCCTCATGCCAATATGGAAGGAGCTGAACCAGGTCTCACAAAGCAGACAAGTATTAAGTTTCAACAAAAGAGCACCAACACTGGAGTAGGGGTCCAGCTGTAGTTTCCATAGTAGTGGTGGCTGTCACCTAAAAAAGAGCTAGGAGGATAGATCTTCTGTCAATCTACCTGACAGGTAGTTCAGGGCATTGGACAGATTTGGGAAGTGGTTTCTATTCTTCAGCTTTCTTCACCCTGAGGGTACTGAATTATTTGACACACATCACTAGATTTCACAGAGATTTGACTAAAGAAATTTTGAAATCACTCTCCAAGTCTGTATCTGCAGAGAACAAGAAAACATTGAATTCTCAGTTATCTACTCTACTGTCCTTCTCAATTGTGTCAATGCATCTGATTTCTAGTGCTACTGAGAGTGTTTTGAAAGCTGCAGGTATCAGAATTACCATAATGTGACATACTTGGATGAGCTTGTGTGACTTTACAGAACACTTCAAGACATCCTTTATAAATGCCTCTTCTTTTTTTTTCATTAATAATTCTTTATTATTTTTCAATTTGTTCATTCAAACATTTGACCAGGATATACCCAGGTAATTTCCAAACAATACTACTAACAACAATCCTACAACATATGTACACTATATACATGAATGCTTCCATTTTTAACAAAAAAAAAAAACACCTGAAGAGTCTTATCAATAGGTGTAATATCTTATAATAATTTGATTTCTGATAAAATTTGACTTTATAGTATTTATATCCAAGGGTTATCCTGGGTTCCGTACATTAAGCCAATATAATGTTGAAAATTTGTTCCCAGATCTTCAGATTATTTAAATGTTTGGTGTGTTCATTGATTAGTAATTTGTGGGCTAGTATGTGTTTTATCGCTAAAATCTTAAAGTTGTCCCATGAAGTTTGCGATGGATTCAACCAATTAGTAGCTATATAGAGTTTCATTAACAAAAAGATATTTCTAAGTATGATCATTTGGGATCTAGATAGATTATTTGGGGGATATGTAATATAGTAAATTCCCAGGAAAGCGTTGAATTTTGATAGCCCATCTTCTGCAGTTGTAGTTTTAAGGAATTCCAAAGTTTGTATATACATTTACAGCTCCAGAACATATGGAGGAGGTCAGCAATTTTATCTTTACAGTATGGGCATTTAGGAGAATTTTTGGAGTTAAATTTATGCAAGCTAAGATGCGTACAGTATGCATTATTAAGTAACGTGAGTTGAGTGAATGTTAACTTTTGGAGGGAAATTGATTTTATTGTTAAACTGATTGCTTTTACTATTTTACTTTGAAAAAATCAATGGTATTTTTTCTTTCCAATAATTTGACAAAAGGACTTGAGCTTGATAATTAAAGTCTTTTATTAGTTTATATGCAGATGTTATACACTTAGTATCTTGTAAGAGGGCTTGCCATAAATTTGTACATTTCCTTAAGTCCTCATCATTAATTTTTAAATCTTTAAAGTAGCTTATAGATAAATCTTTGATCTGTCTAAATATTATTAAATATGACTTGGGAAGGTTCAATTCCAGTCTTAATTCATGAGCCGAATAATTCAAATAAGGGTATATATCCCTTAACGTTAAAATTATAATAAGTGGAACATTTTTTAGATCTATTAATTGATTATTAATTCTCAGGTTTGGATTCCTATGAAAAGGTTGTAAGATCATCATGTGTTAGATAAGATTTAATGAACTGAAGAGATTTTGTAATAATGTTATATATATTTTAATATGCTCCATTAAAGCAAATGATTTAAAAGTATATTTTCTTAGGAAAGGTAATGATTTAGGATTAATTTTCAGACTCTCAACATGTTTGTAATTCAATCTTAACCAGTTAGGGGACCAATTATTACTACATGCATCATAATTAGCAATTCTTAAAATTCTATTAGCATTTATTATTAAGTAATATTTTTCAAAATTGGGTAATTCTAAACCACCTCTGTCTTTTGGGGTCATCAATTTGTTATATGAAATTCTAGTTTTCCTTGGATCCCATATAAATTTAGCAGATTCCATGTGAATTTGTTTAAAGAACTTCTTCAGGATTAGAACTTGAGTAGATCTGAAGGTATATAATATCCTAGGTAATACGTTAATTTTAATAATTGAGACCTTTGCTAGTGGTGGCAATTTTAATTTATTCCATCTCCTTAGGTCAGATAGAATGTGATCCCAAATTAGTTTAACATTATTAATATAAAAGTCCTTAATATCTATGGAAAATGTAATACCTAAATATTTAATCTTTTCTTCAGATTTTACTTGCCCTACCAATAGTAAAAGCGAAAAGGGTTTCGGAGTTTTTAAAGGAAATAGCCTAGTTTTTTTAAGGTTTATTTTGTAGTTAGATATTGTGTTGTACAATATATATTAAGATCATCTGCAAAAGCTGCCATAGAAATCTTATAACCATAAAGTATTGGGGCATTTTTGTATACATTTTGTTTAATATGTAAAAATAAAGGTTCTACATATAAATTAAATAATAAAGGGGATAGAGGACAGCCTTGACGGGTTCCATTTTTAATTTGTATTCTTTTGGAGAAAATCTTGTTGATGTATAAAGTTGTATATGGATTATTGTATAATATTTGTAATGTCCTGATGAACTCTTGCGGTATACTAAAATATGGTAAAATAAGAAATAGAAATTTTATGTTCACTCTATCAAAGGCTTTTTGTGCATCAATTATAAGTGCATACAAATTTAAGTTCCTTTGATTGGCATAAGAAATTAATGTATGAAGAGTTAAAGTATTGTCACTGGTTTGCCTAGAAGTTAAAAAACCCGTTTGTTCATTTGAAATTATTAAATTCAATATTTTCTTCAGTCTATTAGCTAAAATAGTAGTCATAATTTTAGTATCAATATTTAAGAGTGAAATGGGCCTATAATTATCTGGGTTTTGGTGATCCGAATTTTCCTTGAGTATTAAAATTGTTTTAGATGCATTAAAGTGAGGGTCATTGATTTTATTATTAATTTTATAGTTAAATGTATATGATAGTATTTTAACAATCGTACTACAAAATGTTTTATAAAACTCTGGAGTAAGACCATCAGGGCCCGGCTCTTTGTGGGATTTCAACTTTTTAATTGTTGTTGTTATTTTTTCAGTGGAAATTGGTTTAATTAAATCTTTTTGCAAATTGTCATCTATTTTTGGGAAATTAATTTTTTGTATAAAATCATTGTTAGTCTCATTTGTACGTGACTCATCTTCCTCACCATAAATTTGAGAGTATATCAATTCAAAGGTATTGATAATATCTTCAGATTTCGTATATATTTTGTCCTTGTAGTGTATTTCTGGAATTTGAGAGGGTGATTTAGATTGGTTAATAATTCTTGCTAAAGCCCTTGATGGAGTTTGAATATGATTAGCATATCTTGCAAGCATTTTGGTTTCATGAAATGCTAACCTATTATTCTGGCTCAAGGAAAGATCTTTCTGACATTTGAATAATTCCGTTTCTGTTTGTGTGTTATGATTTTGCCTTAATTCCTGATCTAGCGATTTAATTTTAACCTCTAAGATTTGTTCTTCTCTAAGATGATTTTTTTTATAATAAGAGGCTTTTTAAAGAAAATAAACCCTTGCTTGAGCTTTAGTTGCCGCCCATTCAATATCAGGTATATGTTGCTGTTTGGCTAATCTAACCAGTAAGGAATTGAGAATGTCTTGAATTTCCTGGATTATTTCTTTTTTATTTAACAAGTTTGGATTTAAGGACCAATTATAGCCCCTATGTGTTTGTCTGTTTCTAAGGTCTTTGGCAAAACTTAATGAAATTTTAGAATGATGTGATAGATAGTGAGCTTGTATAGATACTACAGGATCAAAATTGATCAGTGTTTCCAAAATTAGAAAAAGGTGTATTCTAGACCACATTTTATGATAAGTTGAATAAAATGTGAAACTATTTGTGTTAAGAAGATTGTTTACATATTTAAAGGGATCATATAATTTAAAGTCATACTTGAGCTCACTTAATGCTAATACTACTTGACTATTAAATGACCTTTGTGGGCTTGACTTATTCAATTTAGGATTCTGATAAGCATTCCAGCCCCCCCACTATAATTATATAGTGGCTAGTATATTTGTTTAAAATAGGATAAAGTGATGCTAAGAAGGACTGTTGTCTCTTACATGGAGCATATATGTTAAGAAGTATGATGGGTTTATCATAAAGAGTAGAAGAGAGAATCACATAGCACCATCTTCCTTCTTTATCTGTTTTAGAATCTAAAATTTTATCTTGATATTGATTTTTTATAATTATCACAACTCCCGCACTATTAGTTTTACCTTCCGCGGCTATAATTTCTCTTATCCATTTTTTCTTCTTAATTTCTGTCCATTGATCATTGGTCAAATGAGTTTCCTGAAGTAATATAAAACATGCCTTAGCTTGCAGAAATAAATGAAGCAACAATTTCCTCTTTTTCAAGTTCTGGAGCCCCTTAGTATTCCATGAATCTATTTCCCACATTCCAAAAGCTTTATTTTGTGTAGGTATTCTAGAAATCGGAGATAGTGTAATAGAATCAGTTTAATACTAAACAGATATATTTTATGAAAGCATTCTTGAAATCCCATCCCATACCAATGCCTACCCACTATACCCCTGGATCAGGAAAAATATAGGTCTTTAACGTAGTTAAAAATTTTGAAAATTAGTAGTATTAATGAGTATACATTATGGAAATTAACACATAAAAAATATATAACATATAATGGACCAATACACTCTACAACTATGTCTACAAAGCCTAATCTACACATTCCCTTTTAAACACCACTAGTCATCTACACCTCTTGTCATTACAGTTGAAATAATAGAGTCAGAGAAAAACTTAATAACAAGATGTACAAATATTGTCATTCGACTCCATTGGAATACCATCTCTTATTTATCAATAATACTTTGGGACATTATTAGACATATATTCTCAGATTTATGAAATCATAGTGTTCATAGGAAAGTCTTTCTACTACCTGGAGAAGAAACCATATCAATTTTTAGTAAATCTAACTAATGTAGATAAACAAGCATTTATATATTTAGTCAGGTAACCTAATCACTAATAGACTTAGGTCATAAACTCAATGTCATTGGTCATGCATTTTTTAGACAATCATTTTCAATTTTAGGAAAGATAAATGCCCCTTCTAATGACTCAACACTCATTGGGCCTAAAGTGAAGAAAACAATTTTCAGAAGTAAACAAGATGAAAAGACCCATTCTGCCTTTAGAATATGGTTCTCTATCTCCCAGAGGTCTTTCTTCAGGAACCAGAAAGGGGGTAAGAGGCTATGGCTCCATAAATCCCAAGGGTTTCCACCTGAAACTTCTGGAGATAGATTCCATCCCAAAGAGGTGGTGGGCTGCAAAACCAAGAATTTAGAGGACCTTTCACAGAGAGGCTTTACCAATATTCCTGAATAGTTGTATGACTATTTTTGTATGGTGGCAGTCTGGGAACACGTATGCACCCCAAAGCCTGGATGTCCGTCACAGATGACAAATGGGTACAGATGATAATAACCAGAGACTATTACATCCCCTTTTTATCTCAATCCCCCAATTCAAAAAAGTTATCAAATGTTTTACCTTCTCAAAGACAAGCAGCACTCATAGAAAAAGAAAAGCTGATAAAGAAATGAGTCATCCAAGAGGTCCCACCACACCAACCAGGATATGGAACTTATTCAACATTATTTTTAGTGTCAAAAATGAATGGAGACCTCAGGCCAGTTGTAGACCTCAGACATCTAAATCAATATGTCAAACAAGCAAAGTTCTAGATGGTCATGGTTCAGTCCATTTCCTCGCTTTTGGAATTGAGTAATTGGATGTACTTCATAGAACTGCAGGATGTGTACTACCACATCAAGATGGACAAGTGATCCAGAAAGTTCCTCCACTTTTGGCTGGGAGCCAGTCACTTAAAATTCAGAGTCATACTCTATGTTCTCACCGCATCCCCCTGCTGTTCACCAAATATATGGCAGCAGTCACAACTTACCTCTGAGTGCAAGGGCTCTGGGTGTTGTCATATCTGCATTACATGCTCATTTCCACTCCCATCAGGACTCTGCTCATCCATGCAAGAGACTTCTTGCTCCAACGTTGTTCATAATTAGGCATCACAGTGAATTCAGTCAAGTCCAAATTCCTCTGTCTGCAAGTGATAGAATTCATTAGCATGCACTTGGGCACAACTTCTCAGATAGCAAGACTCCCTCAGAACAGATTATCTATTCTTCACAACCATACCCAAGAGGTTGTCTACTACCAGAAATCAATGTTGAGTATGATTCTTTAGTTGCTGGGTTCAGTGGCTGTTTCCATTTTCTTGGTTCCTGTTATGAGGTACCACATAAAAATACTGCAGTGGACCCTACCACTACAGTGGTCAAACAAGCATCACCCAGTGGCTTTCCAAGTAAGTCTGATTATCATTTGCAGGATGCACACTAGCTGCTGCCTCAAATCCCTCAAGGTACTGCAAGGTCTCCCTTACATTCTTCCTCCACCCAAAACCATGGTGACCACTGATGCTTCCCAATTGAGGTGGGGGGCAATATAGAGGAAAGACAGTCCAAGGCATGTGGTCCCCCTCTAAGGCCAGTCTCCATATCAACATTCTACCGATGATGGCAGATCTTGTAGCATTGCAGGCCTTTCAGGACTCGCTCAATGATTGATATCTAACCTGACTGACATGTCAGTAGCCTAGTACATCAACAATGAAGGGGAACCCATTCAGACCCATTATTTTGCATAGCCATGAGAGTTTGGCAATGGGGGATATCTTAACTGCTTTCTGTTAGCAACACACATTTTGTGGAAGTCCAGTGTTGTAGAAGACTGGTTGAGCATATCTATCCTCCGGTCCCATGAGTGATCCCTCAATCAAAGGGTGGCAGAGCAGCTTTTCTGCCACTGGTGCCAACCAATTTTTGACCTATTTTCCTCTCCCCAGAGTACCAATGTCAGCAGGTTCTTGACCTTAATACCCCCCCCCAGATGGGGAGTCATTGAGAGATGCTTTGATCTACACTTAGCCCCCTGGTGTTCTTTACACCTTTCATTTGACTCCTCTCAAAGAAATTTCTACAGAAAGCATTAGATAGGAAGGTCATGGTGATTCTCATTACTCCCTTTTTTCCTTGACAAATATGGTTCTCCAGCTTTGGTCTAATCTGAAGCCCACCTTGGGTGATACAACCCACTCTGGATCTCCTTTCTTACCTATCTGGCATGCCTCATCTTGACATTCAAGCCCTCAAAGTAACCTCTGGCTTCTCCACTTCCAATGATGACTAGTCAAGGCAGGCTTTCTTCCTAAGTAGTCCATGTACTAGGATCTTCTCAGAGCCCTTCTACCAGAAAGATTTATAAAAACAAATGAAAAAGGTTGGCCTGTCAGGCATATTTGGACCCCTTTTTGGCTACTCTTCCAGTGGTCTTAGATTTTCTAGTTTCTCTTTTTCAAAAGGGTGCCATCTGCTGTACTATCAAAGTCTACTTAACTGCTATTTCAAGTTTCACATTGAAGAAACTCACTCTCCTATTACCTCTCACTGATTGTCTAAAGCCTTTTTAAGGAGTTCTTTCCTACTCAGACCCCCTCCTAAGAGAAACTATTCCTCTTTTTGACATTACTGGTATACTTCAAGCCCTGACTAGACACCCTTTCAAACTTGCAGTCAATGTGGATCTCAAGTTTTTAACATGGAAAATGTTTTTGGTAGCATTTACTTCTGTCAGAAGGATATCACAGCTTCAAGCTCTTTCCTGCATGGCTTCATTATGAACCAATCCCTTCATCCTACCTGAGGTAGCTGCTGAGACTTCTTTAAATCAGACCATCAGTCTCCCAGTTTTCTTCCCTAATTTTTACAGAAAAGGAGAATACATGCTGCATCTGCTAGATGTCCATTGACAACTACTTTTTTATATTCATTGTACTGAGGACATTTGGAAATTGTATTTTCCTTATCCAATCCAATTACAACTCACTCCACTAGATCCATGGTGACTTCTACTGGTTTATTTTCAAGAACCTGTATTGATGATATTTGTGAAGCTGTCACTTGGTCTAATGTTCATGCCTTCATATCCTGTTATAAACTGGATATACTTTCCAGAGGTAGAGCAGCCTTTGGTTCAGCACTCAGCCAGAATATCTTGCATGAGACAACCCAAGAGTTTCAGCAGCTGGGGTCTCTGTCCCTTCTGTTGAGGAACCAACAGATGAGAACTTCAAATACAAAAATGATGTATTTATCATAACAACAGATTTGTGTTGTCTGCTTCCATCCTTCCTCAACTTCCCTCTTACCCATCCCCCTTCCTGATTATGGAATTCTTTGTTCCTTTACTGCTAGTATGACTGAACTGACCTGTGCTTAAGTTTCTCCAGGTGCACTTTTAGATTCAAATCAGCTTTTGAGTTTTTTTATATCTCTTTAGGTTACCTTTTTTAGTTTTATTCCAGTGATAAGTAAATCCAAAAAGGCAAACAGCAGCTGAAATAACTCCAAAGAAATAGCGTACTGCACTTTATTTACCGCTTTCGTCCGTAGACTTCATCAGAATGAAAACAGTTCACAAAATCATGACTTAAATACATCTCAAATCACCAAAAAGTTAATTGAAACTAATAATACTATTAATTAAAAGATGAAAATCAGTGCATTTAAAAAAACAATGCATTTAAAAAGACAGAGGCATAATTAAATAATGTGAAGACACACTAAGTCATTATTTTTGTTGACTTTTAGTTTTTTATGTTTAAGAAAGCACTTCACGTTTGTTGCCTCATTGAGCCCGGGTGGACTATCGGACCTCAATTTAATCTGCCAATAGGTTTCCCTTTGTAATAAAAAATTCTTGAAATCCCCCTCCCTCATATCTTTATAGCAAATTTCTAATATGGAAAATAAAAATTTATTGAAAGTCTGACACACTAAACTATGTTTAAAAAGGGCATTTTTTTCATCCTTAGTTTTAATACAATATAAATGTTCCCTAATACGGGTCCTCAGCTCCCTTGTCGTCATACCGACATAAAATGCGGTACATGATGAACAAAGGGCTATATAAACAATGCCTGAAGTGCGACAATTCACAAAACCAGGGACAGGAAGAATCTTATCAGAAGTTATTACTGAAATGTAAGGTCCAGTTGAAATGTACCTACACATGTTACAGTCATGACAACAGTTCATGCCATTCTTATTAGTAGAAACCCCAAATTTGTTATTATCATGTTTTTCTAAAATTTTCTTCAAATTATGGTCATTCCTTTGAACAAACGAAGGTTTTTCTCCTAAAATGCCGTACATTTCGGCATTCCCCTTGATAACTCTCCAATTTTTTGATACAATACTCTGAATACGTTGACTATCAGAATTCATCTCCAATGAACAAACAATACTTGAAGTCAATTTGCTACTAGAATTAGTGTCCTTGAAAATGGATTTTTCCAAGGATAAACTTAATAATGGTAAGAAATGACTAGTACGTCTGTTATATATATCATTAGCTGTATGAATGAGGTCTAGTTTAGGAAAATCTCTGTTATGAAACAAAGAAATAATAAAACCAAATTCTTGAAGAATGTCAGATTCCTTTGAGGTCATACGGCTAGCCCTGATAAATTGCCCTTTCGGAATGTTGGAAATTATGTGTTTTGGATGCCCACTTTTATAGTGAAGGTACCCGTTATTGAAAGTCTTTTTTCTGTGAATACTGCTGTGTATTCTCTTTTCTTCAAAGTCCCACCTTAAATTGACATCCAAAAAATTAATGTCAATTCCTTGACCACCTATGACAAACTTGATATATGAAGAAAAAGAATTGATGTCGGTGAGGAAAAAATTAATACCCACCTCACTTTTATCAATAATGAAAAACAAGTCGTCAATGAAACGACAATGGAACAAAATATGGTACTTTTCTATTATTTTGTGAATTGTCGCACTTCAGGCATTGTTTATATAGCCCTTTGTTCATCATGTACCGCATTTTATGTCGGTATGACGACAAGGGAGCTGAGGACCCGTATTAGGGAACATTTATATTGTATTAAAACTAAGGATGAAAAAAATGCCCTTTTTAAACATAGTTTAGTGTGTCAGACTTTCAATAAATTTTTATTTTCTATATTAGAAATTTGCTATAAAGATATGAGTGAGGGGGATTTCAAGAATTTTTTATTACAAAGGGAAACCTATTGGCAGATTAAATTGAGGTCCGATAGTCCACCCGGGCTCAATGAGGCAACAAACGTGAAGTGCTTTCTTAAACATAAAAAACTAAAAGTCAACAAAAATAATGACTTAGTGTGTCTTCACATTATTTAATTATGCCTCTGTCTTTTTAAATGCATTGTTTTTTTAAATGCACTGATTTTCATCTTTTAATTAATAGTATTATTAGTTTCAATTAACTTTTTGGTGATTTGAGATGTATTTAAGTCATGATTTTGTGAACTGTTTTCATTCTGATGAAGTCTACGGACGAAAGCGGTAAATAAAGTGCAGTACGCTATTTCTTTGGAGTTATTTCAGCTGCTGTTTGCCTTTTTGGATTTACTTGTTCTGGTTTTGGTTTTTGACTTTTTATTTATTCCAGTGATGTTAACTGTTTCTTTTGTTTTCCCAAACTTGATCGGAGAAATTGTTAGAGTTTGCAGCAAGTTATGGGTAAGGGGTGGAGCCTGAGTTTTGGATCCAAATTATTGAGTGGTCATGGTCAGATCTGAAGAGCCATCCATTTAGGAAGGACTGAAGCAGACAAGACAGATGTATCATTATGACAGGTACATCATTTTCAAATCATTGCTAGAATCTCCTTGTGTTCTGACTGAGAGTGTTTTTCAAACAATCTGGAACTATAGAATTGATAAGTATATTTTTTGACACTAACTGTCCACAGTTCTGCACTGTCTTTATTTTTGCTTGACTTAATTATTTATATATTTGCTGGCAGAATTCTGATTTCTGATCTGTGCTGAAACATTTCTTCCACCCTACTGCTGTTGTGTTCTTAAAACTGGTAAAACTGGTCAAACAGCTTTTGTGTTATCTGATTGTCTTAAGGCTTGGTGTTTATTTTGCTGGTATAAAAATATTACCCATTTATAAATTCCCGCATATCATTGCTAGAATCTCCTTGTGTATTGACTGAGAGTGCTTCTCAAACAATATGGAAATATAGAGATAAGTATATTTTTGGCACTTTAACTGTTCAGAGTTCTGCACTGTCTTTATTTTTGCTTGACTTAATTATTTATATATTTACTGGCAGAATTCTGTTTTTTGATCTGTGGGGAAACTTTTCTCCCACCCTCCCACCCTACTAATGTTGTGTTGTATTGTTAAAGTTGGTGGATTTTGCAGTTGCCTGCCCCTACTGTAAATTTGATCTGGAACACTCCTCCCAGTCCCATCTCTTTAACTCATTCTACCTACTACAGAGATCATTTGGGAAGGCCAAACCCATTAGTCCCTTAACCTTGAATTATCTTCTGTTCCTGCTTTCTCCCATTTTAATTCATATATAAAAAAGACACTTTATTCAGCTGCTTATATTTTTCTAATTTGTGTTTCTTCCTACTTCTCTGTTACTAAATCTTGTTTCACTTTTTCCTGCTACTTGCTGCCACTTCTGGTTTAAGTACTTGGGCTTTAGAACCACCCATTAGCTCTCCCTGGCCTTTCTCCCTCAGATTCTGACAAATATGGCTGGACAATTTCCTACAGCTTCTCCTGTCAGTCTGGTTGATATGGGCATCCTGAGACAGTGTAGCAACTGCTCATGCACACAGACAACCATCTACTACTACCACCTAGGAACACAATTTGTGAGAGATGCAATTACATTAGGAACCTAGAGTCCAAGATCTCTCCCCTTCAAGCAAGTATATCTGGCACCAAAAAGGTTGTAAATAAAATCACTGCATCTCAAACACCACCCACACCTACACAACACACACCTACGTATGCAGAGGTCCTCCACATAAACCTACCCAAACAAAGGAGACCTCAGAGGCAAAAACACACATGATCTCCACAGCCCTCCACATCAAATACCACACACAGTCCACACACCTGTGCCTCACAGCTGCTAAGGCTTCACCATAAACCCAACATATTAGTCATAGGAGACTCCATTGTGAAAAACACGGATGTGCCTCTCACCAGGCTGGATAAGGAGAAAGTCACCGTTAGTTGTCTGTCAGGTGTCAGAATCCACCATATCACATACTCGCTCAAGTCTCTCAACAACAGGTACTGTTATGACTCTGTTATAGTCCATGTTGGCGTGAATGACTTGAGGTATACCTCTCTGGACTATATGAAGAAAGACATGATTGAGCTCACTGATTATATGTCCGAGGCAGGTATGTCCCTAGCATTAAGCATCATTCTGCCATCACCCTGAATGATTGCTCAATAGAAACAGAAAATGACTGACTTTAACAATTGGCTTAGTTTCCGGTGTCATTCCAGGGGGATCCAGTACTTGACAGCCTGGAAAGTTATGACTGACAGACCACGATGCTTTGCCAGAGATGGCCTACATCTGTCTTACCTGGGCTTCAGGCTTCTGGCAAAGGCTCTTGCCACCCCTATAGTGCCTTTTTAGGGAAAAGTGAGGAAGTTAAAACTACCAACATAAAAATTTCAACAAAACACAAATTAAAGATCATGCTGCTAAACGCTAGGAGTCTAAACATGAAACTGCACTCATTGCAAGCATTCCTAACCCTGGAAAATGTTGATATCTGTGCAGTCACAGAAACCTGGTTCAAAGCTGCAGACAGCACCCCAGCCTTACCTGGTTACTCATCCTATCATACATTCAGACCATAAACTGTGGGCAGTAAAGCCAAAGGAGGTGGAGTTTCAATATACATTAAAGACATACACACCTCCAGGCTGGTCAAACAGTATAACTCGCAGGAGACACTCCAGGTGCAGTTAACCATTGTCAAGACCCCTATTCAAATCATAGCTAGCTACCAGCCCACAAATCTGACTCAAGATGCCCAATCTGCCTATTTGGACCTGTTTGAATCTATCAAGATTCAACCCCTTAGCCTGATCCTGGGTGACTTTAACTTCCCAAACATAGATTGGAAGAACTACTTATGCCAGAACACAAATGCCCAGATATTCCTTGATTTTGTTAATGCAAATGCCTTGGAACAGCTAGTAGATACCCCCATAAGATCTGATAATATCTTGGACTTGGTATTAACCAACATGAGTAATCACTGCAGCATTCCTATAGTATCATTCTCCCTGGTAAGATCTGACCACAAAGCGGTCACTTTTGAAATCACCATCTCCCCAACCCCCCTCTAGCTAGGATCAGACATAAAAACTTCTCCAAAGCTGATTACAGCCTCCTGAGGGATGGTATAAACAGCTTCACAGCACCCTCCCCCTCTGTAGGAACTGGCATCAATATGCAAAACTACACCAAAGGACTTTACGAGCATTTATATACATGCATGCAAACAGAAATACACAACAGGCCTAAATCATCCTCCACAAGGAAAAGTAAACCTGTCTGGTCAACATCTGCAATAAATAAACTCTATAACAAAAGGAAAAAAAATTGCTGTCCAAGACCAAGAAGGAGCAGGTGTACAACTGGAAGAAATGTCTCCTTAGCATGAACAAGCAAATAAGAGCACTAGTGAAATCCTCCCAAAGCAAACTTCGAGTCCAAATTGGCCACATCTGCTTGAGATAATCATAAGGCCTTCTTCACATATGTCTGCAGCCTCAAAGGAAGCACCCAAATCTGTTCAGTTCTGGTGGTCAAGGACACCACAATACAAATGCCGTAGATATAGCAAACTTGCTGGTTGACAGATTTGGTGAAAACTTTATCCCTCTGTTCCCCTCATCAGTAAATCAGAACATCCCCAGCACCTGCCCCCTTCCCCTTATATATAGGGAACAGGTCATCACTGCTCTCTCTCAAAGGCAAAACATACAGACTCCATGGGCTCAGATAACATCCTATGCTGCATCTTACATGAACTCAGGCAGGAACTTTCAGCACCATTAGGCACCCTATTCAATGAAAATCTGAGTACTGGCTTCATCCCAGCTGAGTGGAGGACAGCAACTGTCATCCCTTTACACAAAGATGGAGCATCCACTGATCCAGGAAATTATAGACCCATCAGCGTAACTAGCATGATTTGCAAGGCCAGGGAATGGGTTATCATGAATCTCACTAACAAGGACATTGGCAACCTCCAAACACTTGATCCCACACAGTTTGGCTTTGTCAAAGGGATGTCATGTCTGCTAAAGTTTGTCAACTTTTTTGAGACAGTCACCAAAGCTATGGATGAGGAGAAGATGGTGCACACCACCTACCTTGACCTGGCCAAAGCCTCTAACACTATTCCTCACTCAGGCATAACAGATAAACTCTCTCAACTAGGCATCAATCCATATGTTACCAGATGGGTAGCAAACTGGCTCACTGACAGAACCACCTCAAGCAGTAGACCTGTAACAAGTGGCATACCCCAGGATTCAGTCTTGGGGCCTCTGTTATTTGGGATATACCTTTCTGAGGTGCAGGCCAAAACCAGTGGGCTATGACTGACCAAGTTTGCAGATGACTGTAACCTGGGTGCTGTCATCAATTCCCCTAATGATGTGGACTTCCTCCAAGAGGGTCTTACTCAGACAAATGATTGGTGCCAGAAACATGGCCTCAAGCTAAATACCAAAACATGCATCATCATCCCCTTTGGGGAGAGTGACGTCCCCACAAATTATCACATTAATAACAATGTCTTAAGTATGCAATCAGTCATGAGGGATTTGGACACTCAGGTTGACCAGGTTGACAGCAACCTGACTTTTGACCACCATGTTGCTTCCTTTGTATGGAAAGCCTTCTACATGGTACACCTCATAAGTAAGGTCATCTCATCCAGGGACAATGAGATCATAACCTCCCTGTTATAAGGCCCATTATTGAGTACAATGCCCCTTTGGGTATGTACCTAGCAAAGCACATGCAGCAGCTGGAGAGACCACAGAGGTTCTTCACCAGGAGAATCCAGAGCCTCAAACATCTACCATACACAGATAGGGTAAAAGCACTATCCCTCCACAAAGTACCATACAGAATCCTCAGAGGTGATCTCTGTCTGGCATACAAGGCGACCACGGACCCCAGCTTGATGGGACTACTGCATATCCGCAAGTCAAGTTCCACTCAAGTAACCCACTCATGTGGAGGCCACTCATGTGGCCTCAACCTGGTCTGTGACATCAACAAGACTTGTTGACATGACAGATTTCTGTCCCAGAGACTCCCCCATCTATGGAATAGCCTCCCTCTCCACATCATGCAGAGTACCTCTTTACCCCTTTTTAAGTGCAACCTGGATAACTGGATTTGAAACAAAAATACACCCCTGGGATTCCACCCATGTTCCTGCTGGACAGGGGCATCGGGTGCTGATTTGTCTAAACATGGGCTAAACTCTTGGCTAGGCTTATAAGGGCCTCAGGGCCAATAGCCTAGTAACCTCCTATGATCCTATATGTTGCGTGCTAATCTTTATTTCCTGTTTCAGTTTAGTAGGCCTTAATGAACCATAAAACTGAAAACATTTTGTTCAAACACAAAATCCATTTAAGAACAGTTTATCTAAATAAATTATATCAGAAAGAAGATGGAAGTTTAATTATTACAATAGATTGATATTTTGTCATTTGCATGGTGTATTGCAGTTTCAGAGTTATTTTTCTGAGTCAGACTATATTACTAAGTGTAATTCTGATCTAAATAGGAATAACTTTCTTTTGCTAAATATATCTAATCACATCAAAGCAAAATAGGCTTTTTCCCTATCCACTCTATTTTCCAGGCTTTTTAATATTTTGAATAGATACTGTCCAAAATTAAAGCATGTCTTTGTGAGGTGTATCTAATCTAGACTTATAGTTTTCCTAAGCTATATCAATTTAAATAAAAAAAAAAAAAATCTTTATAATGGCAAACAGACTATTGTGAGAACTGTATTTATAAACTCTTAAGAAAGAAGCATTCTTTTCATTTATATATTACACTTTTTACTAGCACTCTCCTACTTCTGTTTTAGATTGCTGATGAGTTTTCATTTGCAACTTAAGGGAACAGAGAGAGTATTTTTTTCTACATCAAGCATATCTGTTGTTATACTCTCCCAGCTAGCTGCATGTAAGCAAAAAAAAAAAATCCTGATGTTTTTCTTTACTTCAGACACTATGGAGTCAAAACATCAACAATTCTACCCACTTGTTCCCCCCAAAAATTTCAGGAGGTGAATACCTGGGTCCTGATGCTAAAACATTTCAGAACTATTACTTTTAAGTGACCTCCTCGCTCATCACTTCTTGCTCTGGTTATAATACATAAACATCAGAATGTGTCTGCTCCCCTCACTCCACTTCACTTTAGCCTAACTGAATCGACCAAGGATTATAGTGGGCTTAATAGGTTGCCCCTTGTAGTCTCTCTTAGAATGGGTGGGGAAGCCATTAACCACTGATTCACTGTTAAGTGGTCCTCCGACATTTAGACCACTAAATGACTCAGGAACATTGGCATTGCTGGGAGTGATGTTCTTTTTGTTCTATGACGCAAGCTAGGATGGCATTTATAAATCAATTCTCTTCATAAAACAGTTCATACTATGAACTATTTTGCTTCTGATTTTGTACCGTGTATCATTGCATGTCATACTCTCTCTTACTTTAAATGACCTTAGATGTCCATCTAAATTGTATTAAAGGTAGTTAAAACTGTAGCTTCTGTATCTAATTTTACTTTTTAGTGTCAAATGACATTGTCAGGCTCACTTATAAAAAGTTTGACTATTATTTAAAACTTAGAAGACATCTCCAGTTTTTAAGATTTCCTCCTGGTTTAAATGATGGCATATAGTAAAAGATTCAGTGGAACAACTTCTATTTATTACAGACTGTAGGACATCTTCTTAATAGTTAGAGGGATGATGTAATCTTTCAGACGTTATTTTTTCTTTATGAATTGTTTTATATTTACCTTTATTTTTCTTGAGTGTAAACTGCATAGAGCTTCTAATTAGAATATTTCAGTGACAAGATTCTCTGTCTGGGTTATCGGTAGACATGCATATCTCAAATGTCAAAAAATATTTTATGTAATCTCTGAACAACCTTTTGTCCCACATAAATCCAGTGGTCCCACAGCCAGCTATCCTGACACATCCCAGTCTGTTATTGGCAGACTTATAAATCAATTTGTTATAAGGTGGATAGCTAACTGGTTATCTGACAGAACCCTTGTGGTTAAAGTTGTATTTGCCAGTTCTGAAAGCTAAGTGTTACCAATGATGTTAAAATTTTAGATCACTGTTGCAGTGGCCTAAGCTAATTCGATTTTACCTCAGTGATCGGCCAGCTTTCAAAAGTAAGGGTGCTTCCCATGTACTTTAACTGCAGGAGCTCCAGTTCAGTCAGAACTTTTGTAGAAAAACTTCCACTAAAATGTATTTTTCTGAGGAACACTTGTGATATTCATTGATCACTGCTGTGGTACCTTAGCTATATGGGTTATATCCTGCATAGGATATAACAGCCGTCCAGTTTCCAAAGCTTTAGGCCACCTTCTAAACATCCAAACTATTAATCAGCTGACTACAAAGAAAGTTTTCGACACCAGGCCCTTCAGAGCTTTCTGAACAAAATGCAGATAAGCAAATGTTTAAGAAGAAGCAGTAAAATGTTGTAAAAAGAATTCTGGAAATTTCCCTACACTAAGGACAATCCAACAAGTCAGAAGGACTGTGTAAGCAACCTTACCCCCCCCCCCCCACACACACACACACACACACACTCTGGCAGCTGTAAATTCCTTCCAGAAAGTCTGAATTTCCATTTTCCTCTCTGACAACAAGAGAGTTTAAAACAAATGGAATCTGAAGATCATTCATCAAGGTTACAGATGGCAGAGGGAAGAAATTCCTCATTTCCAATAGGTAATTCTTCCTCATCCACCAGACCAGACTCTTTTTATTTCCACCTATCCCTCATAACATGCTGTCTCAGGGACTGATAGAACCAGTTCCTCTTTCCCTGGTGTGGACATGTTTTTATTCAAGGTTGTTTTAACCTTGTGCAAAAGGAAAAAAAAAATGCCTGGAGAATAGTTTTGGATCTTTCTTTCCTAAACCTGTTTGTGATAATGTTCAGATTCAAAATTATGTCACTTCACAACCTATTACCTCTTCATCATGTTTCAAGTTTCCTGGTAACACTAGATTTAAAGGGTGCTTATCATCACATTCCTATTCATCCAGACTTTAGGCGTTTCTGAAGGTTTCTTGTGTGTCTGGATCATCAGTTCTCTGCCTTACTTTTTAGACTACCCACTGTACAAAGAGTTTTCACAAAATGTCTAACTTCAGTTATACCTTACTGTAGGTTACAGAGTATCCACATTTTTCCATATTTTGATGTCTTTCTTATCTTTTCAGAGTCTTTTTTGAAAGTGTCAGGAATCTCTCACTTAGGTAAGAGATCTCTTGAACAAGCTGGGATTCCAGGAGAAAATTTAGAAGTCTTTTTGACTCCACAATACAGGATTGTATTCGTGAGGTATCAGCAAGACACCTCAGTTCAAAGAGCTTCCATAGGAAAAGAATAGATCTAGATATAGATCTGTTTCTAAGGTTTTCCACTCAGACTTTAGTCACTGTGTTGGAATACCTCAGGATATTGGGTCTCATGGCATCTATGATTCTCGTGATACCTCTGACAATACTCCACATAAGAAAGATACAGTTGTATCTGAAGTCTCATTGGTCCTCTCACCAGCATCTTTCCTCTTTTCATATCCCAATTCTGGGGTTTGTCAGAAAAGAAATCACTTAGTGGAGACAGCCTTCTCCCTGTTCCAAAGCAGTCAGTTACCATAGATGCCTTGGACTTTGCTTGGGGAGCAGTTTCCAGAGGAATAAAAGTGGAAGGTGTGTGGGACACAAAGAATGCTAGCACTTAATGATAAAAGAGCTACTTGCCCTGATCAAGGCACTCAGCTCTCTGAATCATCCATGTGGTACATAATCAAGCAATGAGGGATCTAGGCATACCGCTTTGCAGACTAGCCATGTTAGCTCGGGACATAGCTTCACAGCACAGTCTCACTCTGCGATCATCCATCACATTCTGCCATTGTGTGGCAGACAAGCTGAACAAGACAAGGGCAAGGGCAGACACTCACAAATGCAAACTTGATTAGAAGGTCTTCCAAGATTTGATCCATCTGTGGGCTGTTCCTCAAGTAGACCTATGTGCCATATCTCTGAAGAATCCGCTGGCAAACTTCTAATCCAGGAACAATTAACTGGCAGACTTCTACACCAGGACTCCTTGCTAAAAGTCCTGGAAGACAGATGACCCTTCATTTCCTTGGACAGGAATGTTCCTGCATGCTTTTTCACTCTTTCCACCAACAGCCTAGGTACTTCTGATTTAGAAGAAATCTCCCAAGATCATTGTGATGACTCTCTTCTGGCCCAGGAAACCATTGTTCTCCCTTCTTTTGGAAATGGTTAGGGACAATTATTGCAAGCTTCCTCACAGACTAGATCTATTCACACAAGAACAGGGGTAGTGCTACATTCCAACCCCAATCAACCTCAGTTGACTGCTTTGATAACAGGGTCTGATTTTCTTTTAGGCACCAGTATACTGGGAATGTGCAGCCAGTACTAATGGAGGCAAGAAAGCCTGTTACTAGAAAATCATATATTAATTAATGGTAAAGATTTTCTAGTTGGTGCCAACAACATAACAAGCACCCATGCAGGGCTGGTTATGTACTGGTTTTACAATATTTATCAACAAAAATATAAGACAAATGCCTAAAGGTCAGTGTGTAACAACCAAAGTAAAATAAAAGCAAAGAAACAGTCCAACCAACAAGGCTGAAGTCATAAAACAATGAAATTAAATGAAAAACAAAAATAACCATAGAAATGGGTAAGTGCTTTCACACAAAGTGCTTCAGCAGATCCTGAACACAAAGATATTTAAATAACCAATAACTAATCAAAATGCAGAAACTTAGTGATGTAATGGACAAGCATTCATGGCCAGTTTTAAAGGTGTATGGTATATAGGTAGCCAATCACACAGTCATCACCTACAGCAGAGTACTATAAAGGATGCATACACCCTATACCTCTCTACTTCTTAATGCAAAAAATCTGTACAAAGCTTGATCAAATGGGGGTACAAATAGAGACATTTTAAATATTGCTCTTATAAACTTAGAAAGTTGATAGAGTAACAGGATTTGTTTTACTATACATTTTCTGAAGGACATGAACTCTGAAACTCAAATGTGTGTCATTCTTTAGTGGCTACAATCCTGAAATCATCCCAGTGATTTGCCACGAAAAAAGAGGAACAAGCCAAAAATATGAGCCAAAAATCTGGACATTCTGCAGAAATCTGTACAGTTGAGAAGTATGATACACCCTACAATCTGATTTTTCCTCCATACTCTGCACCATTGGAGGGAATGTTAACTGAAAGAATGATAGGAGTTGCTGTAGGTCTGCTACATCTGTATGTGCTAGATGCTGAAGTCAGTTCTGCTGCTGCTGCTGCTGACAATAGGCCTAGGCTGAAAAGGAGAAGACTGTTCAGGTGCAGGGCAACCTTCCATTAGCTACATGAGCTAGAGATTGTAGAGTTCTACCGGGTGAACAGGGACATACTACAAGAACTCACCGAGCTCAAACGCCCTCAACTCAGACCAACAGCCAGCAAAGATGAACCCATCTCAGTGGAAACAAAGGTATGTGTAGCCCTTAGGATACTGAGCATGCCCAAACAGTTAAAATGAGCACAATTTTGTTGCCCCATCAGCAGACTGACCTGATATATATATATATATATATATATATATATATATATATATATATATATATATATATATATATATAGAGATATATATATATATATATATATATATATATATATATATATATATATATATATATATAGATATGTCTACATGTACAGACATATAGTTATACATATCCATCTGTCACTATATCATATCTATCACTATGTAGTGTTAAATAGACATATACTGATATATATATATATATATATATATATATATATATATATATATAGCTATATATATTACACTGATACACAGACTCTCCCCATATATCTAAATAACACATATACATATCATAGACATGCACAGCTACATATATATATATATATATATATATATATATATATATACACACACACACACACACACACACACACACACACACACACACACACACACACACACACACACACACACACACACACACACACACACACACACACACACACACACATCCCTGTTAATTACAGAAATATGTGTGTGGATGTCTGTATTGTCCTATGTACTCTAATAATGGTGAGTAAATCTGCACTATTACACATCCATACTGTTGCTCAAAGGATCCAAAGTAAGGGAGCAATAGTATATAACCCAATTACCTATAGACCCATGTGCCTGTTGGATGTCACCACATAGAGAGACACAGGTGAGCAGGTGGTGTAATGTACAATGTTATCAACAGATGCATGGACAGGGCACATTGTTCTCATCCACAGGTCTACCCATCTAACTGCAAGCAGTAACATATGCCCATACTGGTAACTGTACACACATAGCTAGGATAATAACAGTTAGCCCACTGCTAGGATACTAGATACAAACAACAGTACAAAGCAATATCACTTTGCAGACCACAAATGCTGTTCAGCACAAGCCTAGTTTGTGTAATGAACAGGTACTGTGCCTGCACTCACATAGTCAACAAACTCAACCTGTGGCACGTGCAATATGTACTGTGGTCTATATTGAGTACAAGTAGATATGTAGGGGTTCTAATCTCACTACAAGCTACTTGGTGCATGTGTGTGTGTGTGTTTAGCCATACAAAACAATTGTCATGCCTTCATGGGCTATCCACCTGCAAAGGTTATGTACTCTGTCCTCATCTACAAGGCCTGATGATATCATCCATCTTAAGAATACTAGCTGAAAGTAAAACATCAGGGCTTAAGTCATGGCGCATGCAATAAATACTGTGATCTATAGTGTGTAAGACTAGATAGGTAGAGGTTCTAATCTCACTGCAGGCTACCTAGTGCATGTGTGTTTATATAACCTTGCAAAACAACTGCCAGGCCTTTATAGACTATCCACCTGCAATAATGATTCATGTTTTGGCCCTGTAACTTGCTGCTGGCTTCCACATTGCCCTCATCTACAAGGCCTGATAATGTCATCCATCTTAAGACTACCAGCTGACAGCATAGCATCAGGAGTTAAGCCATGATGTGTGCAGTAAATACTGTGATCTGCAGTATGTAAGACTAGATAGATAAGGGTTCTAATCTCACTGCAGGCATAAATATGATCATCTTGGTAACATAGAAATAAGTATGGTTTTGCATTATTGTATTTGTAGTGTGTAATGTGGCCCACCAGTGGACTGACCACAACAATGCCTGCCAATGTCATCAAGCATAGTATGCCCTGAATTGATAGTGCTAGCAAAATTGAGGTGTGTAGTGTGCATCATGTACTGTGATCTGTATTGTGTACCATTATATAGGTACGTTTTCTAATCTACATACAGTCAACTTGCATTATGTGTGTGCCTTGGCATGTTCTGTACGCAGTGATTGGAAGTGGTTGGAAGTGGTGCTAGCCTCAATGCAGCCATGGTTGTGTGTGAGCCTGTGCATTTTACATCATGTTATGGAACCACAGGACATTTGAACGTCACCAGCGTAATGGCCATACAGCCCTCACAATCATAGATATCTTTATACCCATAGTTACAGGATCAGCACATACTGCCCCATTCATGAGGGACATAGGCAAACATGCTATGTTGCTGTGTTGAGATAAAGGTTGCCCAGCCATTCATATAGATGGCATGTGGTGAGGTGCATTGAGGTCCTCTGTGTGTCATTAGGCAAGGTTCTGTTTCAAGGGTGTGTTTAAGTCTGCTAGACTAATCTCTTCCACATGAATGTAGTACCAAAGTCACATTAGAGGTTAATGTCCTTAGAGTGGGTTATCCATCTACTATGCCTCCTACAGACAGGCAGAATATGTAATAAAGCAGAGTCACACATTGCCTTTTATGCAAGGCACAGATCACATCTGCGTAGTCTATATGTCACAGGTGACAATGACACACATTGCAGACTATCCACACTGTACACATACGGGAGATGTGAAGTGACACTGTACACATACGGGAGATGTGAAGTGACCTTGTGAAGGACAATACTGTTGTGTGCAATTGCCAGTATTCCTTGGAAAGTTACATCACCAAATGGCAATTGCACTCAGATATTGGGATGCTGAGGGAAGAGTACTTGGAGGTTATGAGCATTTCATGTATAGGTGACTGCGGCCTCAACATGATTCCCACCATACCACTGTAGAGACAGGATTATCTGAGGCACATTAGGTGTAAATCTGTGTGGCCAGATTTGTGTGCCCAATTCATTCACCCCTGACTATGTACATCACATATTGCCACTGATGTGCTACTTACCAGGTACATAGGTCTAACCGATGTAACTGATACTACATATATATTTGCAAGGAGTTTATGGCCATTACAATGTCAACAGAGATGTGTTTGTAATACCCTCTTGCAGGATATCGATACACCACAGAGACTCTATGAGTGCTCACAATTTGCAGGCATCAGCCAACATTGTTAACCACAGTCAGTCAGTAATCGCATGTATTGTGGTTGAATGGATTCCAAGCAGTAGAGGACCCAGGACTCTGCTCTGTTGAGGACTGCTGCTAACAGATCAGCTATTGGAGGAGGATGTCTCTATGTTGTGTGTGTGTGTGTGTGTGTGTGTGTGTGTGTGTGTGTGTGTGTGTGTGTGTGTGTGTGTGAGCAATGGGCCACTTAGTGACACCTACAATGATAGTATCGTGGATGCCTAAGTGGGTGCTTTGTAAATGTTGCCTGAGCAGGGGATATAGTCAGAAGGCTTTGCTGAGTCTAAGGGATTGTATGCCCTGATGTGCCCTCACTCAGATCTATGGTCACTGCCTCAGAAATGCCCATCACTTGTAACAGTCATGCTCCCCCTGTCACACATCCAAACTGTGTAGTCAACTGTGTATAGAACACATATATGCATGCTGATCAGCTTCATGATGATCGCCCCTACAGCCATACAGATATGGATACTCAGACAAAGAGGTGTACAAGGGTATAAGAGTTGCCATTGTCCAGTCACCTTGTGTGTAGCCAATAGTGACAGTATGATTGCAAGGGTGCCCCACTGGTGTTAATATTCCTTGTCAGATCACATGTGGGATGCAGCCTGGAATGTTAGCATGTGTGATAGATGCTGTGTATCCTCCACTGAGAGGTCAGTTATGAACTGCTCTGTAAATATGGAAGTAATGGGACAGGTTGTAGAAATGTAATGTGTCACATGTGGTGGGGACAAGGGAGTGTAGCTGATGCAGACAATGTGGGTTTGCAGGTCAAGTATGAGTCCAGACCCATCATATGTGGCATCATGACATATGAAGTCATCGACAATCTGGGCCTGCCCTTTGGTCACACATGTAAGTACACTGTGTGTTGTGTTTCTGCTTTGCATGGGTGGCTACTTTTGTCACTTACCGTGGATACTCAGCATCACAACAACACTATGTGCTTCTTTTAGATGAGGAGGTAGTGCTTCCATGTATGAGGGGACACTCTCATCCCAAATGTCACACAGCACTGTCCACCCATTACTGTACAGCCAGCTAATGGCAGTTGTCCAGCAGTCAGTTTTGCTGATCCATGATGAATCCCTCCTGTCATGTACAGCTGAGTTCATGCCATTGTAATGCTGCTGACTATGCATGGGTGTAGAGCTCTGCATACTTGCCTGTCCCATCTGTAGAGGGGTGCAGTCATGCTATCTCAACCATCCCACAGGCGGTAATAAATGGCAGTCTTGACATATGTCTGTATTGCCTGCAATGGGGGGTATGTGCTGATAGTTGTAAGGAGACTGATCTGTGGCCAGATCCCACCAAGGAGGACCTCACATTGGGGGGCTGTCCTGGTCACCCATATTGATAGATGCACTGCTTTGGTTCCATGTGTGGGGATGTCACAGTAGTGATGCAGGGTAATGTGGGTGAGGACCATGACTAAGCAACACAGTGTATACATATTATACTTCCATAACATGAGTCTCTTCCTGCAACATGATGGACGTAACTACAACACTTGCTTGCATGGCGGACAACTAGCAGGTAGTGCCAAATGGTGTCCCAAGATCTCTGAGTCATGTCACCTGAAATGCTATGATAGGAGTTAGCATGGATACAAGCACTGACACTGTCATGCACCTAGTGACACTGTACCAAACACTGTTATGTTTGCACAAAGCCAGATCATGTCTACCAGCTGTAACTGGCAGAGCCCATTGAGTGTTACACTATACAATGGATGTCAGACATGTCTCACTCCACCAACTATGCCCTGACAAGGTGTATAACAATATTAGGCCAGCAGGCCTCTGTGGAAACTGTGTACATCATGTACAGAGTGTTATGTCAGCTGGTGGATAGGCAAGTGTCTGACAGTCATACTCCTGGAAGATAGCACTGGGAGACCTGCACTGCAATGATGTCATTCACCAATGGGTTTCACCATCCTCCATTATTGGCATACCCTATCTACCTATTCCATTGTTGCAGTCACAGCTAGTGCCAGTAACCTTTGACTGAGTACATTAGCTGGTGATTGTGACAGCTGCCAGTATGCAGGCTCCCAAACAGAACCAACAGGTATCCAGGTTGGCCTAAGACACAGCGAGTAGTACATTGCACCACTGACAGAGACTAACTACCAACAACTGCAAAATACTATCCTGTGGAATATCATCCATCCCTACAAAATATTATAGTCTCTGCACACCACACACAGTTGAGCCATTCCACATGGAATTATGGACACAGAGTAATGCAACCTTCGACTCTCACTGGTCGGTAAGATGTGGAGATGCATTCACTGTTGTACACCCTACACTGAAAGGTTTGAGATGTAAATCCCAGACTGTCACTGCTATACTGAATGTGGCAATCATCACAGCTATCATTGTATGCAATGGCACCCTTGCTATGTCACTACACAGGCATATCATACAACTGTAACAGCCTACACAGGTTCCATGGTACACCAATACACAGAGTAGATAACATGTCCTATGGAGTCTGTGTCATGACTGTTCATGTGTAGTCTGTCCCCTAAAGACTTTGGAGGGGATGTGTCTGGCTCCATACAGGGAGGTGTCGGATACCACTGTGTACCTACCCATATCCATGACAAGACTAACACGTCTCATCTATTCTACATGCCTACATCACTGTGGTATACATACATGCTGGAGAGACAGGTACCGCATGTAAAGCAGACAGTACACCCTACATGATACAGGCCCCCATGAATGTGAAGCACACATCTGCTGTGACACACATCATGTGCATGGTTACACACTGGGATGCAGAGCACGACAATCATAACTGGTGGCAGGAAGCTCTCTCTACTGGACACAGGATATTTGTAGATGGGTCATCACAATCACCATAGTGTATAGATGTGTGAGCTCCCAAAATCCTGGTGAAGCTTGTCAAAGGTAGCAGACCTGTTCACAGATTAGGGATGCATGAGTATGCTAAATGTTGCCATTGTCCTTGTTAGCTTGTTGTACACATGTAAACCTATGGAACCATGCACTTATAGTGGTGTACCTTGCTGAAGAAATATTTCTGCTGTGCTGACATGTCATTCTGTCCTACTTCATTGCCAGTGTGCATCCATAGATTATCTCAACAGACTTCTGAAACAGAACCATAAACAGGTCCATGACACACCTGTCACCATGTAAGTATACAGCTATTACAACATCATACAGCATAAGGTACACCAAATTATATGGTGTACTTGTGACAAAAGCCAGCATACAGTATCTGTCATTAACCACTTCAAGTGGTATGGCAAAACAACACTGCTTTACACAAGTACATGTTAACTAATATAGTCACCCTGTGCATCAGACACATAGCTTTATTTCCCTGCATCAATGGTGAGGATGACAGGGATGTGACACAGGTATCATAACTTGCACAGGGTGTTGTGTGGGGGTGTAGGAGGCCTAGGCTGACCCAAACAGTTGGCAGCATGTGCGTGAGTCAGGAAGGGAAGCAGGTAAGATGGACCATGGAAAGATGCCATGTGTGTCTGTAGGTGACCTGCATTTAACAGCGGTGTGCGAGTGGATGCATGTACACAGTCAAGCTTAGTGTTAGGCCTACATGTGTTTATGCTGGACAGCTTTGGACCTCACATAGTAGACTTGACAGCTCACTGTCTCTGGACCCAAACTCGGGAACTGGCTCTGCCAGGAGTTGCACTGGCACCTCCATGCTCAAGGTCAGAAGTGGTACTAGTACCTGATGGTTACTGCCATCTGCTGGGACTGTGTCCCCCACAGGAATGCCCAGGACCATGTGTTTATGGCCTGCCTCATTGTGGTGTGGACAACATACTCCCCTCTCTAGCATTGGATGTACTGCCACTACGGGGGCATGATTGTGCACAGCCCTGTAGACTATCAGCAGTTGGGGTTTTTGATCAATGTCCATGAGTCCAATGTTCAAATCCAACCACAAGTTTCAGCACAGACAATGTGGAGTCAAAGGCAGACACTGTCTCAGCCCACCTTCTGTCCACTGCATCAGTCAACCAATCCAGGGTGTCCCTAATGCAGTGGAGGCAGTCATGGATGTCAGACTGTGCTGCATGCATAACCCTAAGCATACATCTGGTGTTCCGCTCAGAATGTGCCTGTGCCTCCATGATGGCCCAAAACATGTGCCGAGTGACCCCTGATGTGACAACTGAAACAGGTGGTGGACAGACAGCAGGCCTCCTACAAGCACCCCTGTTAATCTGCCTGTGTGGGACCTCACCAGCTTTCTGGCTATGGCCAGAGTCTACTCTGTGTGCAGTGAGAGTGTAGGCAGAAGAGAGATGCCTACCTCTGGGATGGATTCAGCCCTCAGCAGCCACTCCCATGCCTCACTGTGGCCAACATCATCATCATCAGAGTCCGAAGAGACACTGACATCAGGTTGTGTAGGGGATAGAGACCAACTCCACCCATCACCTGTGATAAGAAAGACCAAAGAAGTACATGAATAAAATATACATTCAACTCAAGACCTTTATAACAATAACTTCAAGTAAATCATGTAAAACATGACCAGTATAATTTACCTTTTAATTAAGCAATATAACAGTATACTTGATACATCAACACCTAAAAACCCAGTACACCTATCTTAATAAATATATTGAAATATACGTTTCACTGCCTAATTTAATGTCCTTTCAATCTTTTGTGTTTTGAAAGGCATTTTAGAGTAAATGCCTCATTTAAACCAAGAGGCTTGTATTTTCTTAACTGTCACTGCCAAAGTCTTTCTATTTGTTCAACTACACTCCTGTGATTACCCCCTCTAAGATCCTTATGTATCTGTTCCAGAATGTAAAATAAAAACATTCTACCCTGTTTACACATGGCATTATGTTTAAATAGGGTATTATTCTGGCCCTTAACTTTAAAAGAATATAAATGTTCCTTAACAAAACAGTGTCATGCTTACCAGGAGCAGGACCACAGCCTTGGCCACTACCTGATGGACCTGTGAAAAGCTGAGGGTGAGGTAATGTCAGGAAGAACACAGGTTACAGCAATACATACGTACATCAAACATTCATGGAACCTACTGTGTTACTTGTTGTATTAGTCACATTCTGAGTACAACTGAGGTAACCCCCCCCCCACAAAGAGTTAAGACCTGACAAACATGTAAAAGTATGTACAGCCTGACACAGTGACTGCTACAGCATTATAGTGCTGATCACAGTAAGCCTACCTGCATGCTCCTCTGCTGTGAAAACTGTGGCACCCACCTAAACGATATATGGTGTGACGGATGCCTGGGAGCTGTCATGTGTGCCTAGGTTCACCAGGAATTCCTCAGTGGCCATGAGCGGTTGTTCTACTGTAGACCCTCCACTGGTGATGGCATGATCCCTGGCTACATCTGCTTCCCTTCATCATGCAGCATTGATAATGTCTGTTGCACGGTGTCAAACCTGTTCATATGTCTTGCTCTGATGGCCCATGCCATTCACATCACGGACAAAGTCTGCCCAGAAGGCAGCCTGCTGTTCCCTGTTTTGCATCCCCCTGGACAGTAGGATGTGATGATGTTGCCTTAGCCTTCCAGTATAATTTCATTTTCCACATCAGAGAAGGGTGAATAGCTTCTACAATGCATGATTCCAGAAAGACAAAAAAGGGGACCACATTACAAGATAACATACGTGGAAGTATACTATGTAGAGATACAGCAAGAACAACATGGCTGGCAATATCCACTGCTTGCTCATACATGTCATACTCCGCAGTGTTCAAACATACTAAGTGTGTTGATACAAATGAGATAGTAGCAATAGTTATGTATTCCCGTTTGTGCCATGACAGATACTGCTGTATCATACACCCAACACCTGGGTATACTGTAGTGTGCCCCCTAAGGGTAACCCCCTGATAATACGTCATAGGAACAGTGCCACACAATTAGCAGTGTGCTATTACAACCACTACAAGGGGATACTTCAACGAGACTATTGTATCACAATGACAACAGACAATGCACCCTTGATGTATAGTACATCCCGTGTAGGTGTAAGACAGCAAGAGATTAATGACATGTTATTATCACAGGTCTATGACAGGCTTAATGCTGTATTCCCTATTCCCATACATCTATTCACCCATCTGCATCCTGCTGTACACAAATTACATACCTGATGGAGTGCAGTACTCCTTTGTTGATATGTGGTGATAGTAAAGTTTTCACAAAGGCGTGCTCTGTGTGAGGAAAGTCTAATACAGACTGGTTCTCCATAGCCAGCTGCTTGCCTTTTAACCATGCTTCTCATCAACAGATGATTGCCTCTAAACCAATCTGTGCATATGAAATGCTAATTGCAGCAAACACAGTTGATTTTCACTACCTTCAGCAATGACATCAACCACTGTACAAAATACAAAGCCTTCATGTAGGTTTGGGCCCATTTCTGATATGTTGTACTGGACATTACTGGGGTGAGGAGATGACATCACAGAGGGTAGGTCTGTAGCAGAAACCTTATCATAGAGATGTGTGTGCAACTGGCTGCAGCTGCTGATAATAGACAAAGGCAGAGAGTGTGAACATTTTGGAGGACAACAACCTGTGAGGCTACCCTTTCCACTACAAATAAGGCATGTGTTTAAGGTACGTATGTTAAGCAATGGTATTACTAACAGAGTACTAGGCAACATGTTTAGTGTGTTCTTGGGTAAGATGGGGTATAAATATACGAATATGTCCACCATTTGAGCAACTGCCAGGCCATGTGTTACAGTCTGGTAGTAATTTGCAGCGTGTATGAGGGCAGGCCTTATTACAAGCAAGGACTTCCAATGTGTATGTTATCTGTGCAGCTGTGATAATCTGCACAATGACTTTGGAAGAATTGTGTGGTGCACTCTGATATTAGCAGCCCACATTTGTACTACGTGCATTGACATTCTGTCTGAATGCATATTAATGCATGACTTGACACTTTATGCACATATAAGTTTTGCTATAGGGATATGTGAAGTCTGTTCCTACCTGCAGGCCTGTGACCTCCATCACTGAAAAGCCGACATGTTATTTGAAATACATTGTATGGATAAAGAGTGCATGACTCATTCATTAATTGCTGCCTTCACAATATTGTAAATTCACTTTTATACACCACTGGATTTGAACCCAGGACTGTGTGCGACAAAATGTATCATTTGTAAGGCAATTAACAGACTGAGCTACTGAAGCACTGTTGCAGCAGCTGTATTTGCAAGATATATGTGCACCCATACAGACTGCGACATACATTTTCTACATCTATCAGTATATGCATGGCTTTATATGGATGTATGTGCACACCAGGGTCCCAACTAAACATGCATTTTGCCATTAATGCCTTAGCAGGCGTTTTTCTATATCTTGCTGCTGAAGGGCATATTTACCTGCTATCACAGGCCTCATTTGCATCCATTATTCTGTCTTTGGCTTTCTAGTGGTGTACTATTGCACCAGAGTCGAAGGTACACTCCCATTTTTAATCTTTTTACTTTAATTACATTTTAATCAAGTTCACGTGGCATGACACATCGGGCAGCTCTGCTATAACACACAATGATTGTAATTGGCAATTACTATATTTTCTTTAAATCAGCTGCCTTAAAAAAAGAGTTGTGTGGTGTGGCAGGTTAATGCAGTGGACTGCAGGTGTGATGGTCTTGGGTTCGAAATTTTGCTCAGGTGTTCACTTTCTAAGTGTCTATTACAAGTTTATAAACACATATAGTTAATATAGCTCTATCTAGCTGAACTTTGCAAAGCTGCAACGTGCTAAAAAATATAAAGAAAAGAAAAATAGGGACATAGAAAAGTGCGAAATGGGATGCCAGCGGGGGAAAAATAAAGTGAAAGGCAGGTAGGGATATGCAGGAAGGGTGTAAGGAATAACCATAGGTATCCATTTCTTATACAGCAACAACTGTGCACTTTAACAGAATTTGTACATGACTTTGAACTCTCAACCCCATAGAGAGGGGTGAGGACAACATAACTGCATTGTCAAGCCAATTGAACCAAATTATGTGTGTCCAGTTGACACGTGAGAAATGGCGAATTGGCAAAATGGCGAATTGTATGGGACAATATTGTGCATATTTTTTTTAAGGTGAGAGTGAAATGTTGGGGAAGGGACATAGGTACATGTCGGGGAATGTAGTTGGGTAGGTGAGGATACATTTACAGACAGACAGACAGGATAGCCAAAACAGCAGACAAGGGCAGTGTGTGACACATGAGGGGGTTAAACACTTTGGAGAATTAAGTTTTAAAATGACATCACATTTAATAAGATATTGCATTTAAAAGAAACTTGCATTTAAAAATATAGTAGGAGAGAAACCACAATTTTTATATAGAAATTCTGAAACATTAAAGCAAAAATTATGTTACAAGGATTTTAAAGAAATAAAAGAAAGAGCTCAATGAAAAATGGGGACAGTAAAATGTTATAATTGTAGTTGTTGTAGTGATATATATGATAAGACAGATAATTTTGAGCATCCTGTAACTAAAGAAATATTCACCTTCAGGACCCCCGTTAACTGTAATATGACCCACGTGGTATATTTAGCCACATGCACATTATGTACATCATTTTATGTGGGTAAGACCACTAGGAAATTAAGAGAATGGATAGTAGGACATAAATCAGAGATTAGAAGGAAAGTAGTAACAAATACGTTGAGTGAGCATATCTCTGAGAATAATAGTACACACAAATTTAAGTTTAGGGGAATAGGTACAGTGAATATGGGAAGAAGGGGAGGTGATATGAATAATACTCTGGAACTGAAGGAGTATGAATGGATTATTAGACTTCAGGCAGATGCCAAGCCGGGTTTGAACAATGCAGTTAGTTTAAAGCCAGTATTAATAAAAAGGCAAAGAGAAAATGTTTAATTTAATTTAATGTAATATATATTTTTAATATTGTTATTATGTATATATTTATATGTCTAGAATATAGTAACATGTTTTAAATAAGTTTTAGGTACTATTCTTTTAAATGCAGATTTCTTTAAAATGCAATATCTTATTAAATGTGATGTCATTTTAAAAGTTAATTGTTAGTTCATGATGTTAGGCTGGCTGTAACATGTGACTTCAAATGGCTCCCTTTTTAAATAATGAAAAGTTTATTTGTTTTTATGTACTGATGAAGGGTGGTTAACCCGAAAGCTTTGCGTTAAATTTTGGCATGATTTATTCATATTTATAGTTTCCACCAGCTCATTCTCTCAAACTGTAACTTCTGATGTATAGATTGCAAGCTGCTCATTTGTTTTTATTATTTCACTTTCAAATGCTTCCATCAGTCTCTTCCAGTGCACCTCAAACTCCATTCACATATGTGGACTCCGTAACTGAGTGCAGACCAATCTTATCACAAAAACTTCTATGTATAAATATGTATATATCAATATCTCTCTCTCTCTCTCTCTCTCTCTATATATATATATATATATATATATATATATATATATATTTATTTATTTATTTATTTATTTCTAGTTTGATGACTGGGGATGCCAATTGGGCTCAGGGAGTCCATTTTCAGTGGAGGCCCTGGAAGAAAAGCTCCATGTTACAAAGTTTAGATACAGAGACAATATAGAAAAGAAGAACAATTTACAACTATATTTCATGCTAGAGAGCAGGTGTAATTTCTTAGGTATGTTGCATTTAGATACAGACACAATATTAATAATGAACAATTTGCAGTTACATTTTATGTTAGAGAGCAGGTGTAAATTCTTAGGTACATGGTACAAATCTGATATTTACAATAAGTACATATGTATGGTAGCCTATAGATCATAGCTAGAGAGGCTAGTAATCATAGCTGGAGAGTGGTTTAGAGGTGGAGAGAGAATTATAGGACATGGTGGGGAGAGTGCAGTTGCATTTCCTGTTAGAGGAAAGGTAGGAATATAACTGAGTTTTAAAGTTTTCAAAGTCTGCACAGGTCCTTAGAGAGGAAGAAAGAGAATTCCATTTATTTGCTAAGGAAAAGGATAGCAGGAGTTGACCAGCAGGGTTATATAGATAGATATATAGATTGAGATACATATCTGTATAAATATATATATATATATATATATATATATATATATATATATATATATATATATATATATAAAACTCTCCACTGTGCCGTGATTGATCACCTTCACTTGTGAGGTAGCATGTATGTACCTCCTGGTAGCAGCAAAGGTATACTATGGAAGCCATCAGTGGGTGGGGACACGAAGCATATAGAAACAAGTCTCCCCTCCCAACAGGTGAGAATACTCTTGGTGCCTTGCACTCATCTCCAAGTGAAACAAATGGGTCTACACATTCACATCCTTTGGCTTGATGAATGGGTACTTGAAGAGCAGGGTCAGTGGTCACTGAGTAGCTGAAGGGGTTCAAAAAAAAAACTGTCACAAGACATGAAAATATTTCCTTACAGTTATTACATCACTTTTGACTAGATCCTATGACCACCTGCTGTATTATCCACCATAAACTTTGACATTTAGCTTCATAGGTGTTTACTAGGCTAACAACCACAAATGCCTTTTTAAGCCTAGCCATGCATCCTAAATCTCTGACAAGTTCTGATACCCTTGATAAGTGTAAGCATGGGCCTGGGTGATAAACCATTTACAGGTTACCTGTTTGCATTAGAGACACAGGTGCCAAACCAGTGATGAATTTCTGGTTTCCCATCCAATTGTCCAAGTTGCACTTGAATTGAGTTAGGGAGGAACTCTGCTTCACATAGATGGCGAGCCTGTTCCATAGACAGGGTAGTCTCTGGGATACATATTTATTTCTCCAGCAGGTCCTATTTATATCACAGAGAAGGTTTAAGTCTTTAGAATGGGTAATTCTGCTACTGTTTGTTTTTGGTGGATATGCAGGAGGTCCATCAGAATGGGGTCTGACAATGCCCTGTATGCCAGGCATAGAGCTCCCCTCAAAAGCCTGTAGGAGGCAGAATACAGGGATAGGGTCTTGAGGTGGTCTATTTCTCTTCATATTCACTGCACATGATTTAAATTCTACTCATACTTTGTGACCTTGTCCTGAGTTAATGGTCTGACACATAGCTCTTTCAGTCTGAAAAGCAAAAATGTTTCTGTTTGCTGTAGGTGCACTATATAATTGGTATGTTTGTCTTCATAGATTCATAGGAAAGTACTAGACTAGCTATCCTTGTGGGTCATTTTAAGCCTAGACAAATTCTCTTTTGGTGCTTGAATTAACCTATCCCATTTGGTTATAGATTGGCCATACCCATCCCATGGATGATACTTATATATTACTCCTTATGAGAATAACTGGGATCATACCATAGATAATTTGACACAATTTATGCATGGGATAAAGCATTTAGGAGCTGAGTTGCCTCTGTCCATTTAAAGCACAGGGAGCAGTTCTGGGGTAAATTTTCTATTTCCCATCCACAGATCTAAGTTGCACTTGAAAATGGACAAGGATGAACATTGTTTTATTATGGTGAATTTGTTCTACAGCAGCAGTACCCTCTGCAAGATGGGTCTAGGACTATTCACTGAAAGCACATTTCACTGAAACACATTTGACTGTGCACAATTCACTGAAAGCTCAATTCACTGAAAACACAATTCACTGAAACACATTTCACTGAAAGTTATATATGCCCTTTTCCCCACTGCAGTGAAACCCTGGAGTTAGAAAACATAGTGGGGGGGGGGCACTGACCCCCCCCACATTGGGGGGCGTGGGAGGCATAGCCCCCACCTATTTTAAATATTTTGAACGATACACATGGATACTTGCAATTTCAATAAATTACTCTTTTCTAAACTTAATATATATCCAAACTATGTGGGGGGCTATGCCCCCCATACCCTCTAATGTGGGGGGCAGTGCCCCATCCCCCTTACTATATATACTAACTTCAGGGTTGTACTACAGTGGGGAAAAGGCCATATATAACTTTCAGTGAAATGTGTTTCAGTGAATTGAATTTTCAGTGAATTGTGCTTTCAGTGATTTGTGCACAGTCATTTGACTTTCAGTGAAATGTGCTTTCAGTGAATAGTCCTAGACCCCTGCGAGATATACCTATCCCTCCAAACCATGCTATTGATGTTGCAGAAGACATTTAAATACCTAGGCTAAGAATGATGCAATTTGACTTGTTGATGTACAACAAATCCATTAGTGATGGGTTGGAGCATGCCTTCTATGCCAGACACTGGTCACCTCTTAGCAGTCTTTCCGATATTGAGTATAGTGTCAGGGCTTTGAGTCCTTTTTCTACAGACCTTCTCTTGTACATTCTGCTAAGTTTGCTTTTTAACATTACAATCACTTCTTTATTTTTCACTAAAATGCAAAGTTCCAAAATGTCTTTGTCTTTACTGACTTAATACCATCTTCATGTGTCAGTGATCTTTTATAGTTTCAGCTCCCCATCTTTATTTATTCATTTATTTTAATTTTCAGCACAAAGACACAACATAGATTATGATCAGGTTTCCAGTCATAATGAACTTGCTATGTGTTTCAGACATTGTGGTCAAGAACTTTACCTTGAAGATTGAGAGCTGAATCATGACATCCACATCAGTAACACATAACTACTATATTTGTAGTGCATGGACCGCCATGATTAAACTCTGAAGTCCTAAAAGAGACCTGATATTAATAGCACTTTCAAGGACTTAGCAAAAGCTGCTAAACAACACCTAAGTGCTATTAACTATTAAGATCATGTCTCCTTGCTATGGACAAACAGCAGATGGGTCTATATTATAACATCGAAGTCTTAAAACTTCGAATGTTATAATATCGACCCCTATTCAGCGAACGCTTGAAATAGCAAAGCTGCAGAACACCGAATACTTTTCTAGGGAAAGTATTTGGTAGGCCATTTCTGCAGCTTTGCTATTTCCTCAACTGTGGAGTGAAGGTTACGGACTGGGTTAAGGTAAGCGTGCGAACGAAGGTGAGTGTGCGATAGGGACCTTAGGGTTAGGGAGCGGGTAAGGTGAGTGTGTGATAGGGACTTTAGGGTTAGGGAACGGGTAAGGTGAGTGTACGATAGAGGCTTTAGGGTTAGGGAGCGGGTAAGGTGAGTGTGCGATAGTTAGGGACCTTAGGGTTAGGGTTGGGTTAAGGTAAAAGGATAGCTAGTGGTGTATATATGGTTTAGTGTAGGGTTTTGTGAAGTGTATGTGTGTGGATTATTTATTTTGGTGTCTTGTGTTGTGTGTATGTTTGTCAAAACAGCGGATTTTTTCCCTGGGAAAAAATTTGCTATTCTGACTGTTCAGTTTTCTGGTGTTTCGATCAAATGGGTTTGATATTATAACATTCGAAGTTGTGAGACTTTGATGTTATAATATAGACTGACAGCAGATAGTGCCTGTTGGCAAAGAGTAGAGTCAGAAGGTAAAACAGATTTTTAAAAACCGTTAGAACTTTACTGTGCCACAGACAGTTTTTAAAGCTGTTAATTCTATAGAGGGGGTATTTATTTATGTCTACTGCAGTGCTGAGTGCATTACCTCCTTTCAAATGCTCTGAAAGCTAGTATAAGACTTTGTGTATGTACATTTTTTTTCCTGTAACTAATAGTGCATGAAATAGATAAAACTCCATACAGTATAAAGAATTCCAATCAGGCCACCAACTAAAACACTTTATTATGTGTAACTGAAGAAAACAAGGCACAGAAACACAACTGGAAGTATAAAATGTTAAAAGTTTAAAGAGGTAAGCACTTTCACACCAAATACTACTGCTTCTTTAGACCATATAAAAAACTACATCAGCAAACACTTTTAATATATTCACTCTAGTTCAAAGCAGCCAATAAACATCAGCAGCTTGTATCAGAGACATCATGCTTTCAGTGCAGGTTTAATAGAAACCCTATCATTTAGACCTTGGCATTTATCAGCTTGCCATAAAATAATCCAATGCAATTGTCTGCTTTCAGTGAAATTTTTCACATCACCTCCACGTATATTTTCAGAAATAATTTCAACAACTTGAAATCTAAAGCCATGTTCATTTTCATTCTGCATGCAGTGTCTGGCTAGTGCATTTTTGGTGTCACCATTCCTAATACAATACATAGGTTCACAGGTTCATAGGTTCATACTAGGCTATCTGCCCTAGGGCATTTATAAGCCTAGCCAGAGTGTGTGTGGCTTTCACCACCCCTTAGGATGAGAATACTATGCCCTTTTAGGGTTTAGTTTACTGTGCCTCTGTCTAGTAGTGACACAGAGATGACCCCCGGGGTAAACCTACGATCTCCCATCCACTCGTCGAGATTTCTCTTGAATAGAGTCAGTGAGGGGCTCTGCCTAACATGGACTGGGATTCTGTTCCAGAGTGTAGGGAGCCTCTGGGCTATGAATCTGTCCCTCCAGCACGTCCTATTTATTTCTGTGTTGAGGTTTAAGTCTCTTGTTCTCGTGGCTCTGATGGATTTGGATTTTCTGAGGTGGAGCATGTCCATTAATTCCGGATTGGACATGGCCTTGTACGTCAGGCACAGATCACCTCTGAGTAGGCGGTATGCAACTGAATAGAGCTGGAGTTTTTTCAGTCGGGCAGCATATGACATATGTTTAAGACCCTGTATCCTCTTGGTGAGGAACTTTTGGGGTCTTTCCAACTGCTGCAGGTGTCGGGTGAGATACATCCCAAATGGGGCATTGTACTCAATCATTGGCCTGATAAGAGAAGAGTACAGGGGCACAATGACCTCTCTTGATCTAGATGTGAAACCCTTCATGATAAGGTGGGAAATATAGAAGGTCTTCCTAACCGCTTTGGCAATGTGAGTGTCAAATGAGAGGTTACTGTCAACCTGGGTCCCTAGGTCCCTGATTACCTCTTCTGTACTTAATGGATTACCACCTATGTGGTAATTTGTCGGTACCTTGTTTTTCCCAAAGGGTATGACTATACATGTTTTGGCGTACAGCTTAAGGCCATGGCTCTGGCACCAATTATCTGTTTCTATGAGGCCTCTCTGAAGGATGTTTGTGTCCGCTGGAGTATCAATTATGGCGCCCAGTTTGCAGTCATCTGCAAACTTTGTCAGCCACAATCCTCCTATGTTTGCCTCTACCTCGGAAAAATAAATGCCGAACAAGAGGGGTCCCAGGACTGAGCCCTGTGGGACACCGCTTGTGACTGGCTTAGAGTCTGACATAGCTCCAGCAACTCTGACCCTGTGGGTTCTGTCCTTGAGCCAGTTTGCAACCCATCTTGTGACATATGGGTTTACATTTAAGCTGGTGAGTTTGTCTATGATGCCCGAGTGGGGTATTGTGTCAAAGGCTTTTGCAAGGTCACAGTAGGCTGTGTGAACTGCCTTACCCTCATCAATGGCCTTAGTGACTGCTTCAAAAAAGTCGACCAAGTTCAAAAGGCAGGATCTGCCCTTGACAAAGCTAAATTGGGTAGGATCCAATGTCTGTAGGTCCCCAATGTCTTTGTTTATGAGTTCCATAATGATCCTCTCCATAGCTTTGCAGACCAGGCTCATCAAGCTTATGGGGCGGTAATTTCCAGGGTCCGTAGAAGCACCGCCTTTGTGAAGTGGGACCACTGTTGCCGTACACCACTCTTTGGGTACGTATCCTGTAGTAAGGCTAAGATTAAACAGCAGCCTTATGTGTGGGTTTAGTTCCTCTTGGAGTTCATGTAGCACACAGCCCGGGACACCATCCAGTCCCATTGATTTTGTGTTTTTAGCTTTAGAGAGGGCGGCTCTCACCTGGGCATCTGAGATGTTAGGGAGGCTAGACTCTGCTGGGATAGTTATTTCTCCTTTTGGGGGGGAGGGGGAGGAGAAATTTGCACTGAATCTGTCTGCCAGAATGTTGGCAATGTCAGTGGGTTCAGTGTATTTTGTGTCATTTTGGACTAACTCTGAGCATATCTGGGAGTTTCCACCCAGGTTTCTAACATAGCTAAAGAAGGCCTTGTGATTGTCTTTTGTGTCTTTTGTGATTTTTCTCTCAAAGTTGGCCTTGGATGATTTTATTAGTGATCGTAGTTTTTTGCTAGTACTGATCAGAGATGCCTTCCCTTTTAGGGAGTTTGCTCTGTCATGTAGTAGCTTCCTCCTCCTGTTGTAAAGTTTGTTTATGGCTGGGGTCCACCAGACCGGGCGCCTGCCTTTGGGGGAATGGGTCTTGGTTTTATTTGGGATTGCATGATCCATGCATTCTTGAAGGTGCCATAGAAGGCATTTGCAAAGGATTCAGCAGTGTGGGTTGTGGTTTCCACTGGCCCAGGGGCCTTGAAGGATACCACTTCAGTCTTAAGAAGTGTGTAGTTTGCTTTTGAGAAGTTCTTCACTGTGGTCTTTTGTGCAGGGGGTGGGGGCGGGATGTGGATTTCCAATGAGATTAATTTATGGTCTGATCTTACCAATGAGGGATATACTTCCGGTGTGGAGCATTTTGTCCCCATGTTTGTGATGATCAGGTCTAGTATATTGTCTCCTCTTGTGGGAATGGTGACTAGTTGTTCCATTGCATTTGAGTTTATGAATTCTAGGAACCTTTGGGCTAGGGTGTTTGGACTTGAGTAATGTTCCCAGTCTATGTTTGGGTAGTTGAAGTCTCCCAAAATTATGGTATTTGGAGAGACATTCATACTCTCCAGTGTTTTCAGGAAGGCTGTGTGGGGTTCCTGAGTTTGAGAGGGTGATCTGTAGCATGCTACAAACTGTAAGGCAGTTTTGCCCATGGTTAGTTGCACCTGGATAGTCTCCGATGCTTCGTGCATTGCCACTAACCTGGAGGTGTGGGTATCTTTGATGAAAATGGATACTCCCCCTCCATTTGTGGTTCGGTCCAAGTTTTGGGGCCAGAAAGCATGATATGAGGTAAAACCTGATAGTGCTGGGGTGCTCTCAGGAGCCTTGAACCAGGTTTCAGTCACTGCACAGACATCGATGTTCTCCATACTGAGGAGGGCTTTGAGGGCGTGCATCTTGAGGTTTAGACTTCTGGCATTGAGCAGCATTACCCTTAGTTTTTTTCCACTTGTGTTTTCTAGGGAGGTAGGTTTGTTATTTGAGCCTTGCCTAAAAAAGGCACTATGGGGGTGGCAAGAGCCTTGGCCAATATCCGGAAGCCCAGAGGTGACAGGTGCAAGCCATCCCTTGCAAAGCAGCGTGGCTTGTTAAGCATGTTATCCCAAGCAGACAGACATTGGATCCCCTTAGAATGACACCAGTAATTAAGCCAATTGTTAAAACTGATCATTTTGTCTTTGTACTGTGGCATAATTCTTGGTGTGGGTAAGATGCTGCTCAGGGTCAGGGTCATACCGGCCTGGGCTACATAATCAGAGAGCTCCTCTATGTCTCTTTTCATGTAGTCCAGGGAGGTACGTCTCAGGTCGTTCACACCGGCATGTACAATGACTGAGTCATATTTGTACTTGCTGTGGAGTGACCTGAGTGCTTGTGTTATGTGGCGGATTCTAGCTCCAGACAGGCAGCTTACTGTGACCTTTTCCTTGTTCAGTCTGGTGAGCGGGACGTCAGTGTGTCTGACTATGGATTCACCTATCACAAGTGTGTCTGGCATGTTGTTTGGCCTTAAGGGCTGTGACTGTTTAGCACACTGACTTTGTGAACTATGTGTTGCATGTGCTATGTCTTGAGGTGGTGGTTGCTTGGGTGTCTGCTTTGGAGGCCTCTGTTGTTTTGGTAGATTTTTAATCAGCGCCTCTGAGTATGTTTTTGTGTGTTTATGTGTTTGGTTTGAAGTTGTGATAGTTCTATGTGAGACTGGGTTTGTGGTGTGCGTGGTTACCTTCTCCTCCTGACTGGTCTTGCCAGTACTGAATTGAGAGAGCTCAGCCTCCAGTTTGGCTATATAGTTGCATCTCTCGCATATATTTGTATTTGTTGGGAGGAGGAGAGGGTTGTCTGTGTACATGAGGCAATTGTAACATTGCCTCAAGATTCCCAGATTCACCAGCTGAACAGGAGAGGACGCCAGCAACTGACCCTTCGACATGCTAGAAATAGTGAAAAAGATTGCTGTGTAACTGAGTCAGAAAGGACCTATAGGGAAATGGGTACTCAACAGAATTTAGGTGAATGAAGTACTTTCTTTTGTTTAAGAGTGCTTTACCTGTATAAAAATGCTTTAGGAGCAAGTGCTGAGCTTTTCAGATAGAGTATAGGCTGTTTAGATTGCAAGTAGAACAGTTCTAAGGGAAAAATTGAAGAGCAGACTTGGCGGAGATAGAAAAAGTTTAACCTTGTTTAACTGGTGCTGCGCTATGCGCACGACCGCGCAAAGCTGTGCAAACACGGATTTTAAGCAGTGAACTACAAAAGAGCTAGGAATGGTCCCAAACAACCAATTACTACAGCTTCTTGTGCTGAGGTCACTTCCTCCAAGGACAGGTAGGCTGCTCAAGGCTTCCCACTCCCACTGGTGAGCAAAGAAACTTCCTTCTATCCAAGTAAGGTAATGGACAACACAGGAACTACACCACAGCCCAGAATACAGCGATGCCTGTATACTGGTCTAAACTAGTCGAGGAAGGCAGGAAAACAAGGATTATTTTTTTGTTTTTTTGTTTTTTTTTTGTAGAAACACACAGAAAATGCAGAGACAGTGATAAATTAGTTACACAGGCTAGCACACCTTAGTGGGCAGCCTCCACAGTTAAATTAAACAAACAAACAAGCAAACTTTCGATTAAATTCGACTAAATGTAACTTCAAGTGCAGATTTTAAAATAAATGCAGTAATCAGTAAAAAAACAGTTCAGGCTAGTTCAAAGTAAGCAACAGAAGCTATTTCCAGTGAAAAAAAAGCAAAGATACTTAAATCCAGAAGGTAGTCACTTTTTCGAGTTCCTTGCTGCTATGACCACTCTGTAAACCCACGTGGAGCTTGTCTGAGCAGTATAGCCAGAAAAAAATGCCCAGAGGTGGATTTTAAGCAGTGCATATGCTCCCTGACTCATTCCATCAGTGACCTGTTAGTTTTTCCTACATAGAAACAGTGGCAAACTGTGCATGTCGCCAGATAAATCAGATTCCTAGTTCAACAGTTAGCTTTAACTTCAAATTTATACTCAAACTGGGTGACTGGATGAATAAAACATGCTGATGTATTAATAAATGCACAGTAATTGCATAAGGCATTGTTTAGTACCTGATCAACCACCACCAAGTCTCTTATCTTTTTCTTTTGCATTTTTATAGCAAAGTTGCCTTTTATGAGATTTCTTGTTCTTAAAAGCAAAATTTGGTCTGTGACCAACAACTTTTGAAATATCATTGTCTAAGCTCAATATAGACCAATTCAACTTAATAATGTTCATTGTGCCAATCATATCACTAGTATAAAATAAAGACATAGGCACACTGTTCCTATTACTAGTGGCCTGGGGAGACTTTGCTTCAAAGACTTGGTTTGAGAAATATGGCTTTGCCTTATTTATCCTTTGTGTAACTCCCATACCAATGTTCCTTTCAACCTCACATGCTTTATAGCCCCTTTCATCAAATTCTTTTCTAAGCATCTGGACATCTTGCCTTAAAATTTCATCACAATTGTTCCGTCTTGACACTCTCATTGTTTGACCCTCGATAACATTCCAACATATATGGCCGGGGTGCATACTGTCCCTGTGCAAAATGGCTTTCTTCCTGCAAAATTTTCTATATAATTTAGCCTGGAAGCTCCTGGTTGTGTCAGTGCTGACGAGCACATCCAGGAAATCTATTTCACTAGTAGAGAACTTGTATGTGAATTTTAGAAAAGAGGTAGTGGACTCCAAATAGCTAATGAACAGCATAACCTGTTCTTCAGTCCCACCTCCCCCCACAAAAACAAGTCACCTACAAATCTCCTGTAGAAACTCACAAGTAGGGCATATTCATCCAAATTTAACAGGGAGTTGTTCTCCCACTCAGCAGTGATTGTGCTGGTGTAGCTATTGGCAGAGGATGTGCCCATAGCTACGCCAATCTTCTGTAGAAACAGATGTCCTTCAAAAAGAAATACATTCTTTTCTAACACAAATTCCAGGAACATACAAATAAGATAAATTTTTCTTGGGGTATACTCGCTGTGTTTAACAAGAAATTCATGTACCATAGAAATTCCCAAAGAATGAGGGATGGCAATAAATAATGATACAACATCCACTGTTACTAATAAAAAGCCATCTCTCAACTTCCTATTTACACTCTATTTGTATACGTCTTAGAGAAACTGTTTGCTGTCTCTCAGGACTTGTTCCTGTCTCTCCAATAAAGGTCTCAGGTTCTTTTCAATAAATATAGAAAAGGGCTCTGTGAGCCAACCACTTCCTGAGACAATAGGTCTAAATAGTGGTTGTAATACATTCTTATGTATTTTTGGGAGTCCATGGAAAACTGGAATCAGTGGGAACTCAACAGACAAATAGCTGTATAATTCATTGGTAATAATATGAATACAATAACAGTCAAACAAAGCAGCATCAACCTCAGCTTTCATGATATCTATCATATCAAAATTAATTCTGGCATAAACACTCTCATCTAACAAAGTAGAAAAAATAGTATTAAAATTATATTCAAAATCCATTACAATGGCACTGCCTTTATCAGCATTTTTTTCATTATATCACCATCTTGTTGCAAAGACCCTAGCGCTTCTTTCTCTGAAGCACTCAGATTACAAAACTTTCTTTTATGCATGCCACTATTCGTAGCTTGCAACAAGTCATGTTCACATTTTTTAAAAAATGTGTCCAATACCGGATGTAAATTTGGCTGAAAAGTGGTTGGTTTCTTAAAACTAGAAGCCACTTCATCATTCTTAGAATACCACATTTTTAACATTGCATTGTCCCTTTTCTTCTTTTGTCCATTTTGTCATCATTTTTGTATGTGGCAAAATTGTGTCCTTGTATATTCGGTGTCATTCATAGATACCTCTAAAACTGAACTTCCCTAATCTTCTTTCCTGTCTAGAGCATAAACAGCATAAACTTAACTAGAAGAAAACAAAAATTATGTATTTATTTATGCATTTATTTATTTAATTTTGCTTCACAGGCATATTAAAGTATTTTCTCATTTAATATATTTTCTTCAAGTCAGTAACATACCACAGAAGTAGTGCCCACCTTTAAATTCATTGTCCTTTACCTCAACTCTGCCCTCTGTACTTTAATGTTTATCAAATTAAATATAAAACTAACCAGACTCTGTTTGACTGCAGAAGGCTCTCCTGGTCCCTTTATTTAAAGCTGTCAGTGGGAAGTATATACTTTAATTACAGCTATAAAATGTCCTCACATTGCTAATCAATGTCTGTAGTAAAAGCCATCAGAGTCTCTAAGCACTCTCAAAAAAATCTGCTGATTTATCATACTCACACTGAAATATAAAATCATTGTAGTAATCTTCTGCATGCTGATTGCCTCCAAGTAAAAGATTGATCAGGCCCCCACCTTCCTTCTAACATTCATCTACAACATCTTTAAATTTGACACCTCACATTTAGCTTACGTATTCCCCTCTCATGCTTGCTACCTATTCCCTTAGGTCACATGCTGAGGGTACCCTTGTATGAGAAAGAACTTCCAGTATCCTTATATTTTCAGGTCATGTCCTCCCTGTTGTAGGGCTTAAGGCTTAGGATACCCTCCATCACCACATCAGAAACTCTGTTACTTTGCTTACATTTAGGACTGCTTTTTGCAAACCTCAGAAATGGCAACTTGCTTCTTCTGCTTTGCTCACTATAGCTTGATATGCTTTCATATCTGTTATCTCTTGTTAAAGCTGTTATTCTATATATTAACCCTGTACTTTAGTCTTACCCTAAATAAGTATGGTCTTCCTACCCTGACTATGCTTGTAGGATTGGCAAGAGGATAGCTACTTTACCCCTTTTGATTCTGCTTTGCCATTAACCTATCACTTACTTAATTAAGGCTTTGGGCCTACAAGTTCCAGATAAGGTCTCAGTCAGTTCAAAGATTAATTATTTCCTGTTGAATCATTACTATTTTTTTGCTTTTTTTATCTTTATGCAATTGTACAATTTTTATTTGCTCGGTGTTGCTTCTTTGTATTTATTCAGAGCAGCATAATATATTTTTTGTTGTCTTAATATTGCACATTGTTTTGCAGAAATGGATCCCTTGCAATCAGTCTACTACATTAGAAAAAAAATAAATAAAAAACTGAGTAAAATAAAATAAAACAAAATAAAATAAAATAGGACCCACTGGCACTTTATTAATTGTTTCATAAATTTTGTATTGAATTTGACCATTTAAAAAAAGTATGTTATGATATGTTTATGTGGATACTGTTCTTGTTTACATGCTCTTAATAGCCTAATGGACTTTGGTGTAACACAAGTTTACCCTTGTATTGTGCCATTCTATCAGGGATGGACATTGATTAATGAAATGACACCACAGGACTGTTGCACACTTTGACAGAAGGGATTATGCATATTCACACAATCTGTAAGAGTATAGCACAGTAGAATGCAAACAAGCATTGACTTTCCTATACTTCAGATTTTGAATGTTTCTTAAAAGGAGGCAATAGTTTTACACTAAGTCAGCTGCATGTTATAATTTTACATATATAGGACATGATTGTGGCTCCAGATACTTAACAGAACCTCTCCTGCTGTATGCTATTAAAAATATTTTGTTGGCAGACAAGGCTCCAAAATGGGGATAGTCACACCTCTCAATGAATTTGCTGTACCTAGCTGCCTAGATTGCTCCTATGCAGGTGCAGGTGATACTGCTCCATGGCAACCTAATAGCAGGCAAATAAGGGGCATGATACAGCAGGTTAACAAGTGACTGTAGCTGTAGTGAGAATGGGGGTTGTCTCTCTACAAGGATTATCCCATATAACATTATGGTACATGGGGACACTGCCCTTGATCCATGAGAATTGCATAATAAATGGAAAATAAAAGGGGTGCTCAAGGATGATATGCATATGGTTCAAAATTAAAGGGCATACAGGAGAAAGAACCCTAGTCTCTTATTAAGCTGTATGCAAATATGAGAAGGGCATAGAGTTACTGCTGAGCAATAAAGCAGATTGCAAACTTTGCAGATAGAAAGAATTTGAGAGAATCCAGATATATGTATTAGTGTACTTTATATTGAGGGTATATTGCTTGTGCAGTATATTGCATCTGGCAAGCTTCAGTTTGTATAAGGACCCGTTGAGAAAGTCAAAACACATAGCTGAGGCAACCAATATGCAACCAGAGAAAGACAATAATGTGTTTATTGCATAAACAGCCATCTATATGCAATGAGGTCTATTTTCTGTTTCAGATGTATATTGTTTAGCATGGGCTTTCAGATCAGCAAGGGAAGAAATGTGACTTATGTTTCAGGTGAAGGCACTGATGCGTAAAGAAGCAGGAAACAGACACACACACACACACACACACACACACACACACACACACACACACACACACACACACACACACACACACATAAAATGCTGTCTGATGATTAAGTTTTTACTCAGAAGTCCCAAAACCCTATAACTCACATGCCAGAATAGTTTTTTAAATGTTTTTTTTCTTCTGCTGCTTGTCAGTTATTAGCATTCCTGCTGTTAGCTGTCAAATTCATTCTTAGGTTCATAGGTTCATAGGTAGATACTAGGCTATCTGCCCTAGGGCATTTATAAGCCTAACCAGAGTGTATTTGGCTTCCGCCTCCCTATTAGATTAACCTACTGTGCCTCTGTAAAGTAGGTCACAGAAGGAACTCTTTTAAGATTAGTTTATTGTGCCTCTGTCTAGCAGGGACACGGCAGAGATCCCAGGGGTGAATTTGCGATTTCCCATCCACGCGTCCAAATTTCTCTTGAAGAGGGTCAGCAATGGGCTATGTCTAACATGAACTGGGATTCTATTCCAGAGTGAGGGGAGCCTCTGGGAAATGAATCTGTCCCTCCAGCATGTCCTATTTATTTTTGTGCTGAGGTTTAGGTCCCTGGAGCGTGTAGCTCTAAGGGACTTGGATTTTTTGAGGTGGAGCATGTCCATTAATTCTGGGTTTGACATGGCTTTGTATGTCAGGCATAGATCGCCTCTGAGTAGGTGGTAAGCAACTGAGTAAAGCTGGAGTTTCTTTAGTCAAGCTGCATAGGACATCTGTTTGTAGCCCATGATCCTCTTGGTGAGGTACTTTTGGGGTCCCTCCAGTTGCTGCAGGTGTTGGGTAAGGTACATCCCAAAAGGGGCATTTTATTCAATTATGGGCCTGATGAGTGATGAGTAGAGGGGCACAATGACCTCTCTTGATCTAGATGCAAACCCTTTCATGATAAGATGAGCTATATAGAAGGTCTTTTTAACCACTTTGGCAATGTGATTATCAAAGGAGAGATTACTATCTACGTTGGTCCCCAAATCTCTAATCACTTCTTCCATACTTAATGGATTACCACCTATGTGGTAATTTGTGGGCACCTTGTTTTTCCCAAAGGGATGACTATGCACTTTTTAGCATTTAGCTTGAGGCCATGGTTCTGGCACCAAGCATTCATCTCTGTGAGACCCTTTAGGAGGATGCTTGTGTCAGCTGGAGATTCGATTATGGCCCCCAGTTTGCAGTCATCTGCGAACTTTGTCAGCCATAATCCCTCCGTGTAAACCTGAACCTCAGAGAAGTATATACCGAACAAGAGAGGTCCCAGAACTGAGCCCTGTGGGACGCCACTTGTAACTGGTTTGGATTCGGACATGGCACCTGCGATTCTGACCATGTGGGTTCTATCTCTGAGCCAGTTTGCAACCCATCTTGTGATATAGGGGTTGATATTTAAGCTGGTAAGCTTATTTATGATGACCGAGTGGGGTATTGTGTCAAAGGCTTTTGCGAGGTCCAGGTAGGCTGTGTGGACTACCTTGCCCTCATCTATGGCTTTGGTAACTGTTTCAAAGAAATCAACTAGGTTTAAGAGGCAAGAGCTGTCCTTAACAAAGCCGAATTGGGTAGGGTCCAGTGTCTGGAGGCTCCCAATGTCTTTGTTTATGAGTTCCATGATAATACACTCCATAGCTTTACAGACCAGACTAGTCAGGCTTATGGGGCGATAGTTTCCGGGGTCTGCTGTGGCACCACCTTTGGGGAGTGGGACCACTGTAGCTGTACGGCATTCTTTGGGTACATATCCTGTAGTAAGACTAAGTTTGAACAGTGACTTAATGTGAGGGTTCAGTTCTTCTTGGAGCTCATGTAAGACACAGCCTGGGACACCGTCCGGTCCCATAGATGCTGTGTTTTTTGCTTTGGAGAGGGCAGCTTTCACCTGTGCATCTGTGATGTCAGGGAGGTTACATTCAGTTGGGATAGGCGTTTGCTCCTTTGGGGGGGAAGGGGGGAGAAGTTTGTGCTGAATCTGTCTGCCAGGATGTTGGCTATGTCTGTAGCTTCGGTATATTTTGTACCGTTATGCAACAGTTCAGAGCATATCTGGGAGTTTCTGCCCATGTTTCTGACATAACTAAAGCAGGGCTTGTGATTATCTTTAGTGTCTAGGGCAATTTTTCTTTCGAAACTGGCCTTTGATGATTTTATGAGGGATCAAAGTTTCTTGCTAATACTGATCAGAGATACCTTCAATTTTTGGGATTTAGCTCTGTCATGCAGTAGCTTCCTCCTTCTGTTGTATAGCTTATTTATGGCTGGGGTCCACCAGACCAGTCTCCTGTTTTTGGAGGAGTTAGTCTTGGTTTTATTTGGGATAGCATGATCCATGCATTCCTGCAGGTGCTCATAGAATGCATTTGTAAAGGATTCTGTGGATTGGGCTGTATTATCCTCTGGCCCAGAGGCTTTGAAGGATTCCACCTCAGTCTTGAGAAGTGCAAAGTTGGCTTTGGAGAAATTCTTTACAGTGATTTCCTTGGCTGGGGGGTGGGGATGGGATATGGATGTCTAGGGAAATTTGTTTATGGTCTGATCTTACCAATGAGGGTTTACCTCTGGTGTGGAACATAGAGTCCCCATGTTAGTGATGACCAGGTCCAATATTTTGTTCCCTCTTGTGGGAGTGGTGACCAGTTGTTCCATTGCGTTAGAGTTTATAAATTCAGGGAACCGTTGGGCGAGGGTGTTTGGGCTTGAGTAGTTTTCCAAGTCAATGTTTGGGTAGTTGAAGTCACCCAATAACATAGTGTTTGGAGAGACCTTCATATTCTCCAGTGTTTTCAGGAATGCCATGTGGGGTTCCTGTAATAGGGAGGATGTTCTGTAGCAGGCTACAAACTGAAAGGCAGTTTTGCCCGCTGTTAGTTGCACATGGATGGTTTCCGATGCTTCGTGCAGTGCCACTAACCTGGAGGTGTAGGTATCTTTGATGAATATAGATACTCCCCCTCCTTTTGTGCTTCGGTCCGAGTTTTGGGGCCAAAAGCATGGTCTGATTTATAACCTGGTAGTGCTGGGGTGCCTTGAATCAGGTTTCTGTTACTGCACAGACATTGATTTTCTCCATACTAAGGAGAGTCTCGAGTGTGTGCATCTTGAGGTTTAGACTTCTGGCATTGAGTAGCATTACCTTTAGCTTTTTTATCTCTGGGTTGTCTATGGAGGTGGGTTTGTCCTTTGAGCCTTGCCTAAAAAAGGCACTACGGGGGTAGCAAGAGCCTTGGCCAGTATACGAAAGCCTAAGGGTGACAGGTGCAAGCCGTCCCTAGCGAAGCAATGTGGTTTGTCGAGCATGTCATCCCAGGCTGACAGACACTGGATCCCCTTTGAATGACAACAATACTTTAGCCAATTGTTGAAACTGATCATTTTGTCTTTATACTGTGGCATCATTCTTGGTGTGGGCAAGATGCTAGTCAAGGTCAGGGACATACCAGCCTGGGCTACATGGTCAGAGAGCTCCTCTATGTCTCGTTTCATGTGGTCCAGGGAGGTACGTCTCAGGTCATTCACACCAGCATGGACAATGACGGAGTCATACTTGTACTTGCTTTGGAGTGACCTGAGTGCTTGCATTATGTGGCGGATCCTGGCAACCGACAGGCAGCTTACAGTGATCTTCTCCTTGTTCAGTCTGGTGAGTGCGACGTCAGTGTGCTGGACAATAGAGTCCCCTATAACAAGTGTATTTGGTGTGTTGTTTGGCCTTATGGGCTGTGACTGTGAGGCACACTGATTTTGTGAGATATGTGATTTGTGGGTGTTGTTGAGGGGTGGCTGTTGCTTGGATATCTGCTTAGGAGGTCTTTGCTGTTTAGGCAGATTTTTACTTAGAGCTTCCGAGTATGTTTTTGTGTGTTTATGTGTTGGGTATGCAGATGCAATAGGTCTGTGTGAGACTGGATTTGTGGTGTGGGTGGTTACCTTTTCCTCCTGACTGACTGCGCCAGTCTTGGGTTGAGAGAACTCTGCCTCCAGTTTGGCTGTGTAATTGCATCTCTCACATGTATTAGAGTTTGTTGGAAGGAGGAGAGGGTTGTCTGTGTACATACGGCAATTGTAACATTACCTCAAAATTCCCAGATTCACCAGCTGGACTGGAGAGTAACCTTGAAACTGACCCTTGGACATACCAGATTAGTATAGGGAACTGTTTTTTTTTTTACTGATCAAATTAGGGAAGGGAACTGATTTTTCACTTGATCAGGAAGGACCAATCGGGAGTCTAATACTTATGAGAAGTCAAGGGGGGTGTAGTGCTTTAGTTAGTTAGTGTTTCCTTATAAGAACTGAGCAACTGCAGGGCTTTAGAAAGAGAATAGAGTGATTACTTTGAGAGTTTGAACAGTTCTAAGGGAAAAGGTGAAGAGCAGACTTTGTGGAGCGCTCAGTGTGCAAAACCGCTCAAAAAGAGATTTGTAGAGTTTTAAGAGAGAGAGAGAGATCAAGAAGTTTAGAATTGACCCAAAATGGCCAATAAAACTACAGCTTCTAGGTAGTAACCACTCCTCCAGGGACAGGCAGGCTGTTCAGTGTTTACCACTCCCACTGGTGAACACAGAGACTTCCCTTTAGCCCAAGCAAGCACTGGCCTTCTAGAAACTTCCAAACAGTTCAGAACAGCAAATCTGTAACTGAACTTTCTTAACTTTCAGAAGGGCTGTGGGCCAGACCAGGATATAGGAGGCAATCCCCCATACAAGCATCAGGGATTTTCTTATTGTAATCATCACACTTCCATCTGTCAGCTGATGTGTATGTTCACCGATGCAGGGGTCTAACATGCCTTCCCTTATGGGAGTGCACATTCCAGCATGTGTGCAGTAAAAGCTGTTATGAGAATGTGTCTTGCCAAAGCCAAGCATTGCTTTATTCCATGAGCCTTTTTCTGCAGTAGGTGTCAACATTGTACTGAACCAGACCACCTCAGTCCCTAGAGGATGGGTGAAATGGTGTCGGTTTCTAACCCCCTTCCCCACTTGATTCCTCACCCGAGCAATTCATTGATCGTAGGTAATTTTAGTAACAGTCAGGGCCTCATTACTCTATACAATGGAGGTGAGCACATCCCAGACCACTTGCAGTGTTAAATTTATATTGAATCATGTCCCAAGTATGTGACATTGCCTTTTAATACAAAATTGATGCTCCCATATGGTTAATACTACATTTTGGTTAAGTAAGATAATTTTATAACTATAGCTAATGAATTATTTGATAAAATATTCTACATAAATAAAACAAACTGAATTTTATTTACTTAATTGCAATTAAGTACAGTCCTGATGCCACAGTAGATCCTTTATTGATCTACTGTAATAGGTATAATATTCACAATCTTGTTTCAGTCAGTGTCACTGACATTATGAGAATTAAGTAAAGTAGGTAGCATCAATTTGGCAGAAAATTCACTGCTAGGTTTTAAATCTGATCCATCTCTTCATAGGTTCATAGGTTGATACTAGGCTATCTGCCCTAGGGCATTTATAAGCCTATCCAGAGTGTGTTTGGCTTTCGCCACCCTTTTAGATTAGTTGACTGTGCCTCTGTATAGTAGGTTACAGAAGATAGCCCTTTTGAGGTTAGTTTACTGTGCCTCTGTCTAGTAGGGACACAGAAGAGATCCCAGGGGTAAACCTATGATCTCCCATACACTCATCAAGATTTCTCTTGAAGAGAGTCATTGAGGGACTCTGCCTAACATGGATTTGGATTTTGTTCCAGAATGAGGGGAGCCTCTGGAATATGAATCTGTCCCTCCAGCATGTCCTATTTATTTCTGTGCTGAGGTTTAAGTCCCTGGAGCGTGTAGCTCTAAGCGATTTGGATTTCCTGAGGTGGAGCATGTCCATTAATTGTGGGTTGGACATAGCTTTATACAGCAGGCACAGATCACCTCTGAGTAGGTGGTAAGCAACTGAGTAGCGCTGGAGTTTCTTTAGCCTAACTGCGTAGGGCATCTGTTTGAGTCCCTTGATCCTCTTGGTGAGGTACTTTTGGGGTCTTTCCAGTTGCTGCAGGTGTTGGGTAAGGTACATCCAAAATGGGACATTGTATTCAATTATGGACCTGATAAGTGATGAGTAGAGGGGCACAATGACCTCTCTTGATCTAGATGTGAACCCTTTCATGATAAGGTGGGCTATATAGAAGGTCTTTCTAACCACTTTGGCAATGTGATTGTCAAATGAGAGATTGCTATCTACTTGGGTCCCCAAATCCCTAATTACTTCTTCCGTACTTAATGGATTACCAGCTATGTGGTAATTTGTGGGTACTTTGTTTTTCCCAAAGGGGATGACTATGCACTTTCTGGCATTTAGCTTTAGGACATGGCTCTGGCACCAGTTATCCATCTCTGTGAGACCCTTTTGGAGGATGCTTGTGTCAGTCAGTGAGTCGATTATGGCACCCAGTTTGCAGTTATCTGCAAACCTGGTCAGCCATAGTCCTCCCGTGTTAGCCTGTACCTCAGAGAAATATATACCGAGCAAGAGAGGTCCCAGGACTGAGCCTTGTGGGACGCCACTTGTAACTGGTTTAGAGTCTGACATAGCACCTGCAATTCTGACCATGTGGGTTCTATCCCTGAGCCAGTTTGCAACCCATCTTGTGACATAGGGGTTGATATTTAAGCTGGTGAGCTTATTTATGATGCCCGAGTGGGGTATTGTGTTGAAGGCTTTTGCGAGGTCCAGGTAAGCTGTATGGACTACCTTCCCTTCATCTATGGCCTTGGCGACTGTTTCAAAGAAGTCAACAAGGTTCAAGAGGCAAGATCTGCCCTTAACAAAGCCAAATTGGGTAGGATCCAATGTTTGGAGGTTCCCAATGTCTTTGTTTATGAGTTTCATGATGATACACTCCATAGCTTTGCAGACCAGGCTAGTCAGACTAATAGGGCAATAGTTTCCGGGGTCCATTGTGGCACCACCTTTGTGAAGTGGGACCACTGTTGCTGTACGCCATTCCTTGGGTACATATCCTGTAGTAAGGCTGAGATTGAACAGTGACTTTATGTGAGGGTTCAGTTCTTCTTGGAGCTCGTGTAAGATGCAGCCCGGGACACTGTCCTGTCCCATTGACGCTGTGTTTTTTTGCTTTGGAGAGGGCAGCTCTCACCTGTGCATCTGTAATGTCAGGGAGGCTACACTCTGTTGGGATAGACATTTGCTCTTTTTGGGGGGAAGGGGGGGGGAGTTTGCACTGAACCTGTCTGCCAGGATGTTGGCAATGTCTGTGGGTTCAGTGTATTTTTTGTTATTTTGCACTAACTCAGAGCATATCAGGGAGTTGCCACCCAGGTTCCTGACTTAACTAAAGCAAGCTTTGTGATTATCTTTAGTGTCTTGTGCAATTTTTCTTTCGAAGCTGGCCTTAGATGATTTTATGAGGGTTCATAGTTTCTTGCTGGTACTGATCAGAGATGCCTTCCCTTTTTGGGATTTTGCTCTGTCATGTAGTAGCTTCCTCCTTCTGTTGTATAGCTTATTTATGGCTGGGGTCCACCAGACAGGTCTCCTGCCTTTGGAGGAGTGAGTCTTGGTTTTATTTGGGATAGCATGATCCATGCATTCCTGTAGGTGTCCATAGGATGCGTTTGTAAAGGATTCTGCGGTTTGGGCCGTATTTTCCACTGGCCTGGGGGCTATGAAGGATTCCACCTCGGTTTTGAGAAGTGTGAAGTTTGCTTTTGAGAAGTTCTTCACCGTGGTTTCCTTGGCTGGGGGTGGGGATGGGATATGGATGTCCAGTGAGATTAATTTATGGTCACATCTTAGCAATGAGGGGTATACCTCTGGTATGGAACATAGAGTCCCCATGTTGGTGATGATCAGGTCCAATATGTTTTCCCCTCTTATGGGAGTGGTGACCAGTTGTTCCATAGCATTTGAGTTTATAAACTCTAGGAACAGTTGGGCGAGGGTGTTGGGGCTTGAGTAGTGCTCCCAGTCTATGTTTGGGTAGTTGAAGTCACCCAATATAATGGTGTTTGGAGAGACCTTCATATTCCCCAGTGTTCTCAGGAAAGCCAAGTGGGGTTCCTGAGTTTGGGAGGGTGGTCTGTAGCAGGCTACAAACTGAAAGGCAGTTTTGCCCACTGTTAGTTGCACATGGATGGTCTCTGATTCTTCGTGCAGTGCCACTAACCTGGAGGTGTGGGTATCTTTGATGAATATGGATACTCCCCCTCCTTTTGTGGTTCAGTCCAAGTTTTGGGGTTGAAAAGCATGGTATGAGGTATAACCCGGTAGTGCTGGGGTGCTCTTGGGAGCCTTGAACCAGGTTTCTGTTACTGCACAGATATCAATATTCTCCATACTGAGGAGAGCCTTGAGTGCATGCATCTTGAGGTTTAGACTTCTGGCATTGAGCAGCATTACCTTTAGTTTCTTTTTCCTTGTGTTGTCTATGGAGGTGGGTTTGCTTTTTGAGCCTTGCCTAAAAAAGGCACTATGGGGGTGGCAAGAGCCTTAGCCAGTATTTGAAAGCCTAGGGGTGACAGGTGCAAGCCGTCCCTAGCGAAGCAACGTGGCTTGTCGAGCATGTCATCCCAGGCTGACAGACACTGGATCCCCTTTGAATGACACCAATACTTTAGTCAATTGTTAAAATTGATAATTTTGTCTATATACTGTGGCATCATTCTTGGTGAGGGTAAGATGCTACTCAAGGGCAGGGTCATACCGGCCTGGGCTACATGATCAGAGAGCTCCTCTGTGTCTCTTTTCATGTAGTCCAGGGAGGTATGTCTCAGGTCATTCACACCAGCATGGACAATGACAGAGTCATATTTGTACTTGCTTTGGAGTAATCTGAGTACTTGTGTTATGTGGCGGATCCTGGCACCCGACAGGCAGCTTACAGTGACCTTCTCCTTGTTCAGCCTGGTGAGAGGGACGTCAGTGTGTCTGACAATAGAGTCACCTATTACAAGTGTATTAGGTGTGTTGTTTAGTTGAAGACAGCATTGCAGCTGAGTACTGATTATTTCTTTTCAGTAGAGTCCCTGACAGTTATTTCTGGGATTCATTCCACTCATGCTCTGGGGCATACACTTGCTATGGCATTTTTAATATATGTCTCTGATTTCATCTGTACAGCTACACATCACCCCCTTGTAACACATTACGTATCAGATTTAGGGTTGTGCCCATTGTAACATATAAGTTCTCAGGTTGTTGAATTAACACATTTACTTGAATCTTTACTTTCTCTCCAAAATTCTGATTCAACATTCTCCTGACCCTTCCTCCAACAGTGACAGTGACAATTTTTTGCTTCTCAGTCATAACATTTTGTTTTCTGTTTCAGCTGTCTTTTCTGTAACATTTTGCTGTTGGCATTCTGCTTTCTGCACCAGTAGTGAAAATGACATATTTTGTTTGAACCTTTCTCTCCATCAATAGTAAAAAATAACTACAGTTTTATAGCCAGTAGTTGTATATTCCTACACTTTAGTAATGCTAAACAACAGTTTGTCTCAGGGTATCACATTTCTTGACTATATCCTTCACAGTTTGAATCATCTTCTTGACTCTTCCACATAGACTGTGAATAACTTGAATTTGACTTGTGTTCAAATTTTCAAGCTTTAAAAAGAGCTTTTGAACTCCGAGAAGGCAAACTGTTACCATTGGTTGACATTATTTATTCTGGCACTGATGGGACAAGGACTATGGGCTTTAACTCCTTCAAACAATTCAGTCAATAGCTGAGAGCAACGGAGCAAAATTTCAAGTTTGAATCTCACTACTAGTACTGGACAACAAACAAATCACAGTTAGCCTTAAGGGTGTATGTTAAATATGAATTACTACGAACAGTAATGGCCAAGACATGCCAAAGCCAAATATATAGTACATATATAGTACAGTTATTGTCTTCTTGGATTTCACCCTGCACAGATCAAGCCCACTGTCTTTCTCTGCAGTCCTTCCAATAGTAATAAAAATTCAACACAAAATGTTTAGCACAAGTACACTTGTAGTACTTACAGAACAGAGGGATCAGGATTCAGCAAACTTCCATGCAGGAATAGCTTATTCCTGCATAGAAAGGGCCGTTCCTGTACAGCATGGCACCATGCATATTCATGAAGGTGTGCTGCCGTGCTGTAAAATGGACATGGTTCTGTGTACGAGTGCAGGGAGTGTGTCTGCGAGCAGTGCTCTCACAATACACATGCCCCCTGCACACCAGAATTGCCATTTGGCAATTTAAAATGAGCAACAATGCTCATAACACCCACAACCCTTCAGGGTAAGAAATCTGGTCAAAGCCATAAGGCACAATCATCCCTACCAAGGCAAAAGTTGATAGAATAACAGATTTAGCATAAGCACATAGCGCACACCTCCCAACCCATCAGAGTAAGTAATGTGGACAAAACCATAAGGCACAATCATTCCACAAAGAAGAAAGTTGATAGAATAACAGGTTCAGCATTAGCATGGATATTCTGAAGGGTACAAATAAAAAAACAGAACAAATACATTGTTTTTATACATGCAATAAAGTTTAAGCTTAGCTGCGCAGGTGTGCCTGCTGCTTAGATACACTTAGTCCAGCTTAAACAGCACAAGAAGTTAAATAGCAAGATACATCCAACAGAAGCAGTACTGCAATAGTGTAGTAGTTAGAGTGTACACTTTGCAAGCACCCATTCCTGGTTGATCCCCAATATAAAATAATAGTCCAACCAGCTGCCAACGATAGAAATAAGCAATAAACAAACACCAGAATACGCTGAAACACACCCGTTTAATAGCAAAGCTTTCAGGTACAAACCCTTTATCAATACTCATACAGGTTACAAGTAAAATCAAACATTTAAATAGAAGCCAACAAAGCACATGACCAGCAGCGAAAGATCATGTGATGAAAATTTATGTTTAAAAAAAAAAAAAATATATATATATATATATATATATATATATATATATATATATATATATATATATATATATATATATATATATACATAAACTTTAAAATACAATTATTTCAGTACTGAATGTTGTAATTTCACTAATATAGGCTTTAGTGTGACAGCAACATTCAAACCAGGTATCTTGTCAGCTGAAAGTCTTAAAATCCATTCAAATTCTTTTAAATCTAATAAATTGTTAATGTCACCCCCCCCTCATGGATACACACACTCTATCAATAACGCAAAATCTAAACTTGTGTTGATTGCCACATAAAGATATGTGCCTATATAAGGCATTCCTATCATTCCCTCTCCGTATCTCAGACTTATGCTCAATGATACGGTCTTTTAATCTTCTCATAGTCTTACCTACGTAAAAACATTGGCAAGACGTGCATGTAGCTAAATATATCACATTAGTTGAAATGCAGGTTGCCATGAGATTAAACTTGTATATAATCCCACTTACCGGATGCTTAAAGTCTAAGCTATTTTCTTTATCTATTATATCAGGGCAGCAACTACAGTTGAGGCATTTTAAAGTTCCATATGTATGAATATTATTCACTTCAGTTGAACTTTTAAAATCCTTGCAACCAAGCTTACATTTAAAATTTGCCATGTTTTTATAAGAAAAAAGTGGTCTGTCACCAATAATAGATTTAATTTCATTGGATGCCAATAAAACAACCCAATTTTTGTTTATAATGTTCCTTACAAACCTAGTCATACAACTAAAAGTAGTAACATATCTTAGGGTATCACGATTTCCATGTGCTACAATATTTTCATTCTGCTGTTCATCCATAAGAAATATAGGATTTAAACCTAAATGCCTATTATTTATAGTATCCATTTTAGCTGTTTCTAATACACTGTCTGGATAACCACTATTTCTAAATTCATTAATGGTTTCATCCAGCTGCGACATGAAGAGACTATCATTCGTGTTAAGTCTACATATTCTATTAAATTGTGATTTAACTATACCATTAAAAACATGTGATGCATGCATGCTGGTATAGTGAACATACCTGCATGCATTTACCACTTTTTTATGTACTGTAGTATACATTGTGTTATCCTGTATCCCTATTTTAAGATCTAAGAAATTAATGATCACATCAGAAAATTCTATTTTAAACTTTAAGAAAGTAGTGGATTCATTCAAAAAGTGTGCAAACTGTAACAAATCATCAACATCACCTTTCCATATGAGGAAACAATCGTCCACAAACCGTTGATAAAATAATATATTATTGACATATGGACTAGTGTCATTTATGACAAACTTCTTTTCCCATATAAAAAGTATCAAGTTTGCATACGTGTTAGCTACGGGCGTACCCATAGCAACACCAGTATTTTGCATATAAAATTGACTATCAAATAAAAAAATATTATTATTCAAAACTAAGTTTAATAATAAACATAATGTTTCAATATCCCTTGTTACAAGCGAAGAGTTGTTTAAAAACTCACGAATTGATTCTATCCCAAACTCATTAGGTATAACTGTAAACAAGGCGTTATATCTAAAGTTACCAGTAAAAGCCTACTGTTCTGCACTACATCCTTGCCCATATTATTATACCATACTCTTAGTTTTCTAATAAAATCTGGTGTATCTTTCAAGATGGTATCACATTTTCTAATAAAGGCTGCAACCTTCTATGTAAATAGACTGAAATAGGTTCAGTCAACCACTTCCAGAAACAATAGGTCTCATTAGTGGTTGAGATAGTGACTTGTGAATCTTAGGTAAACCATATAATTGTGGGACGACTGGACAAGGAACAGTAAAAAAATGAAATAAGTCAAGTGTTATATCATTAGAAAGTTGTAAGTCATAAATTGTCATATTGACCATACTTATATTTTCACATCAGCATGCACAATAGTTTTAAAGCATCAGCATCATCTAACAATTTCAAAACTGCATTCTGATAATCTACCCTATTCATAATTACAATAGCCCCTCCCTTATCTGCCTGCTTAATCACAATATCTTTATTACTTTGCAGATTCATAAGGGTTGTGTATTCCTCATAACTTAAATTATATGTTTTACTAACAGCATTATTTTTATTTTCATACAAGATTCGTAAGTCCCTCTCACAAATCATGGAAAGCAATTACTACTGGGGGGTTCACAGGTACAAAAGTACTACGCCTTCTACAAATACCAACATCATGAAAATCATTATTAAACATAAGTTTTAAGCTTAGATTCCTAACAAACTGTTTCAGCTCAATCAAAGCTCCCACAATATTGTCCTTTGAAGAAGGAATGAAGCTGAACCCTTTTTGTAACGGAATAATGCGCTTTGTCTAAGCACAAGTCAGTTAAATTTAAAGTACCTTGTGTGATTTCCAGTTGTTTCACAGTACAATTTTTGTCCAGCAAACTTGGAACACACACCAAATTTATCTCATTACTTATAGTACGTGCATTTGCTGTGTTAACACAATCCAAACAGTTAAATAAAGAAGAAACATGAGCATCAGTGTGCTCTACTTGCGTGACATTTTTCCTTGTTTCTGTGGGCTGTTGTATTTGCGTTTGCCCACATTTACTAACTGCTTAGTCGGTTGTCTTCCCCTCGATGTAGAATGGCCCCTCACCGACTAAGCAGTTAGTAAATGTGGGCAAACGCAAATACAACAGCCCACAGAAACAAGCAAAAATGTCACGCAAGTAGAGCACACTGATGCTCATGTTTCTTCTTTATTTAACTGTTTGGATTGTGTTAACACAGCAAATGCATGTGCTATAAGTAATGAGATAAATTTGGTGTGTGTTCCAAGCTTGCTGGACAAAAATTGTACTGTGAAACAACTGGAAATCACACAAGGTACTTTAAATTTAACTGACTCGTGCTTAGACAAAGCGCATTATTCCCTGTTACAAAAAGGGTTCAGCTTAATTCCTTCTTCAAAGGATAATATTGTGGGAGCTTTGATTGAGCTGAAACAGTTTGTTAGGAATCTAAGCTTAAAACTTATGTTTAATAATGATTTTCATGATGTTGGTATTTGTAGAAGGCGTAGTACTTTTGTACCTGTGAACCCCCCAGTAGTAATTGCTTTCCATGATTTGTGTGAGAGGGACTTACGAATCTTGTATGAAAATAAAAATAATGCTGTTAGTAAAACATATAATTTAAGTTATGAGGAATACACAACCCTTATGAATCTGCAAAGTAATAAAGATATTGTGATTAAGCAGGCAGATAAGGGAGGGGCTATTGTAATTATGAATAGGGTAGATTATCAGAATGCAGTTTTGAAATTGTTAGATGATGCTGATGCTTTTAAAACTATTGTGCATGCTGATGTGTAAAAATGTATAAGTATGGTCAATATGACAATTTATGACTTACAACTTTCTAATGATATAACACTTAACTTATTTCATTTTTTTGCTGTTCCTTGTCCAGTCGTCCCACAATTATATGGTTTACCTAAGATTCACAAGTCACTATCTCAACCACTAATGAGACCTATTGTTTCTGGGAAGGGGTGGTTGACTGAACCTATTTCAGTCTATTTACATAGAAGGTTGCAGCCTTTATTAGAAAAATGTGATACCATCTTGAAAGATACACCAGATTGTATTAGAAAACTAAGAGTATGGTATAATAATATGGGCAAGGATGTAGTGCAGAACAGTAGGCTTTTACTGGTAACTTTAGATATAACGTCCTTGTTTACAGTTATACCTAATGAGTTTGGGATAGAATCAATTTGTGAGTTTTTAAACAACTCTTCTACGTTTGTAACAAGGGATATTGAAACATTATGTTTATTATTAAACTTAGTTTTGAATAATAATATTTTTTTATTTGATAGTCAATTTTATATGCAAAATACTGGTGTTGCTATGGGTATGCCCATAGCTAACACGTATGCAAACTTGGTACTTTTTATATGGGAAAAGTTTGTCGTAAATGACACTAGTCCATATGTCAATAATATATTATTTTATCAATGGTTTGTGGACAATTGTTTCCTCATATGGAAAGGTGATGTTGATGATTTGTTACAGTTTGTACACTTTTTGAATGAATCCACTACTTTCTTAAAGTTTAAAATAGAATTTTCTGATGTGTTCATTAATTTCTTAGATCTTAAATTAGGGATACAGGATAACGCAATGTATACTACAGTACATAAAAAAGTGGTAAATGCATGCAGGTATGTTCACTCTACCAGCATGCATGCATCACATGTTTTTAATGGTATAGTTAAATCACAATTTAATAGAATATGTAGACTTAACACGAATGATAGTCTCTTCATGTCGCAGCTGGATGAAACCATTAATGAATTTAGAAATAGTGGTTATCCAGACAGTGTATTAGAAACAGCTAAAATGGATACTATAAATAATAGGCATTTAGGTTTAAAACCTATATTTCTTATGGATGAACAGCAGAATGAAAATATTGTAGCACATGGAAATCGTGATACCCTAAGATATGTTACTACTTTTAGTTGTATGACTAGGTTTGTAAGGAACATTATAAAGAAAAATTGGGTTGTTTTATTGGCATCCAGTGAAATTAAATCTATTATTGGTGACAGACCACTTTTCTCTTATAAAAACATGGCAAATTTTAAATGTAAGCTTGGTTACAAGGATTTAAAAAATTCAACTGAAGTGAATAATATTCATACATATGGAACTTTAAAATGCCTCAACTGTAGTTGCTGCCCTGATATAATAGATAAAGAAAATAGCTTAGACTTTAAGCATCCGGTAAGTGGGATTATATACAAGTTTAATCTCATGGCAACATGCATTTCAACTAATGTGATATATTTAGCTACATGCCCGTCTTGCCAATGTTTTTACGTAGGTAAGACTATGAGAAGATTAAAAGACCGTATCATTGAGCATAAGTCTGAGATATGGAGAGTGAATGATAGGAATGCCTTATACAGGCATATATCCTTATGTGGCAATCAACACAAGTTTAGATTTTGCGTTATTGATAGAGTGTGTGTATCCATGAGGGGGGGGGGTGACATTAACAATTTATTAGATTTAAAAGAATTTGAATGGATTTTAAGACTTTCAGCTGACAAGATACCTGGTTTGAATGTTGCTGTCAAACTAAAGCCTGTATTAGTGAAATTACAACATTCAGTACTGAACTAATTGTATTTTAAAGTTTATGTATATATATATATATATATATATATATATATATATATATATATATATATATATATATTTTTTTTTTAAACATAAATTTTCATCACATGATCTTTGGCTGCTGGTCATGTGCTTTGTTGGCTTCTATTTAAATGTTTGATTTTACTTGTAACCTGTATGAGTATTGATAAAGGGTTTATACCTGAAAGCTTTGCTATTAAACAGGTGTGTTTCAGCGTATTCTGGTGTTTGTTTATTGATCCCCAATATAACCAATTTGCATTTTACATGTGAAAGCAGTACATAAACATTTTTTAGAATTAGCTACTATATAACATATATTTGTTAACCAGAGTACTATGGTAGGTCCAGATGTGAGGTGTCCATTTAATAAAGTTGTGAAACCCCCATATAAACACAAGTGCCCCATACAGTATCATCACACATGAATAAATGTAATGAAAGCACATTGGGAGATGTCAGGGACAGTAAACAAATTTATAATATGTAATGAATGATGAATCAATCCCATACAGCAGATAGTTTATAAAATAAAAATAAGCAATGCTAAGAATTGCACAGCTCTGCTTACTAGGTGTAAGCATTGTGTAAATATGACTGCTAAGCAATGAGTAGCCCAGTTAAGTGGATTTTCCCATTGGTAAGGAGTGTTGAACATGCCCCTTTAAGCACTGCCTACCTTAGCTAAGCAGATTTGCCTGTAGCTTAGCTTATCTCAGCATATTCAAAACCATCCAATCATGGCAAATGGCAGGAAATCAGCCATATTTAAACCCCGCAGGTGGGAATACAGCTCATAACTGGTTGCAGCTTCCCACTGTAGGCAGTGTGGCTGGTGTTGGCAAGGTCATGCGCTTCTGGGTGCAGCACTGAGGCATACAGGAGTCCAAGGTCATGGTAGGACTCCTGGTAAATAACCATGATGAGAAACTGCTACAGGGCCAGTGCCAGGGCTCCCAATATAAATTGCAAGCCTGGGACCGTCTCGCCCATGATATCACCAGTGCCACTGGTATCCCTTGGACTGGTGAGCAGGTCTGGCACCACTATGCTGACTTGAAGCAGAGGAAGCGGGAGATCTTGGACGAGTGGGTCCAAGAAGCAAGGCAGACGGGTGATGTCCCAGCAGTGTGTAAGTATTCATATCAATAACTGTTTACCAAAGTCCAACCTGTGTATGTAATGGATAGGTATGCCTAAATATTTCTCTTAACCCTTTATAGCTGCAGCTGAGTGGGCTGTGAATCAGGAAGCCCATGCCAATAGGCTGCATCATGAAGCTGGTGAGTAACAATCCTGCTTGTAGTAGTCATACCAAATAAATATAAAGTAGTAGAAAGTCACCTGGCAGTATAAAAACTCTGCATGGGTTGTACTGAATAAACCAGAGAATATGGCAGTAACAGTCCCCTACAGGTGATATTTAAATAAAACCATAAATGCCTGGCAATAAAGTTCTAAATCCTGAAGTGGTTATGTTTACTCTGGTATTGTATGGCATTGAGTGTTGCATTCTCTGAATAGTAATGTTGTGTTAACCACAATTACCCACACTGTGCTATATAAAAATATGTCTTGGAATGTCTGTATAAGACTGTTGTAAGTACAAGGTCAGATTGTACAACCAAGAGAGACTTAGACAGAAAACACTGATGGAACATAAAGCAGTTTCTAAATAGCTCACTCTGATAAAACACAAATTGTTGGATGATGTATGCATAATCATAACTCTCAACTGTACAGATTTTTGCAGAATGTCCAGATAATTGGTTCATATTTTTGGCATGTTTTTCTCCCTGGAAAATCACTGGGATGATCTCAGAATTGTAGTCATTAATAATGACATACATTTGAGTTTCAGACTTCTAATCATTCAGAAAATGTATATGAAAACAAATCCTGTTACTCTAGCAACTCTCTAAGTTTATAAGAGCAATATTCAAAATATGTCGCTATTTGTACCCCCATGTTGTCAAATTTCTCCAGAGTTTGTGCATTAAGAGACTGAGAGGTATGTGCATAATTTAACTATGAATCTGGGAATATGTGTAGAAACAGGTAGTGTTAACAAAAATTCCGCCCACAGGTCTTTCAGATAAGAAAACTGTAACTGCCTGGCAATAAAGTTTCAAATCCTGTACTGGTTGTGTTTACTCTGGTATTGTATGGAATGACATGTAGCATTCAGTAACATCTGATATCAGAAGAGTATTGTTGTGTCAACCGCTGTTTCTCACACTGTGCTACATAAAAATATGTCTAGGAATGTATGTATAAGACTGCTGTAATTACAAGGTCAGATTTTACAACCAAGAGAGACTTAGACATAAAACACTAAAAGAACAAACAGTGGCTTCTAAATAGCTCACTCTGATGAAACCGAAATTGTTGTATTTTTAGCAGCCACAGCCATGGTTCAAATCCTCAGAGGAGGAGTAGTAGTAAGCTTTATGCATAATCACACCTCTCAACTGTACAGAATGTCCAGATATTTGGCTCATATTTTTGGCCTGTCCCTCTTTTTTCCTGGCAAATCACTGAGATGATCTCAAGATTGTAGTCACCAAATAATGAAATACCTTTGAGTGTCAGACTTCAAATCCTTCAGAAAATGTATATTAAAACAGATCCTGTTACTCTAGCAACTGCCTAAAAGTTTATAAAAGCAATATGCAAATTATGTCCCTATTTGTACCCCTATGTTGTCAAGCTTTGTCCAGATGTTATGCATTAAGAGATTGAGAGGTATGTGCATAATTTAACTGGGAATCTGGGAATATGTGTAGAAACAGTCATGTAGTGTTAACAATCATTCCCTCCACAGGATTACCAGGTAAGAGAAGTAAAATTTAGCTATAAGAGAGTTGAAGTATACACTGTGTACAAACATACCACTGCCCAAACCAACGCCGTAGGGTATGGTAATAATACCTGTAGAGTAATGATTAGAGCAATGATCATTAAAGTTGTGAGTACTGCAAGGATATACAAGTTGTTACCCCCCCCCCCCCACAATATCTGCAACAATAATCTAAACACACAAATCAATAGGTATGTTTCCACCAATCCTACTGTTGGGACATATTCCAACCCACCAAACATACTCAAAACAACTCTCACTTTAACATCACAGCAAAAGACAACACCACTATATACCCAACTGAACACACAAAATTGCTAGGTGTGGAAATAGACAATAAACTAAAATTTGACATTCACATATCCATGACCATAGAAAAGTCCACAAGAAACTAGGAGCTTTATACAGAAATAAGCAACTTCTCACCAAAGCAGCAAAGATTTCAATAGCAAATTCCCACCTTATCTCCACCCTACTTTATGCCTCTCCAATATATAACAACCTAAGGCAATGTGATCTAAACAAGCCAGAGACCTGCTACAACAAAATCACCAAATTCGCCACAGAGGCATCCTACTGTAGTCACCACTGCTCTCACTTGCTGAACTCGGCTGGCTTGAACTCCCTCACCTCCTTCAAGAGTATCAACTCTCACTCGCCCACAAACTAGTAAACCATCCACTAAATGTCCCATCCCTCCAGAATCTACTCCCACCCTATCGCACCACCAGACCACTAAGATCCAGCAACAAAAATCACTTGCAGATCATTAAAGCCAATAACTCTGCTGGTGAAGCACTATTCTCTTGCACCATAGCCAAATTATGGAACTCCCTCCCACCCACAATTACCTTCATACCATCATGCACCCACTTCAAAACTTTACTAAAAGTGCACATAAAAACATGCTGGCTATGCCCTTGCAACTCCCACTCTAATATCACCCACCCCATCCAATCACTACCTTTCTTTCCACTCCACTAACTACCTTGATTATAGCAAGCTCAGATGCTCATAAGCCTAGTACTTATTATACAGCAGGAACTTCTTATTGTAACATTTGTTAATGTCTGTTATCTACTTCACAGATAAAGATTCTAGTTGTCTACTGATGTACTATGTTCTTCATCTTTAAATATGTTGTAAGTAATTGCTATGTAAATTGTTAATCACTATGTAATCCAATGTGACTACTGTCTGTTTATTTTAACTGTGGAGCTTTTCTCCCCGGGCCTTAGCTGAAAATGGACTTACGTCCAGTCGGACACTCCCGGTCAACAAATATAAATAAATAAATAAATAAATAAATAAATAAATAATAAATGTCCTATTGTTCAACAAATATTGAAATGTGTTTCTATTAATGTTCCATGCTGAAATACTATCATCGGTGGCCTGTTGTTATCAATGTAACCTGCATGCCGTTGTAATGGCCACTGTGGTTCCATATATGCATGTGTTCTGTTTGCTATGTAACTGTTCCAAATCTGTAGTTTTGCGTTAAATGGAATATCTATGATTGCTGTTATAACTAATCCTGGATTGTGTTGACTATTACTAACCCACATATGTTCTAAAACTGTAACACCATAGCACATTTGGGAAGGCTGGTCCCAGCGGACCCACCTCTTCCACCTCATCTGGCCGTGGCACCGGGCCCCATCATGTCTGGGACCCACCCTGGGACATCCTCAACTGCTGGTCCTGCACCACCTTCGGGTCAAACTGCCTCAGGGGATGTGGCTCATCCCCCCCTCTGGGAGTGGGTGCGGAGAGGATCCTGTCACCTAAGCCAGGTCTAGGGTTTGGTGCATAGCGAGCTCTGAAAGGAGTTTGGAGATCTGATATGCCAGCTTGAGGGCCACATGGTGCAATTAGAGGGTCAACCTGCCCCTCCTGCTCAGCCCCCAGCACAGTCACCTTCAGGGCCGTGAAGGTAGAGTGGTGACTGCCCATGCGTGGGAACTTCAGTCCCACTATTTCCATTTGGAGGCTCATGGGCTTCCAATTTCCAAACACCCCTCCCCATCGAAGGTGTTTACCCCCACATGTGTCATATACCACCCCTGTATGCTGTCTTGTCTGTCTTCCTACCCAACCTACCTCCCCAAATATACCTACTATCCTTCCCCAACATCCCACTCTCACCTTAAAACAAAAAAAGGCAATCTGTTACAAAAAAATAAAATCTTGCCCCATACATAGTTGTTCATTTTGCACACATGTCCACTGGACACATGTAATCTGGTTTAATTGACTTCACAGCACATTACTGTTGTCCTAACCACTCTCTCAGGGGTTTGAGTGTCCAACTATACCTCCAAATTCAGTACATATGCACAGCTGTTGCTGTAGAAGAAATGGACAGCTATAGACTTTCCCTACACCTGTCCTGCACATCCCTAGCTACTTTCCCTATTGTCTTTCTCTCTGTGTGCCCCTTTTTTCACCACTTTCCTATCATCCCTTTTTTCTTTTCTTTTAAAGAAATTAGCTCGGGGTAAGTGGAAGTAAGCTCTTTTAACCAGTAGTAAGTGGGATTAAGCCTGTTTGTGTGGCACTAAGCAATGCCTACACAGATTAAGCCAACTGTCTGTCAGCATATTTAACCAGAAGTTAGCATTGCTTACTGCCACGCAAACCCATACAAACCCGCACAAACCCTCTTACAATTGCTTAAAAGTGCTTAATCACTCTGTATCCAACAGCCCTTGTTCTGCACAGCAACAAAATAATTAGCCCAGCCCAGTCTTGAACCCAGGACCCTGCACACCATAGTCAGAACAATGTACCACTACTCCATCAGAGCTATACCACAATTTTTTTAAAATATATCATTCAATACAGGTATAGAATACTATGGAAGAAATACTGTGGAACCAGCATGTTTATAATATATAAATATACAAATATAGATGTGTATGGTGAAAGATGCATATGAAAAGTGTATACATCAGATATATGTAGTTGTACATATGAAATTACACTTTAGAATATGTACATATATATCATAAAATAATATGTGTAGATATCAAACAAGAAAAATACTAATATAGTAATAGTCATATATATATATATATATATATATATATATACAAGGATAATATATAGTAGCATAATATATACATATATATAAATAGATATCTAAGTATATATATATATATATATATATATATATATATATATATATATACATATATATATATATATATATATATATATATATATATATATATATATATATATATATATACACACACACACACACACAAGGATAATAAATATTAACATAATATATACATATATATAAATAGATATCTAAGTATATATATATATATATATATATATATATATATATATATATACACACACATAAATATACATATACAGAGATATCTATATATGAATATATATATATATATATATATATATATATATATATATATATATATATACACAGACATAAATACATATACATACATACATACATATACAGATATAGATAGATAGTCAGTTATGAAACTGTAATGTATGTCATCATATATTGACAGACATCCCCACATGATCACAGTGATTCACCACAGGAAGGAATGAAATGATACTTTTAGCAGACCAGAGATATGGGCAATTAACGTGGACAGTCTGAAACAATCTGGCTGGTGACAGAACAGGTATGCTCAGAACAGCTTGGTGCAAGAAAGCATAACCAAGCCTGGCAAAGGGGGGAAGCCATGAAAATGTGGACATATCTGACATACTGGTGTAGATGAGTTGACACGTGATGCAATAACACCGTCCTGTCTTTTCCAACATCTATTGAGTGGAATAGCACAAATCCAAAACCCAGTGACTTCCCAGGAGTTAGTCAAATAAGTCTTCACATCCTCCCACTGATGTGCCAGACATACACAATGCTTATGGGGGCCAGACAACACTACACATCTGCCAAATATCTGGACATAACATCACATTAGGGAAAATACATTGAGCTGCTAGCCATGTCACCAAGCAATGTCCAAACTAAAGGCAGACTGACACAACAAAAAAGCAATCATGCGATGGGGGAATACACATGTAATTGCAAATATACCAGATGCTCCAGGGATGTAACAGCACTGAGAAACAGACACCAGTGTGAAAGTGCATACAATATAAGGAGTGTGTGAACCAGCTGTCAGCATATTTGATACTCACACACTACCCCTACATTATATGGCCCAATACACAGTGTAGTCTGATGTCTGACTGTGTTATGGGGCATGTCACAGTCTTACCCTACAAAAATGTAACACACAGAAACTGGATCCACATGCAAAGGCAGATAGAAAAAGAAACATAGCACTTACATCTAACCCCCCAAGAAATAACATATTCACAATACACTGCAACACAATCCTGACAGTCTGTCAACAACAGCCAGAAATACAAAGACCTCCCAAATGTACACACTCCCAAAGAATGTCCAGGCCTTGTCATCATATATAAGGCCTCTTTCACATAAAATGTCTGGCAGTCTGATGCCTAACTAGGATGATATTATGAATTGGATCTAGGACTTATACACGAATGTGCAAAGTCCCGATTCCATAATCACTGAACAGATATTAATGAAAGCGCTTTCACCGAAAAAACGCTTTCATTAATATATGTTAAAAAAAAAAAAGAGAAAGAAATCTATGTTTATGCCCCCCTGCAACCCACACACCCCCTACTTTAATATTCTCACTCCGAGACTGCACTACAGTAAGGAAAAGGGAATGTTCCCTTATCCACACCATAGTGCGGTCTCTCAAACAGGCATACTTACGTGAAAGTGCTTCTTCGGTGAAAAGCACTTTCGAGCAAGTATGCCAAACCGAAATTAGTTTTGGTGATTTTGTCTTCAGGGATCTGTATGGATCCCTATGAATTACATCACTAAGTAATGATATGCCATATCTCTATGCCTCTTGCTGCATGATATATGGACAAAGTTTGACATACTCGTGGATAGAGGCGTAAACACAGGTCCAGGATGGAGATATTGCTGTTATAAACTGAGAAAGTAGTTGGTGCAGGTCTAATCTGATCCCCCCTGTCACACACAGTGCAAATGTGAACATCCCACACTCTGCTGTGTTCAGCCTTGAATCCAATCCTGCCTATCTGCACAATCCCACTGTCTGCAACCAATATAATGTAGCTAGCCACACTACCCACCTGTAGACCTCACGTCACTCTTAATGGTACTTGTCCCTCACAAATAACTCCTGACTACCCACCCCACCACACACAACCTGCCTGCACTCTCTCGTACACCTCTCCCCCACACTGCCCATGACTCTGAACTGGTGTTCCCAAGTAGTTAGACCTATCCACCTTCCAAACTGTATGCCCTGCATTGTCACCATTCCTCTATTCCCCACCCCATTCACACACATGTATTCTTACTTAGTCCTGCTGACCATCATTTCTCCCCGCTCTACAACATAACCCCACCTACCCAAGATCTCCCCAACCTGTCCCCTAATCTCACTACTGATGACAATGTCATCTGCAAACTGCACAGTCAGCAGGGGCCCCTGTTTGATTATGTCTGTCAACCTGTCCCTCACCACTGCAAATGTGAAAGGACACACTGCTGACCCCTGATGTACTCCCACCTCCACCTTAAATCCATCTGTCATGTCAAAACCAGAAATCACTGATCACTACATATCCTGTTGTGTCTGACAGACTCCTCTGGCACCCCTGACCTCCACATACAGTGCCACAACTACTCTCCAGGCAGCATGTCATATTCTCTATGTAGGTGCACATAGACACAATGCAGCTGCATCTCAGCCTCAGTGCAGAGCTCCAACACTTGTGAATGAACATTTGCATCTATAACACTCTTACATGGCATAAAACCATACTGCAAATCACCAATCATCACCATGTTCTCAACCTAGCTGCCACCAGCCTTTACCATTACCTCATCCTGTGACTGATCAATGTTATCCCTCACTTGTTACTACAGCTCTGCATACCACCCTTGTTCAAATAAACGGTACCTATACATATTCACCAACATCTCACACATCCTGTCACTTTCTAAGATTACAGTAAACAATCCAGTTAAAAATACCATTGCCAGGTCTCAGAAACACCTCCAGGCATCCACAGATATGTCACCTGGAGCAACAGCCTTTCCAATGTTAACCTCCCTCATAGCTATCCTTATATTATCCTTGATGATCTGTTGCACCTCCTGATTAACCATACCCACCTCAGCCAACCTACTCTCCCTTCCCCATTTTCCTCATGGAACAGGCCATCAAAGTGATGTTTCCATATGTTCTAAACACACTCCTAGCGTGTATGTTTCATCCATATTCCTTTATCACCCTTTTCTGCTGCACATCCTTCCTAGCTATGTGCATCTGTCTAGCCAATAGCTACAGGTCCTAAACACCATCTGTGCTGTCACACATTACATACAACCCCAGACTCCACATCTGTATGTCAGTCTCCCCATCCACAGTCATGTCCAGCACTCTCTTTGCCATGCACCCCATCTCTTTAAACTCATGTCTACTCTCTACATCTGTCTGTCAATCCCACTTCTCCTTTGACAGCACCTTTCTCTGCATACTCCCCTGTATTTCTTCATTCCACCACCACGTGTGTAGGAGCAGTTGCCATCTGGGCAGCATGTTAACCTGTGTCTCAATGAGCATAGTTGGTCACAGGTGCATTAATGTAATGCTGAGTATGGGTACAAATTGGACACATTCACTGAGAGCAATCAGAAGGCCATCCCAACATATGTCTGTGGTCTAACAGGCAACTATCCAACCCACCCTGTAATGGAGGTCAGCCACAGCACATACACACACACACACCATAGCTAAAGGCTATCAGCTTCGGACATGTTTAGGACAAACATCACCCCCCCTGGCTCAACATCAGTATAGAAGGATATGAACACCACATGCACCCCTACGCTCACTTTTAATCAGGTGCAAACTGCCTATTTACACATAATGCTATGCATGTCCATACAATTCTGCTAGTTACTAGAGTATTATTTGTTGTAATGTTGTGGCTACTGATACTCATTACTAGTGAGCTGTCTCTGTAAATAACTATGGACAATGTCTGATGTCCTGTGAAGTGTTTTCCCTGTTTATGTTTTTCAGATGTGATGCAGATGCTTCCAGCCTATGATGTCCAGGAGACAGCAGCCATAACTGAGGCCATCCTGGAATACTACCACATCCTCTTCACTTGGGGTCATCAACATCAGCGGGAGAGTACAGCCCTCTGGGAAGACCTCACACAGAGACTGAGCACCTTGGGGAATCATGGCCGCACATACGAACAGTTCAGGCACAGAGCAACTGATATGATTCAGTGTGCACTGCAACAGGCTGCTGGAGTGGTGAGGGACCATTCTGCTACTGGTGGGGGGCCAGCCAGAGAGGCCCAACTTACAGCAATGGAGGAGCTCCTTGCCAACTTTGGGATGGCCCACAGAGAACAACCACTACATGATGCAGCTGTCATGGAGGTGGGTGCCACCCAGAAAACCGGCAAGGAGCCACCAGGTAAGGCGAAAGTCCACATCAGTGTACTGAGGTTACATTTCAACTATGTAGTAACAGTCTTTAGATGCAGATGTCACTGCAAAATAGAGCACTGGGTGGGGTTTAGTAATGCACACATGTGCCCATTCCAGGTGAAGAATAGCAAATAGTGTAATATCATAGTGTAGACTGTACCTGTGCATACATGCAGCATTGCTCCTGGACCAATGGCTATTGTGAAGCTACTGACAATACCTCTCACTCACATTACCTAGGTACCTCTCGTCAACATGAGGCACAGCAGCCCGAGGCATTTAAGTATGAGATCTTCCTGTTGTGGCTTACCAGTACCCCAGGCATTTTAAGGTCATACTACATGTGGCCATGCACTGAACTGTTATAGTCAGCAAATTGCATGTATCTGCAAGATCACCTGTGGTGGGGTTCACTGCATGATATCACAGGGGCCTTTTTGCATGAGATGTCACATATCAGTAGCATAACACACAAACTTGTTATTGCAGGACATTTGGATAATGATTGCCAAAATGTGGGAAGAGAGAGCCAATAGTAGGGACATGTTGTATACAGTACTGTGAGACAGTGGATCTAAAAGGTGTACACACATGTCACAATGCCAGGTATGTGTGAGATATAACAATGTGAGCACAATACACAAGACCAAAGCCATGCAACCTGCCATGTGACCTATAATCTGTACAATGCAAATGTGAGACATACAACTCTGTTAAGGGAACAGTCCAAGAAGCTAGACGCATATGTGTGGACAGGAGGAAGCTCATACTGGAGTATATCAGAATGTGATACAACCACAGCAGTTGATCAGATTGGGTACACACCTGCCATCAATCATGGACTCCTGCAGTACCTGCATATAACAGTCAGCTCACATACCAGGATTATCCCAATGCAGACCCACAGTTGCCTGCTACAGCAAAAGCCATGGTTCACATACAGCCTAACATGCTGCAAAGAGATTGAATGCTATGGACACATACACAGACCATTGCATATGCCATGGAACACAGTGCAGATAGTCATCAAAAAGT